>NW_016690228.1:120208-272135 GCF_001604755.1 Lepidothrix coronata | reverse complement strand
TATATATATATATATATATTCTAAATCATTTTAATATATTTTCTACACCTTCTGAATTTTGCATTTTCAGCCGGCCTTCAATCCCACCTTCAAGGTTTTTTTCTTTGTATTTACAAGAACTGGAATTATATTCCAGAGAAGCATCTTAAAAACACTAAGGACCCTGAGATGACCAAGTTCAAATGTCTGCATATGTATATACATACATACATGCAGCTTCTCTGCAAGATCTACTATGAATGCAGAATTTGCCTTAATTCTGAGAAACTCACTTCAAACCCTCCTCCACACTCACATATACTCTAATGCACTCCCTCTTATATGAATCCACCTTCTCCCACGCTGACATATATATTCTCTCTCTCCTTCACCACTCTCTTTGCCTCTGAGCTAAATTACTCTACTGTGGAAATTGCCATCAGCAATTTTCACCCTTTGCTGCCCTTTCAAGGAGTTTATGCAATGGTGCAGTCATGATGCTCAAATAGCTACTTGATATCTTTTGAACTATTTTCCAACTATTTGCATGCATGTGTTACAGAAGAGCAATGTTTCTCACAACACCTCCATGGACTTAGCATGTACTGAACTGGTTGAAGTTGAATTTTTATGTTGATTACTAACTCAGAGTCAAATGGGTGTCTTGGGGATGATATTGCTAACATTATAAGGTCTCTGCCCAGCTACAAAGCACCTGCATGTTAACTGTATTTTGTGGAAAGAAGATTAGTTCAGAGGTTGAAGTAGTGTCCTAGGACTTGGAGTTAGCTCCTAGACCCTGGTGCTACCACTAAAGAGATTGATGTACTTCTGGTCTTTTTGCTCAAGTGTGTGGCACCACCCAGCTGTTCGTTCCCATTCTCACAGCTCAGGTGAATGGGATGGACAGAGTGGGAATTCTGAGGCTGTTCAGTGTATAGTCAGCCAGGCTGTCTTAGATCCAGACATATCCCATGAGGACACTGCATTATTCCCAGGTCAGATGTGTGAGAGTGGCTGTGAACCATTTTTCTGAAATACAAGCTTGAAAGAAAGTCAGAAGGTCCCAGCTGAATTCATGGCTTGAGCTCTTGATCCCTTATGACTTTCCCAGGTGGCCAAGAGAAAAGTCTTCCAACCTTTCTGCACTTCAGTTTCTTAGTTATAATGAAAGAGCCCTTTCTACTGCATGGGGAAATTTTGAGGACAAACATAAAAGACTGCGGGCATTGTCATGCTGGAGTAACAAAGGACAAAAGTACCCAAGAAATTATTTGCTTTTCATATGTGAAAATAAAAAAGTGACTAAACCAGGTTAAAGTGCTTACATTTGGGATGGATGGGGGAGTGTTATAAGGCTTGTTTATTATTGTCTGCAGAGCCCTACAATACTGTAGAACCAGTTGGTGGTAGAATTACACCATAATCTACATAATTTGATGAGCTGATGATTTTTTTCTTTGAAAAAAAACAGTCTTTCAGATTTATTTTTTGTGAATCATCAAATATAATCAAATGCATGTATACGAGTGGGCTTAAGGGAGAGTAAGTAGTTTGACAAAATAGATTAATCTTCACATTAAAATGGTGGGTCCTTCCTTTTGATTATTCCCAGGCAATAACCTTGGTAGGTACATCTAAAAAGCTGTGCCTAAGAACTTAGTTGCTGAAATAATAATAATAAGGAAAACTCATTCCTCAGCCAAAGTTGACATGTCATAGAAGTGAGAATTTAAGGAAACTATAGCTTCTTGAAAATCTAGATTATTATCTAGTATTCTCCTTGAAAAAAGCTTCCACTGACAGTACCTGTTTCTCCCCGCTCCTGTGAAAATCTTGTGCTGCCAAGAACAGCTTTTTGTTCAGAAGAAATGCTGATTTTGTGGGAGATGAAGGGAACCTTTACTCAGCTGTTCTGATCTTTTAAGTAAATATTTATTTATTTTCTGTATGAAGTTATAAAGTTTCTTGGGAATACAGATAATGTAGCAGGAGGAAAAGTAATTACTGTAATTTTGCCTGTGCTTTCAGAAAATAATCCATCTGATAAGCACCCCATTTACATTTAGTGAACTGCACAGCTCAGCTAGAGGCATCTCAACTAGATGCATGCAGTCCCTGTTTAACAAATACTATAATTGTCCTGCTAACAGAAGTACTTGTCTTGGCCTTTTCACTTTTCAAAGACCAGATGATTAAGATGTCATTGACATTAAGCATGCCTTACATCCATTTCTTAAGGAATGGTGTGCTCAGAGGTGCTCCCTGAGAGTTAGCAATCCTTTGAAATAATAAAGAACCACAGCTCATAAGGACAATCAGACACAAAACAGCCGCCTCTTCTTTTCAGGTCCAAACCCCCTCCAACGTCTCTGGGAAGGGGATGGTATAAGCATCAAACCAGTTCTTCTCTTTCATCTTCCTAGAGGTTTATTTTCTAGTAGAGGAAAACATCTGTCCCTTTGATTTTTTGGGGATAAATGGGAAGAGTCTGAAAGAAAACCTCATTAATTCACTGTGCTACAGATGACATAAAATAAGACATTCTTTAGGAAGTGAAGTGGCAGGCTGCAAGGGAGAGGGGAATGAGAACTGACCTAGAAGCCATGCCTGCCAGGTAGCACAAGGACAGTGAGTTCCCATCAATGTGAATGAGGACTGAAAGCACTCAGCACCTTGCACGATTAAGCCCAAAATGAAAGCAGCCTTTCTCATCAAAATTGCGCTGCCTTGCTCCTTCCCAAAAGGCATGCTAATTTGTTAGAATTCACTATCTTTGGCAGTTGTTTCCAACTGAGCTGTTTTGACCTCCCTTCCCACCATTTGATGGGAGAGTGAGACGTGCACACCAGCTAAGAGTTTCAGGGCACTTCAAAGGCAGCCCACATCTACTTCCATTGGCCACATCACCTTTTATTTCCTGGAAAAAAGTGGTATTTGGGCATGTATGGTGCAGAGAAAGGTGGTACCTTGTCACAGCAAGAGAGGAGGTAGGAGATGGGCCTCCTTCCCCACCGTAGGGTGGGAAAGGTGGCATCCCCATCAGGAAGGCCATGCAGTGAGTGGAAGGAACACAGGAAAACTCTCATCCCACTTCATCTCACCTCAGCTGCATCTCCTTTTTCCAAAAAAAGTCTGGGAAAAGGACAGGCAAGTGCATCTCCCTCACAATTTAGAGCATCATTCAAGTGTGGGTTTAGGGTTTGCAGGGATACCTGTAGGATACTTGTGTCATACACTGTCTGAGCATGCAAATGACAAAGGCAGAATGGCATCTGTTTGGAAGGGTCTGACAGCTCCTCTCTTTCTCCCCTTCTCCTGCCTAACACTTTTCTACCAAGCCTCAACCCTCATGGCAGCTGAGCTGTGTTTTCTCGAGTAGGTTGCTAGCAGGAGAGGTGATTTTTTATGTTTTGTATAGGAATTTATAGCTCTAAAACAGCGTTCATGTGACATACAGCAATACATTTTTTCCATAGAATACCTTTCCCTGTGTTTTAACACTTTCTATCCTCTGCAGAGGAACACACAAAATATTTCTAAAGCATCAGGCTTGCTACACAGATTTTCCCTACTGCCTATATGCCAAAGCATTTCACAGTGGCAAAAATTATGAGGTTGTGTACAGCGAAATGTAAGGAAAGCTGTTGCAGAATTACACCGCACAGTGTGAGTGGGAAAGGGAAGGAGGAATCAGTCATGAGACCAACAACTGAAGGAGAAATAAATTAAGGGTCATAAAACAAACTGCCATTCAAAACTCCCTTTCCACAGCAAGACCATTACTGTGGTTCCTGTCAGCTTCACAAAGTGAGCATAATTTGGGAATGGTCCTGAGGATCCATTTCAGTTCCTGTCCTGTGTGTCATAGCCACTCTTTGAAATCCAGCAGAGGACTGGAATAGGGAATTCATAGAGATAATGACGACCACTGTAGACAGAGCAAATGGATGAAAAAATGAAAGGGATATAAAGTTTGGCTTCCAAATCAAAGCCCTTTTCTTATTGGGACTCCACTGAAAGCACACTGCCTGGTACCTCCTTGTCTGGCATGTAGTTGTGGGATATACAGGTACCATTATTGGAGACTGGGTAGGCAGAACCCCTGGCTCATCTTGGTGGAACACCTGCCCCATCAGCTCTCTATGTTTTTATGCATTCAGGAGTCCCTCAGCGGACATGCAAGTTTCTAAGAGGTCCCACACACCTTAAACAGGGATAAAGTCACAGCTGGGTGAGCTGCCTGGCATGGCACATCATAGAGCACCCTTGTGTATCAATGCAGGGTGGTAGAGCCCTAAAGGAGGAATGCAGACTGGTCAGTAAAAATGCTAATGTGTGGTAGGAAACACATATATTCCAGCCCATGATTTTTATTGTCTATCTGTATATATAGAGGAAAATACACTTGGCTCACAGCCCCAGCTTTTAACATCTATCTGCTTCAAAGTGTATGGAGAAATGGGGGTCAGAAAACGGTATCACAGTAACACCTATCCAGGGCTTTCCTCCCAGAGAGCCCCCTTCCTACTACCAGAGATGGAGCACAATCTAACTCTGTAAAACACACTTCTTGTGATTTTGGAGTTTTGTCTTGATTCCATTTGGATGTAAAGAAACACGCAACCCAAGTGTTGATTGCTTTGCATGAAAAACAGTCAGTGCAAAATATAAAATAGAAGAAAAATTTCACTAGAAAATATAAAATACATGTGACATTAAGTCTTTTCAAAACAACAGGAGTCTGCATTTATTTAGTGGTCTCTAACTTTAATCTTAGAACAGCTCTTGATACACTGAACAAACAAAATATTACATGCATCTCTCATCAAAGCTCACTTCTTTTGCTAGATTTCATGATGAATCTCTACTCTGCCATGCTCAGCAAAATGAAAAACATCAAAAGGAAAAGTCTTTGCAATAAAGGCTAGATAATCTTCTTCCTCCTTTAGAAAAAGTGCCTTCTCTCTTACTTCACCGTGCTTACTTTTAACACACAAACACACACACACACTGCTTCCCACGCATCCTCCCTACCTGTGTCTGGTTTTGTGGACTCACAATCTTACTTGGTTTATAAACAACAACATGCTCTTGTCCAAAAGCACTGTACCTGCCAGCATGCCAGCAGTGCTGTGAAAACAATACTCTGTTTAATGCCTTATCAGTACCTATGCCAGATAAAATTAGAGTTCAAAAATTGAATGGATACTGGAAGTGAGTATACAAACTACATTGGCATCTAGGGAAAAATTAAGACTTTTACAGAGCTCTTCTTGGGATCAGTGGATGCAATGGGTGTGTTTCCCCATGTAGCCAATCAAACACGTCTCTCCTGGATGTGACGTGTTTGACAGACACACAGCCCCTAACTCTGCACATTGTCAAGATGAGGGAGGGAAAAACTGGATCACTGAATCCAATGTTACTTTTGAACACTTTATCTATCCTCTGTCTAGGCCACAGAGCAGAAATGTCATAGGAATGTCTTTCCATCCCTGTATGTCCATAGCTCCTCAGCAATCGAGATCCTTATGCACCCGTTGGCAGAGTATCCAGACTTTTATCCACTTCTTTGATACATGAAAAAATAAAGCCACTTGGATCTTGAAGCAGATAACACACAAAATCAGATGCTGTATCCAATCGACTTGCATGCCACTGCTGAAGCTGTCAGCAAGATGGTAATTTACTTGATTTTAAGTGTGCAAAATATTGAAAGCCGTTTGTGCTTGCATTCATGCCAAAGCAGACAGGGCCTCCTGCTTCCTAGGAACTGTACTTAGCCCACCTCACCGCATACACACCAACTCCCCAGTGCATACTGCTAGGCTTTGCTATTGCTGGTTAACCAAACTAACTGCATAAAATTCCTTGTGCATCACCACAGTCAAACACTGCAGATGCACACTGTTTGCAGCAGAACTGTAACCTACGTGGAGAATCCCATCACATATGATGGGTCAGACAGGGCTCCCCAGCAGGTCCATGCAGAGCAGAGAGATGCCAGTGTGTTCCACAGATAACAAATGCAAACAAGAGCAGTAGGTCTTTCCTCAAGTGCTGGAAGCTGCATTTTTCTTCTTATTTCAAGAGTCATTGATGTCTTTTAAACAAACAGCCTTTGGAGCTGATAAGAAGACATTAGACTGAGGGACATTACAAAGACATGCAAAAGCTGGGCTTGAGTCGTCTTGAGCTAAACACAAAGATGAAGCAGACACTTCACATTTTGTTTTGAAAGATATCCACACCTGCCAAAATGTTTTGTGTGGCATCCTCAGAGTACATCTACCTGTGAAGACCCCTGGTATCACAAAATACCCACTGTGTACTCAGCGTTTGCGCAGGAATTTGCAGCCCTGCAGCTGGACTTTCTAGAGGATTTTCCCTTCCCTCACAGGGGACAGAGCAGAGAAGAGGTCTCACATCACTTGCAGAGGGGGCAGCATGACAGCAGATACAAGTTCATTTGTGGGGGAAAGAGAGGAAGGTTTAAGGTTACCTATTGCTCTTCCCACTGCTCAGTTGGTGTGGCCTGTGAAGATCTGCCAGGATATAGGTAATTCTGGTTGTACCTGGACTCAGCATTCCCAGCACCGGAGACTTTCAATGCTGGAAGCCCATTGCAATGAGGCCCCTTGTGCCTGCTGCTGCACTGAGCAGAGACTGAGCAGAGGATTCTAGGATTTGAGCTTGTATTGTCTCAATGTTGTTTAATGTGTCTATATTGTAAGTAGAATCATTTGCTCACATTTAAACCAGCAGTAGCCTCATGGGATTTCCAATGTATTGCATGGACTATAGTGTCCTTACCATCCATTTGACTAATCTTGGAAGGATGATCTCTCCTTTTGAGTGTGATACAACCTCATCTTTCCTCACAGCTATTGATTACAGTTTTGTCTTCCTTCAAACATTTGTATGTCCGCTGGTGCCTGTGTTCTTTCAATTAAGTAACAACAGGCTCTGTTGTCAGTTTTGTGATCCGAGAATATTAAAATACTTATTGGCAATGGGTATATTTTGTCACCTGGAATTTTATGATACCTATTTCCAGAAAATAACTAGATCTCTCACAGCCTTTACCAACACCTGCCCTTTATATGCATAAAGCTGTCTTAACAAGTACTCACAACTTCACTATCTTTGCAAAATAATGAATCTAAAAGCCATGACACACAAAGTAATTAGAAGTTTACAACAGGAATTTCAGCCTGTTTCTAATCCAAGACTGTCTATAGTACTTCAGTCTTGTGGCAGTTTGAGCCACATTAGAAATCTAAAATCCAATTTCCAGGCTCCCTCATCCCTTCCCACAATTTATCCCAACACCGACGAGAGAACTTTCAGGCCAGAGGCTTCTATAGGGAAAGGGGGAAGTATATACATTTATTTACACAAATAAATACTATACAAACTAAAGGCAACTATATATAAATATATTATTATACTTCTATCAGTCCTTTTAAGCCCCTCCCTTTAACTTTAGTCCAGGTGAAGCCTTTCAAGGCTGATACGTAATGCAGTCTCTCTCTCATGGGAGTGTTTGGGAACCTGAAACACTCCCTCACCAACCTCCAGCTGGTTGCTGAAGTCCTTTCTCCTCATGAAGTCCAAGAAGGTAGTTCTGAGTCCTTTCTCCTTGGTCCCATGTCAGTCTCTGCTGTGTCATTCTCTCTCTCTCAGTCTCACACCTCGGTTCATAGGCTGCTGTAGTGCAGCTTATCAACGTATGCATCCTGGAATGTTGATTCCTTCTCTGGGTTTTCGGCTGTCCTGCGTTTAAATCACTGTGAAGGACATCCTCCGGGCCTCTCTCCGGTCTGTCTCTAATTTCGCCTGGGATTTTTCTCCCGAGCGCCAAGCTGTTTCATTATCAGCTCGTCCACTTGGCTTTGCTTCAAATGCTGAGCCTCTCCTCCACTTTACAGGAGAGGGAAAGAAAAAGGCCCCCCTTCACAGCTTAACTGCGAAAGGGGGGGGAAGAGGGCTTGGCTGCAAGGCCTGCCTTCTCTCTCCTCGCTTACCAGTTGTTTGTGAGTCGTGTCCCTCACAAACATACACTCACTCCAACGCTGTCTCTAACTCTGGCCTAGGCAGAGCTGGGGGGGCCGCAGGGCTCCCCTCTCCCCCCTGGAGGTGGGGGAAGAAGGAGCCCAGCCACCCCTGGCCTTCTACACCTACACGCAGCAGACACCAACAGAAAACCGCCAACAGCTTCAGGTGCTGCGTATATATGATTTTTAGCAGAAGCGAACAATACGAGTGGTGATTGGCTCTCCAGGGAACACTGCCCTGGCACCCAGTCACCTCTGAGCCCCCGACTCCCGGGGGGGCCATCTCAAACCATGACAAGTCTCTAAACAGAAAACATCCTTTTTTATTTTGTCTTTAGCTTGCCAAGTAGAGCAAGCATTTGAATTCAGAAAGCCACCTCCTTTCCCCCTCACGCTATGCCTCTCTGGATTCCTAAACCTTGTAAATGAAAAGCTACAGTTTTCTTCTTCATCTGAACAGTTCTGTAGGAAAGCATAAGGATGTTAAAATTCACAAGATAGCTATTTCATAACTGAGGTCTTGAAAAAACTGCAACATAGGGTCTGGGGAGCAGGGAAAAGAAGACCCTGGAGAATGATATTTCCTAAAGATTCATCTTAGCACTTGCAATTAACTTCCTCAATACTTTTTGGATAAAAGCTATCAGATAAAAGATCAAGAGAGAGAACATGATTTAGCTCTAGCAAGTCTCAATTTACAATCCATCTTCCCTGATCTGAGTTCATTTTGCGCAACTCCTGTGTCATGTTCCTCTCTTGCAGAGATGGAAGAAAGAGTTTAAGTCAAAATAGATAAGTGTAGATTCCCTGGAAGCCAAAATGAAATGTTTCTTAATGGCATTTTTATGGCACTCCCAGGATATCACCATATCCTACAGGGCTACTATGAGGGGAATTTCATCTCCTTTACTCGGAAAAGCTTTGGTGACATTCTGAAAAAATGCATAATGTAGCAATTTAAAATAGCTAAAATATTTGGTTCAACTTTCTTGGATTTCAGCCCTGCATGAGAAAAGAGTGTGCAGGGAGGGAGGTGCAGAAGGGAGAGAAATAGAAATAACTCTCTCTTAATTTCTCCTTTTGCTCTCTTCTCCCACCACTCTCTGACACTGAAAATCAACCTGTGGATCGAGGGGGAGGATGCTGCTGCTGAATAGCACTGCCAGGCTTCTCTGTGAAGAGGTCTGATTTTCATGAGCATGAACAGGAGACCTCTCCCTGGTCATGTTTCCAGGACTGGATTATTAATAGTTGTATTTCCAGCCCTTTAATTGCTTCCTCTTCTGGCGATGTCTTTTTTAGTCTTACTGCAGCTATTACACACTCAGTACATATTAAGTAATGAAAATGTACAATCAACGCACACATGCCTTGCAATTGCTGTTTATACTCAAGGATTTAAAACTAGTAACAAGGGAGGTTAATGTTATTCTTAGGAGATAACACTCGTTGCTATGGTGAAGACATCTTCTGTCACTCACTGTTGGGAAGATGGAGTCTGTGCTATGAATGCTGGATGGCATTTTTGCTTTTGAAATGAGCAATAGTAATTACTCCAATGCACATACTAAACCCTCTGTTTCTGTGCAGGATCTCATATAGATGCTTTGTATTTAAACAGGCTCCTCTCTACCTTCTCGGTGGGCTCAATGTGCTGGCATTGATTGGATTTTTCAACACTTGAAGAAACAAAGGAAAACAGCAACAGCTGGTGTCAGAGGTTAAAAACAGTCTTACCAAAAAAATAAACTATCAGGCAATTTCATTCTTCTGTTGTTTAATGTATGTTACCCACTGCATCATGTTCTGAAGACCCTTCAGTTTTTTAAAATATATAAAATTTCATTAGGCCTGATCTGCTGATCACAACTTCATGATCTGCACTTCCTACTAAAATTTATTCAGGCAATAATCCACAAGAAATTGGTTGTTTTCAGCAGTTTATGACTTGTTATTTAAAATTTAACAGAATGGCAATTTATTTTGGTAACAACCAATACTGAGAGGTTTACTGCCATTGTAAACCATAATCAACTGTTTGTATCATTACTAGTTTTTCAATTTGCACTGAAGATTATGTATGGGGTTATTTCACATTAAGGGTCAAAAGTATTTAGAGAAACCATTCACTTCAGTGTACATTATTCAGCAGATTGGTAAAACCTAACCCTGAAAGGATAATACTAGAGTAATTCCCAGTAACTTTTTCAATTATGGACATGAAAAAGGAATCTGTAGGAGATGAGCAATACAGAAGACTGCACTTTATTTATCACAGCACCAGGCTAGAAACTAAAGCTTGTTGCCACTGTCTTGCTGAATTGTACTGTACTCATAAAATAGCTTAATCATCAAGGCTTCCCATTGCTCTCTGAGCATCAGGCAACTGGACACAGATTTCATAATTGACACATTTAGAAAAAATTCAAAATACTTCCATTGTGATTGAAATAGGTTACAAATGAGAGCACGTGTTTTATAGCAGTATATCAGTTCTTCATCTTAGTTCATTATAGTGGGCCAAATCTTTTGAGTAATTCACAGTGAATAATTCATATGAACAAATTACCTTTGATTTTTGCTCTCAAAAATGTATCTACAAGGAGCCTGTAATTTCCTTTTTTCTACTTATTTCTCTAATATTTCTTTTTACTCTGTAGTTGCACTAGCAGTTACTGCAGAATACTTGAGCTGAGTTTAATCACAAGAGCTCTTCTATCACCAATGTCTCAGTTTGCACAGTTCATGCAAATGCTTAGTTATTAATAAAACCAATTGTTTCGTCTTAACACTTGTACCTATCTCAGAAGTTCATTTTTCCAATCTTTTTGTGCCAGTAAAACTTTCATTAAGCAAAACCACTGCACAGAGAAATACAGATGAAAAACATTCATTTAAACCTTTAAGCAGGTAAAAGCAGGTTTGGTGTGGTTTTTCTGTTGTTTTGTTTTGTTTTTTTTTTTAAATTTATGTTTAGTAGTATCCATTCAACTTTTCAACTCTGATTGGAATTTGTGGCAGAAAGCTTTAACCCACTTTTTCCTCCAGTACTCAAACATTATGAAGCAAATTAATCCCTACCACAACTCCAGGGAATTTGAGGACATTATAGCAGAGACTACTTTGGCACTGTATTTTTTGTTTAAAGCGTTTACCTGCTCATGTACACTTTTTATATATCAGCAGTGAGAGTTGCTGGATTTCATTATTCACATTCAAATGATGTGAAATATGGGAAATGACACAGTCTTAATTCTCTTATAATTTTTTGGGTTTCACTTTCTCTAACTTGGACTGGGTTATTAAAATTGCCAGATATTAAGATTGCAGCTGTTGCCACTCTGTTTTACTGGAAACAGAAGTTTTTGGAACCTCCACAAAGTTGTCCAACAGAATGCTGAAGAAAACTGAAGACATCCTCCTTGGAAGCACAGTCCACCATGTCAATCACTAGAAGGGAGATCATTTCTCTTTAAAAAAAAAATCAAAAGAACAACAAAAACTTATTTTTTACTTACTCACAGGCCTAGAAATAATAAATGACACAAAAGAAACTGAAACAAAGTCCTCAGGAAAAAAATCCAAACTCAAATCCACTGCCTAGTAATATTCAGCCTGACTTTCATGCTGTTAAAAGTTCTCTTCAGCCCTGGGCATTGGTAGCAGAACTGCAGCAATGAGGATCAGGCAATCTTGCCTGCCAGTCAGAAGCATTTAGAAATTTGCTGGTTCTAGAAAAACTAAAAATAAAAGTGGAGTATTTCATAAAGCAACAAAAGCAAGACAGCCTTTATTCTACCAGGTTGCATCAGGATAGCTATAGGCTACCAGGTATCAGATATGAAGAGCATTTAGACCAGTTCAGTGCCTTTCCACAAGTGCAAGCAGGGACACAAGAACAGGCACAAAGGTCAATGGAAAAAACCTGCATTCTTCAGTTTACCTTTACTGACTAAAATAACTTGCAATCAGAAATCCCAAACCATGAGCTTAGCAGTCAGTGAGGACACTTCAACACTCTGCATTTTATTGTCATTCATGGACAGACTTTTGAAACAAGACTTTTAACAACATAGAACCAAATTACGAACCCTCCCCACCTCCACTCTTAATCCAACAAAACCTGGGTGATTTCAACCAAGCTTCAAGCTAACCTGAGTAAACAGGTCAACTTTCCCATGCACTGGCTGCTCAGCAGCTAATGCTGAAGCAGCACAAGCTGATTTATATTCTGTATGGTCACTTAAACTCTCTACTGTTAAGCTAAAGTGTCAGACAGGTCCCAGTGGGGCAAGTCTCTGCAGCTCTTGGAGCACAGTTTCTTAGGAAAAGAGTTTTGTCCCTCATGAGAATTCGTTTTGTATTATGGATTACTTCCTTCCTTCCTTCCTCCCAGAAGTGAAAGGACTAATTAGAAATAGTTATCACTGCTGATATCCAAAGTATTATTAGAGGGGCAGCCCAGTTAAACAAAAACAAAATTCATATCTTTTGTAGGAGATCCTGATAATTCAGGTGTTGTTAGACTCCAGTAGGACCACTTTTAAAGCTTTCCTCAGATTCAGCTCCAGCAACTTGGCTTTCATGACAAACCAGTGAGACTGGAGTACAACTGATGCCGTCTGAACCTCTGGGTTTGTTGTTTAAATTAGTAGAAAAAGCCCAGGCAAGCTTCTTTGTTTCAGAACTTAACTCCTCATGCTGTTCTCACATCTGCTACTGCATTAACCTCTGCAGAAGTTTTTAATTTGTTTTGGTTACATGGATTTTGTAAGGCACTATCTCTAGTTTTGTCACAGAATTTCAGCTGAACAAAACCAGGCGTAAATAAATCCATTCCTCTGGTGAGGAGAGGAGACAGGATAATCTATAATTCTATATGCTAGTGAAACCTGAAGCACATGGAGGATGCTAGTGTGTGGTTGGCATAAGCAGATTTAAGACTGCCACTGCCAAAGGCAGCTCCTCTCCAGCACCTCTGTGTGCACCTACGCATTCACATCAGGGCAAGCCAGAGACCATGCAGTACAGCTGATGTAATTTTAATTCATTGAAATTACAGCCTCCTCACAAGCACTAATGCAAGAAGGAAGCACGTACAAGCCAAGGGGACTTTCAGACATGCTATTAGGTTGGTATAAGCAGGTCATGCTGGTGCAACCTATATCCATAGAAAATCTGACAGAGAATCCTAGTCATTTAGGAAGATGTGTGACATTTTCATTCTGCCTTCAGACTCTGATAGAGACAAAATAGTCCAGCTTCACACCTTTCAAACTATATCCTTTTGGGGGATGGGGGGATATGTGTTGCTGAGGGAAGAAAAAACCCTTTCGTAGGTATTTAATTCTCAGCAGCTGGTAATCTATTCAACTTGCTAACCAACTCTGCATATGCAACTTCACTGTTTAGCAGTAGACAGATTCACAAGTTCAAGAAAGGGGAAAAAAACCCCTAAATCACATTTAGAGATTCCAGGCATATTCCAGTATCAAAATGGAAAGAGGAATAAAGTGTCCAGAATTTAGGAGAAAAAAAAAATCCCCCTGAGTGTTCCCGGAAAGGTTTGTAAACTCTACAGAAGTCTTCCTTACGGTGTAACCCTTCCTTCCATCCCCCCAAACAGTTTTAAGTTATCTTCTCTGTTCATGATTGCCTTTATATTGTCATTGACATTGTGTTATATTAAGTCAGTCTCTAATATTAGATGCAATTATGATACATGACATTGAAATCATTTTTAAAGTAAGATTCCACTTGAAGGAGTCACCTTAAGTCTATGCCTTTGTAAGGCTGTTTATTGCTTTTGTGATTGTGCTATCAAGTATTCTTTGGATACAAGTACCAAGGTGCTAACAGCCAGATCCAAAATAGATAAAAGGAGCCAAACATTTAGTAACTTGAATTAGATGTCTGCAGTCAGACTGGTACTCCAGAAACACCTCCCCAGCTGCTTCTTCACCCCAGCTTTGAAAAATACTGCAATTATACTTTTTCTTGATTTGACTCTGGTTCCCAAGGACTATGTTTTGCCTCTGCATAGTGATAGAATTAGGTTTATTAGTGCTAACTGCCCCTATGCCAAACAGATATTAAGAAACTAGAAGTACAGATGACCTATGGATGCCATTGGAGCCAAAGTGATCCTGGATTCCACACTGGACATACTGGCACACTCTCAAGTCTAGTAGAAATTAAGAGTTTAAAACATTTTATGGATTTACCTCAGTATTCTCAGTTATACTTTTTTCCCCCCAGACTTTGAAAACTGGATCAGAACCTGATTTTTAATCTTAAACATCACATTCAAGAAGTTTATGTGTCAGAGATTGTGCCACAGATGACACTGACTTGTGCTTTCTGTCTTAAATGAGTGCCTGTAACACTCACTGCCTCATCAGCAGTAACACACAACTGTACCTCCCTGGCAATTAACTCCACTGGGACTAGGATCCAGCTCCTTCATGGTTACAATCATGACAGTAATAGAGTTAACAGCAGAAAACAAATTTTGAGGGAGAAGAAAAAAAAAATCAACAAAAATAAGATGTGACAAGTTCTTATTTACGTAGTCATTTTTCAGGAGCTGAGCTGCACTTTAACACATAAATGCATTGTACCTTTAGTAAAACCTTCCTCCTGAATAGCTAATATTTAAGTGCTTTCACCAATAAACTAACTTACTTTAGTTACTGTGAAATCATTTTTATTATCTTTCTGTCTAAAAAAGTTGAAGGTAGCTAAAATCATCTTGGTGCACCTCCTGCAAGATCATGAATTATTGAACACTGGAGGAAGAGTGGCTGCGCTGAGAAAAAGACAGATAGTGAGGGCACTTTCTCCGTTATTGAGAATATAGCTTAAAGGGAAGGCAGAAGCCCTGGAAACATCTGCAGGATTGTATCTTAGTGATGAGAGTGGTGGAAAAGATCAAAGCCAACTCACCAAGGATTGAATATTTAATTGTGTAATATCAACATATGGAGATGCCAATCGAGCACATACGCAAGTTGCAGATGTTGCCTTGTGGCACAGCACCTGGATCCCAGCTCACTCTCCCATGTATTTAAGGCCTCTGTTGAAATGGTACCTACAGGCTGTTGAGAGCGATGTGAGCTGGTGGTTAAATAATACACTAAGATCAGGAGAAACATGACTTATCAGAGCTTGCAAAGTACTTTTGTCTCAAAGGGGAATCACACTGCTTCTTACCCAGCTGCGAGTAAAATAAATCTAACTGGCAATCTCGCAGTCCTCTACTTGATTCAAGAAACCCAAACTGCTGTCAGTAACCTCAGCATTCAGATCTTTAAGCCTCTCTTAGCTGATCAATTTGTCCCCTGCAGCAGTTCCTACTGCAGAAATTCCCACTGATGCCAGTAAGGGAAGCACTAAACAATTACAGGCTGGCCCGTTGTTGAACCTGCTAACTAGGTGCTCATGATTTGGGGAGATATTTCTGTATGTTTAGGCCACTGGCAGTTTTACAAGGCAGAATGTCTTTGCTCTCAGCCCAGTGGAGACTAGGCGGCTTTCCACCACCCAGCATTAAGAACAGAGGACTGACGTGACCAATGACACCAAGACTGGACCCAGTCTTCTGGGGTTCTGACTCCAGGACACCAACATGGAGTGCTATTAAAATACCAGTATTTTGTATTGTGCAGCTCTCCAAAGAGTCAGGACTATTTTAACTACGATTTTAAGTTCAGTTGTACTTCAGACTTTATAAAAAGCAAGCAAACAAAAAATACACATAGGAACTATTGCAGGGCACTTCCCTGATGTGACTCTTGCTATTATACCTCTGCCATCTGTCCTCCCCACTAGATCTAGAAGCATAGGAAAATTCAGGAGGTCTTTAGTCTTACCTGCTGCTCAAAGGAAGGCAACCTGCAGGGTCAGAGCAGATTGCTCAGGACTTTATCCAGTGGGTCTTGAAAAACTCCCAAGGTAGGAAAATGTACAACTTCTCCAGGCAACCTGTGTCACTGCTGGGTGTGAAACAGTATTATTTATGTCTAGCCTGCACCTCCCTTTTCAACTTGTGCCCAACCTCCCACTACACATGATTGTGGAGAGCCTGGACCCATGTTCTTTATGACCTTATGATGCTGGGGGACTGCTGTGAGGTCCCCCAGTAGCCCTCTCTCCTTCAGGGTGAACAAGCCCCACTTCCTCTTCCTCTCTTCACAGGGCAAGTGCTCTGGCCCCCCACCAGTGGGGTGGCCTTTGCTGGACCTGCTGTAGTTGGCCAATATCTTTCCTGTCCAGAGGTCCGAAAACTGGATGCAGCAGCTAGGTGTGGTTGGCTGAGTAGGGAAGAGTTGCTTCTGTCAATTTAGTGACCATGCTTGCTTCACCCAGCTGGGAGGCTGTTGTCCCTCTCTGCTGCCAGGACATACCACCACCTCTTGTTCTTGGTATACAAGACCTGTATCCCCTTCAGCAGAGCCACTCCCCAGCCCAGCATTCCCCAGCCTCTAGCACTGCAAGGGGCACTTCCTTCCCAGGCACCAAGCTCTACACCTGTCCTTGAATTTCATAAAGGGTTCCTATCACTTCATTCCTGCAGCCTGTCCAGGTTGCCCTGAATGACAGACCTTCCCTCCCGTGTATTGAGTGGTTCATGTAATTTGGCATTATTTGTAAACTTGATGAGAGAGTTCTCAGTATACTTCTCCAGGTCACTGACAATTTTGTTTAACAGGAAAAGATGCAGGACAAATCAGCTTTTGCATAGAGAGAGATCCCTCAATGACTTCCATCTGATCCCTGTCATTCAGACAATTTCTTACCTATTGTGTTCTTCACTAGAATTTTAAGTTTCTTTTTTAATATCATAGAATCAATGGTTTGGGTTAGAAGGGACCTTAGAGATCCTGCGATGGACAGGAACACCTTCCACTAGACCAGGTTGGCTCAAGGCTCCATGCAGCCTGGCCTTGAAATACATTACCAGGGATGAGGCATTCACAGCTTCTCTGGACAACCTGTACCAGTGTCCCACTACCCCCACAGTGAAGAATTTCTTCCTAATGTTGTATTAGTCAAATTGTATTCACTGGAATGTTTAGGACCTCTGCTATTCTTTGCAATACAAACTGTTCACTCGCCTGCTAGATATAAGGAACACCCAAGTTGCCCAAATCAAATCCAACAGTCAGGAGAAATCACGTTACCCAGAACAACGCTTTATGCAGTATTTAAGTCATACAACCATTTTAAAGAACTTTGCCACTATTTAAAACTAGAGTTTATTAGATGCAATACTTGCTATATTAAAAGAAAAAAATCCACCTAATTAACCTCTCCTTGTATAAGTTAGTATATAAATAAGGAAACTATAATAGCATAGCAGAGGGGTTTTAATGCCTTATGAAGCTGTACAGCAATTACTCTGTACCATAACTAACTTGAAAAATCTTAAGAATATTACTTGGATGATGCTACGATTGTCAAAATTATATTTCTCATTCTAAGTATAGTTTTGTGAATTCCTAATAATAAAGGAAGTAGGTGTATTGCCACCTAGGCTGACAATTCAAGGAATTTCTCACTCTATGGTTCATGAACCATTAGCAATCAGTAAGACATCAAATAATGATTTAAAATTCCCTCTCTCCTACTCAATGCCTCCAGACTAAAGTATAAAAGTATATTTTAAATGTAGCTGCAATCTTACGCATTTGTAAATAGAAAACTTTGTTTGGGCAACATCTCAAAAAGCTCTACCATTTTTAATTTTATATTTGCGTCATTTAAAAAAGTTGGGTACGTGAATCTCGTACAAATACAGTATGATGACGACAGAAGAAAAGTGCCACTTTTTCTTTAAAAGATTCATAACTACATCCTATACCAGACCAAAACTGAGTATAAACTCAATAAAGTGGATAAATTCGAGACATTGGGGTGGTGTGTGTTGTTTAATCTTTTTTTTACTTGTCTTCCTATTTACGCAACATAATTAAAATAAGACCTGTAATTTGCTTTGGCATTATATTTGCTGTCTTGATCTGATTTGGAAAATTAAGTAAAAATAAATAAATAAATAAACAAACAAACAAACAAACAAATGGAAGAAAACCGTTTTTTTTTTTTTTAAGTGTGCAGATGTACAGATGCAAAATTCCACATGGGATCTTGAAAAGCAGCATGTATATGTATAAACATGTGTGTGCTTACATATACATGTACATACACACACAGTCTGTTGCTTGAAAGTAATCACTGAAATGACAAAGTTAAAAAGTCCTAATACTGTCCTGGTCATGGTGCCAATTCACAAATATGTCTTTGAACCTACACAACAAAACCTGCTGTTTATGACCCAAGGAACACAGTAGTTTTGTCATCATTCAACTAAAAAGTTCTGGAAGGTGTTCCTGGTGATTTAGTGCCAATCTACCATGCTGCTTGTCAAAGTCGGCAGACAGAAGCTCACAGAAGAGTATGAATTAAGATAAGGCCCTAAAGCCCAACATGCAGGAAGTGAGGCTCCTAAGGAAGTAAGTAATAACCTCAGCTGGTGAATTTCTTTAAGTTGTTTTGACATCATTTCAAGGACTTAAGCTGACCAGAGCTCAGTACTCAGGCCCAGGGATCTCACAGGCTTTATCAACTTCCATGCTGCAGCAAGGGGCAGCTCCAGCAAGAAGCAGAGCAAGTGCCATCACCTCCTCAGCCCAGCTTCATCACCAGTCTCATCTGAGTAGCAGGTCAGATATTGGGATTTTCACACCAAGGCTGATGAGGCACCTGACAACCACAGCTACTGGATCAGGCTTTTCAGGGAACTTAAAGACACCAGATACCAAATCTATTGGTCTAAGGATAAGTGTAGAACCGAGCAAAGACCTTGCAAGAAGAAAGTAGTTTTACACCTAGACAAAAACAAAAATCTAAATGCATAGGAGAGTAAATTTTTACCTTTAAAATTACCTAAGAGATCAGGCAAAGGTTTTGTGAATTGTGCCCTTATTTTTATGTCTCAATTCTACCCATGTCCTACCCTAAGCCAGCAAAAGTTTTGCAAGTTGCCCTTATGCATAGGCGGATAGCTGGATTTACTGGGTCTTTTTGTGGACCTGCCTAAGTCTGCTGTATCAAGGGTAAAGAATGAAGTATCAGGTAAAACTCCCATGGACCAAGAGCAAAAACCAGGCAGATAAGCAAGCTCTGCTTCATTAAATAAACTGGGAATCACCCACAGCAATGACAAATAAATGCACTCAGTCCTGCCTGACTTCTAAAGCTGTAGAGGATAACTGGGACTGGTTATCATGTAAGGGGAAAACTATCTGGGAATTCCTAAGCTAAGAAGTTACAGATGAACATTTTCTGAACATTAAAGCAACACATGAAAAATGAGTCTGCCTGCTGCTGGTAGTATGGATGGACAGAAATTCCACCAGATTAAATCAACCTCTACGCACTTTTCTTACACATAAAAAGCTTATGCATCTGACAAGTAAAGAAAATAGTCTCGAGAGGCTGCATATTTTTAAGATTAAATTACCAGGCTATGCTGTTAGAAATATTCTTCCTAGCCCAGCTGAGCATCAGTCGGAGTGCTGTTCTGCAAGGCAGTCTCCAAAGGCTTCCTTAGCCTGCCATGTTGACTATCAGCAACAACAAACTGAGCAGCATTACAAGATTGGCCTTTCCCTGTCCTTTGTTCATACTTCCAAACAACACTTAGCAGGTAAAGCAAGTTTTGCGAGTAAACAGACAAGAAAAAATATGCTATTGTATGTGTGAAGTTATGGCACTGGACATACAACAGGGATGCTTTCACAACTGCTACTCATTAGCTTCACTAATTTCACAGCATTTTCCAGAGACAGGACTGGCCAGCTAATTTGCTGAATTTTTAAATTTGTTAATACATCAAATTTGTTAATTGGTCAGTAGTCTGCTCTGAAAATAATGGAGAAAGCAGAACTAGAACTTGGTTTTATTTCTTTTTGTTAAGAAGGAAAATCTCCCTTATAAAGTCAGAAAAAAAGTGTTTCATCCAAAATAATCAGATACAAATAATTACATCAGGAAGGAAGTTATCAGCAACAGAATCTCACAAAAAACCCAAACCCTTTACTTCTTACAAAGACACGAGAAGTTCACTTTAAAGAACAGAACAAGTAGCCATCTTTAATGCATTTGTTTCAACTGATATTTTAGAATAGTACTTCATTTTACTCAGGAAACAAAAAGGCAATCATACAAAAACAACAGCTAGTCGGTTCAAAATCATCGGACAGAATGATTTTGCTACCTACCATTCACATCAATTTTGCTTTTGCAGAATGACTCATATCAAATACACGTTCCACTTCAGAAAATTAGGACCCCCACCATCTCACTTCTCTCCTCCCCAAATGAAAACTGTCATGATTTCATGTTTTGCTAATACAGACTGATATACCAGTGAAATGAGTGACTAACCTTTGATGTGCATTAATTGACGGCCACTCCTTTAACAAGAACCAATTAAAGCTACTGCATAGGAATAAACTATTTTCTTTAAAGCTTCTTGTATTACAGCGTTAGTTAAATGATGCAAGTGTAGTACTCATACAGTGCATGCTATTCCCAGGCAGGTTTTTCCCAACAGTCCTTTTTGCTTTATCCAGTCAAATTGTGTCATGTGTCTTGCCACTCTAATTGCAATGAAGTCTCTAAACTATGTAAAATTAGTATTTCCTTTTAGGATCAACTAAAAATTTTTTCAACTCCCTTTAATGAAAGTAAGGGAATTGTGACAAAGTCTCAGGAACCTGGTAAAAAATAATTCATATTCTTTCTTCCTTTCAAGGAAAGATCCACACAATCTGGACAGCCACCACAGATGAACTACAAATGCATGTTCTGGTGGATAAATAATTAAAGCATTCAACCTCCTATTAACTGCTCTTAGCCACTTACCTCTGGCTAAATAACCTAGAAAATGGAATATCTAAATTTTATATTTGTAGCATTTCAAGTTGTTTGTTGTACCTCAAACGACAGAGTCTGAATGGACAGTAGAAAGTTTTTCAGTCTTGCACTGAATCCACTGTACTGTCTCATCTCATCATCATCCTCTTAGGAGAGTTAATTCATCTGCAGACAATTTACCGCTAGGAATCTGTAGCAGCCAAGTGCCCCAAACTGTACCTACTCCCAGCTGTCAGCTGAAACTTGTCCTCTTTAAAGTCTGAAATCCATGACTTCAGAACTCCCCAAAGCCAGTCCTAGGTTGCTAAGATGTATGGAAGTATGTACATATACTTTGGGATATGAGGCATAATGCAGAGATATGAACATTACTGGAGAACTAAGCCAGGAAGTGCACCCAGAGCCATATGCAAAGCAGGTACCCTCCTGTTTGTTCCCTGCTGAGTCAGTCCTACACCAGACTCACATGACTGGTGTAGGATCTGAACAACTGCAGCCAATAAAATCCATCTCAAGCCCACGCCACATGGACCTACCTTCTTCAGGTCCACTGCTATGAAAACCCCTGCACTATCCCAACTGCTACAGAGTAAACATACTCTATGACTTGAAGTATGTCTAAATGACTATTTGACAATCTCAGAGATCCTTTAATATGCAAAAGAACTAACTAAAACCAAGAATCTTCTCCTTCATAGCTCCAAGCCCCATATATACAGTTAATGAAAACTGCAGTCTGTAGTCCCATTAGTCCTTTTGTCTGGAGTTGCAGCTTTCAAACCACACTCATGAACAAACCCTACTACTTCACAAATGAACAGACTCAAGGGTACGGTGGTGCTGGAAACTTGTACAGCATCTGCCATATTTCCTGTGAATCATCACACTGTCACAGATTTTCTCTGGCAACCCCAAATATAGAGTTGTTTCTTCATTAATGAAGAACCCCATATTTAAGACTAATTTTTGAATTTTATTTTAAAAGATCCAAAATTTAATGAAAGAAGCAACTACTTCTGCAAAAAAAAACCCCAGACAGTAAGAGAACTTTTTCAAAGTTTGTAAGGGATCATGATTCAATAAAAATACACTAAAATTGAGACAGAATCATAATACATCTTGAGTTGGAAGGAACCCATAAGGATCATCAAGTCCAACTCTATGCTCCTTGCAGAAGCATAACTGTACATAATTTTACATAACTGTAAAAGATATCAGTTTGCTTTAGATCATCTTAAAATTTTAATTATGACAATAAATATGAAATATTAATACAGTTTTAAAAAACTGTGCAGAGCAAGTAGACATGAAAGCCATTGTGCAGTGTATCTGCTGCATCTCCTCTGACCCAAGCCTTCGGATTTCAGTTTTTGGCACTGGATTCCAGCAAGTCTTTTGCTTCATTTATTTTTGTTGCTAAGTAAGGCGATCCACCTGAGAAGAGAAAGGGAAAGGGAATACTGTTTACACATCAGTATTAAGTACCAAACTACTTCACTTGCAGTATTCCTTTATTACTCACTTTTATTAGCTCCTTCTTCCTACACAGATCCTTTTGATACAACTGCTTAATAAATTACATTGATAAGAAATAAACTAATTGATAAGGAAACATGAGAAATGTAATCAAAACTGAAGTCACTGAAGAACAACACTGAACATTTTGTCTCAGAGAGAAGACTGAAATTTGAAAACACTTTACATCACTGTGATTTAGACCTGCAGTGCAATGCTTCTGCAAATGTATGCAAGGTCAGCTGTCTTAAATATTCACTCAAACCAAACAGTTAGTATTTCCACTCATCCCAAAAACTGAGAAGGAAAATTTTAAAATAATTTTGACAAAGAATTATTGTGTGCACATGCACACCTTCCCCCGCAAGCCTCTCCTGCGCTGGGTGCCCAAAATTACCAGCCAGAAACCATCACATTAAAGCTGTTTAAACATGGTAAGCCTTCTAACTTCTAGTCCTGAACACTGTCATTGCTTTACGCTCCATCTAACAATCTGATTACAGTTCAGCAATCTTTTTGTGTTTGGTTTTTTTTACTCTCCCCTTGAGTGCCAACCATCTGTCTGCAGTCACCAAAAACAACATTACAAGGTCTGTATCAGTAACTTATTACTTACTATTACACATCTATATTTTTTACGTGAGAATGTGATTCCAGCAGTACTGTGCACTGAATAGCCTTTTCCAAGGCATCTGTTCAAACGTATTTTTCATTCACCAATTCATTCAGTCTATTAATCAGAAAAGACAATGATAGACGAAACATACAGAGCTACTTGTAGACATACATAAATAAAGACAAAAAGGCAAGGCTTGCTTAAAGACTTCTTTAGGACAATCCTGCAGGAATCCAAATCAGTATAAAGTCATTTCATGGTGCAGTAAAACAACTGGAAAAAGTAATGAAGTTCTTTTTCATGTTTTGGTCTTGTTTGAATGTAGCCTTAATAGGTAAGACACACTGGAGGAAAGTGAGGCAGGGCAAGGGATGGGTAACGAATTGGCTACTTAAAAAAGAATTTATTTTTTCCCTTTTTTTAAATCAAGGAGCTTTTAGCAAGGAATAGGATTTACTACATTGAGTATTGCTTCTTTCAAAGAGGAGGTAAGAGGATCAAACAAACAGGAAAGACAAAAACCTGCAATGAACAATGTATTCCAAGTAATTTTTAAATGTGCATTGATTTTCTATCTGTCTAAAGTACAGGATCTTAAAGTAAATTCAAATCTGTTAGAAGTGTTTTCACTACATTTACATCCTTAAGTGCCATATTAATTTTGTAGCCCTCCAATGAGAGGAAATTCAATCTCATGATTGCCTAAGTGTTTGTTTATAATTAGGGCAAGTCCAAAAGGCTTCTCTCTTCCTCTTTTTCTGTGAAGAAATACTCTTTCCTAAAATTAGTAACTGATAAATTAACACAATACACAAAACAATATATCCATACAATATATCAATATAAAAACACTTTGAACTGTAAAAGTTCATGAGCAACTGTTTTAGTAGTACTCATTGAGGATGTTATTAGGCAAATTTCTATATATTTATTTACTTCTAATAATTCTCTCTTCAACAGTTTGGATCTCAGATAACATACGTAACTTAAAAAATCTGTAATTAATGACCTTTCTTTTATCAACTCCAGCTGGTAAAATATTATTTTAAAATGACATTACAATGTTGAATGTAGTTTTTAAAAGCACATTTGTGCCACCCACAGCCAGAAGAAATCAAGATCTATACACAAGTAAACAAGTCTCTCTGTGATGCCTCATGTTCAAGATTACTCCAGGCCCTTGCTCTGCAGCTGAACATATTACACAAGCCTTTTTTCTACAGCCATGCCAGAAGAGCTTCAGGGGCAGCACAGAGGCACAAATCCCTTCAAATGGTGTTCCTGGAGAAAATGCTCCATCTTAATACCATGCAGGAGGGCTCACCACATCCATCCAAACCTACACTGTGCCCAGCTGCAGGGGCATTACAGCTGTAAGAGCAGTCACTAAAATCTTTGTTAGGGTCATTAGGATCTTCCTAACAGGAACTCTCTCTTTAGGTCTACTCAATGACCACATGGGGATTCACAGTTCTTTCTGGTTCACATCTCCAAATACTGCTACAATAAACTTAGAAGTTCAGCATTAAAAAATTTTGACCTAATAGGTACTCTGGTGGTTAAGAGGCCTTTGACCATTATAATATATTAGAAATGCAGAAGAGAATTTCTTTCCTATGTTTGTCCAGCTTACACATTATAAAAAGTGTAAAAAATGAAAGTGTGAAATCAAATAATCAGGACAACTTTAAAATTAAACTGAGGGGTGAAGACAGAAAAGAAACACTCAACTGAACACTTTCCATGGCCAGTGGTCACAGTTATCTTTTCATTTTCTTAAAATGGGGTGCTGGCAGGGAGCCCTGTAATTCTGTCAAAAAGATATAAAACCCCTCCAATTTCCCCTTTTGACTTCTGAAATACAGTGCAACTCTTCACCATCTGTTATTTTAAAGTAGAAACAGCAATGAACATATGGGCTTTCTTTCTCAACCAGCTGTAGTGTAGTTAAAGTTATAATAATAGCCTTTCTCTAAGATAAATTTACATTAAAAACCTGGCCAGTAAAGCAACAGTGCCCAGCTTTACATTCTTTCCAAGTGAATTCCATAAAGTCTGAAATTCATCAATGATGTACTTAGTAACTGCAGAACATTTCCCCACAGAAAGTGTGACTGGTCCATCACAGTTCAAAACAGGAATGTTAGATAATGTAAAATTTTTACAGCTTATTTTTGAATAAGTTTTTGCCAAGTGTGGTAATCTGGTCCCTGAGATCATAGTTTTAACTGAAGCAGTACAAGTACAGAAAACAACATTGAAGAAAGATGAGTAAAACTGTGGTTCATAAAGCCCAGTTTATGTGAGAGAAGACACACAGAAGGTCAAGTCAATAAATAAACAAAAAACATTTGCACTCAACGTTATTTACACAGTCAGAAAACTTAAACAATCTCATTTAAACCTCCTCCTTTCCAGTCCTCGTTAAGAAGAGTAATAAGTATTTACCTTTATCAGGATGATTCAAAATCATGATTTTTCTATGGGCTATTCGGATTTTGTCCTTGCCAGCAGATGGACTGCAAAATAAATATAAGTGCTTACCAGAAACGCGAAAGCGCTCAGGCTAAAAATTAACAGTTTATACTGGCTTCAAAAACATTAAAACTTGAAATTTTCACCATCTTGTGGACAAAACATTAAACTGCATCTCTAAGGGAGTAACAATAACAAAGGCGTGTAAGACACATTTTTCAAAAGCCTGTGTATTTCATACATACAAATATCTTTCAGGTTTTTGTTGAACACAATGCATCCACTCATTTAAAATAAACAATTTTGAGAGGGTGGAATAAAAAAAATGAAAGCCCCAGCAGTTGTCGGGTGTACCTGGTTGGTTATTCTAGCATTAAGTGCAGAAAAAACAATTCTTGCTCCGAGAAAATAAATATTTTTATGACCAGTGACAAAACAACAAATATTTAATATTATCGCATTTTGTTCTACTGTAAATATTTTTATAGCTGCTATAAATATTTTCTCTTTCTGCTGGGGCCTGAAAAAAACCCTGCATGTTGTTATTTTTGCAAAGCCATTCAATGTGTTACATTCAGGGATATGCTGATTTACAGGTGCTACCTACATAATATTGTTTCCTTCAATGACAGATACATAAAATATGTATTCGGCCTAAACTAAATATGTCCCTTACCAGACAAACAACCACTTATGGATGCAGTATGCCAAGACAGTAGGGCTATCATATGCAAAAGGATGGTTTGAATGCTTTGGTTTTTTATAATTTGTTAGTATGCAGAAATGAATCAGTGTTTTCCACTTCAGGTGACTTCTTAATCAGAGCGATGATTCAATTAATTAATCTTTCTGTAGATACAGTTTGAGTGCAAGGTATCAGTCTAACTAAATTCCTGAGGTAAACAACCTCTCTAATTATTATTCTGTCATAGTGAAATTAGGGTATGTTGCAAAAATAGTTCACAGAACTGCATAAGAAAAGAATACTTCAATGGAACACAAAGTAGACTAGAAAGTAAGAATCAAACAGAGGGTGAAAGGCCTTGAACCATATAAATACAAAAACGAAACGATTTGTTGTCAGACAACTGAAAAAAATAATCATCTATATTTTGATTTGCAAAGCTGTTTTTTAATAATAAAAAGGAAAGCTGATATACCGCATTTAGAAATGCTGATGGTCAAAGCACAACTGGGGAGAAGTGGCAGTTGCATATTACAGAAAATTGTGCAGGTCTGCTCTGAGAAGCAAATGTGAAAATGGTTTACGTTAAATTTTCTTGGTTTAGGAGATATTGCTTATCCCACAGTTAGACTGGTCCCTAAAAATTCTTAATGACTATTTAAAAAAATATATGTCAAAATCACATTTTCCTTGACTCACAACCTGAGTCACACCAACGTTATGCTGCCTTCAACATCAACTGGCTGAGAAGTCTGTCACCTTGGTGGGAACAGTCAATATGCTGGAGGGCAGGGCTGCCATTCAGGGAGATCTGGGGAGGCTGCAGGAGTGGGGTGATAGGAACCCTTCACAAAACTCCTCAAGGACAGGCACAGAGCTCAGTTCTTGGGAAGGAACTGTTCCTTGCAGCTCTAGAAGGTGGGGAATGCCAGGCTGGGGAGTGGCTCTGCTGAAAGGGACTCAGGGCACAGCAAGAACATTCCTCCACTGCAGTATGTTACTATGCCTCCAATACAAACACAAATCACATGGTTTATGAGCATTTTATTGTTTGCTTTTTAGTTTAAGCAGAATATTAGAATAATTTATAAGCCAATACAAGTCTTACAAAAAAAGTCTCTTACATGGTTTCAGCATGAGTATTACACATTCTTGCAACACACATCTCCTTCATTCAATACTTGCTAAACTAAAACATATTGATGCAATGCACCTACCTTACCCCTAAAATAAGACTAGCTTCTCGCCTATTCATTTTCTGTTCAAATCCTCCTTTATAGTATGATGAAAAACTCTAAAAAGAAGAAAGGGAAAAAAGCAATAATTAGTTTCATGTACAAGGTGTCAGGAACTAAATCGTATTTATATGACCTCATTCAGATCATTAAATTCATCTATAATTTATTTCAAAGGCATGGAATGACTGCAAACCAGATAATATGAAAGGACTTCTCCCGAGTGTTAACACATGCAAAAACTGACTTAAAAATAACTATCTGTGTTTTTAAAACATTCCTTTCTATGTTTTCACAATCTTCTACTGTTAATAAGATATATTAATAGCTACAACCCTTAAAATCCTGCCTGCAGGCAAAAAGGTCCAGAATCAAAGTACATACTAGCACAGAGTAGTACAGTGTTTGTGCTGGGGAGGGCAGGGGAAGGAATTATGCTGAGGACAGCATAGGTACCATCACAATGAAAAAAGACCAAGTATTGTCATCCAAGGAAATTAATGACAATGACTCCAAATATTTCTACAAAGACAGTAGATAAAAACAACAACAGAGATAAGAACAGATAAATACAACGTACTGATGAAAAGGCAGTATCTTTTTTCCACTTGAAGGAATTTAACTTAAAAAAAATATATCATGAGTTCTTTAAAGGAAACCCGGAAATTAACAAAAAGAAACAATTAAAAGGCTTAGCATAAAGCCACAACCTCTGTTTCAGAAAAATCACTGAGCTGGAGAACACTGGAAAGTAGCAAAGTATATGGGGAAATCCTAACCAACTTTTGCCTTTACATCTTTCCCTCGATACCAATGACTGACAATGATTGAATACAGGATCTGAGGCTAGTTTTTTTAAACTTCTTGTCATGTGAGACTTTATCCACTGTTTTAAGAAGGGAAGAAAAAACAGTGGGAAAAAAAACATTTAAAAAGAGGAGATGGAGATAAGAGCAAAACATTACAAAAATTAATTGTCATAGGAAATGGGTCAAAGGCATATTTGTCAACTATAGATCTAATTTAAATTAAAAAAAAATAATTTACTGAACCACTACTGATGGTTAGCAGTGATCTCACAGTAAACCTTTCTCTAAGTCCCAGAGGCAGTAGATGTAGCTCCAAGACAGCCTGCCTAGGGGAACTGGAACACAGAAATCACTCAACAAGACTGATTTTTTTTCCTCAATGCAAAACCTATCAATGGGAAAAATAAGCTTCTTTTGCTGCTATCAAAGGGAAGGCTGGGCATGAGAGCTGAGATTATTTTCAAGTGTTCCTTTCACCCCCAAGGAAAAATATGCCCGGCCCTTAATAAAACACTCTTCTCACTAAATATAGCCATTCAAATTCAGTGAGAATTTTGCCTTATGTCTACACAAACTCTCTTATGTAATTTCAAAAGCATTAAAGCATTTAAAGGGCTCTGTCTATGAAATCTTAGCAAAGCCTTTAATTAGACTTAGAAGAGACATTCTTTCAAAAGTGTGGTTCAGAAATACTTTACCTATCGCTGCCATAAAGTCACATACAGCCACAGAAAAGATTTTCTCGTGTGCTGTTATGATACAAAACTAATTTTACCTTCCTTCCTTCTTTCCACCGCAAAACATGCACAAAACAACCACTACTGTAACACTGCAGGTTATCAAAGCTGAAGTAATTCTGGACACTGTGTGCCTACAACAAAAATCTGTTGAAGAACCGCTTCTATAGCTACAGGGTAACACAAACCAGGTCTGTAACACTGCACATCGACATTACAGGTTAGAGTATGTAACATGAAGGGAACACACAGGGCTTCTCTGATTCTCTGAGAGGAAATGATGCTAATAATTTAATGGTCAACAGATAACCCCCTTGAGGAGGCAGAACTGCACAGAAATTTGCAATGATGCCAAACAACTACTACAGCCAGGAGAGAAAAGCACAGTTTAATGTTCTCTGAAAGATTTTTCCAGAGCTTCTCTCAAAGTAGTCTAGGTACAGATGGTTTCCTGAAAAGGTTAATTCTTTTCTGCCCTTCAACTCTGATACACAAGTCTAACACATGATAACTCTGATTCACTATTCACATGGAGAAGAGTAATATTTGAATTATCTCTACCATGGCTTGTCTCTGTTCTTGGTAGATTTCATCTATAATACTATTTGAAATATAAGAATGGGGAGGAACGGCTATAGGCTTACATTCAGAGATATTTTTTCATGTTTTTAAAGCCTACTTTCTTGACACTGTTCTAACCTCAAGAAGCCTTGATTTGGTTCACTTCCAAGAGGAATGAAAAAAGAAATTTTGGTGTCTGTGTCCTTTCATACATAAACAAAGAAGTTTGATGAACTGGTCTTCAAGGAAAAAAAAAATTTCCTCAGAAATGAAGGATATAGCAAGAATAATAAATTCTTAAATTAAAATCTTCATCCTAAACAATATTGATAGTAAAAGGAAATCAGACATAAAAGTCATTTTTTCTACTGGTTACAAAAAAGGGGAAGAATCATTGAGCACTCATTTTATGAAACACCTTGGCAAATTTCTAATTCTCTAATGAAACAACTTTTGCATGCTACTCAAACTAAAGCACTTTTTCCTAGTTGTAAATTTTAAGTAATGGCTGTAATGATATTTTTCTGCTATGAGAACTCCTCAGTGAGCAGGCAGCTCTAGATACTTGATTATTTATTAACTCCAGCAATTGCAAAGAAAATTCAGTACCAAAAAAATCATTGAAATGAGCTCTCCATTTCTTGCACTATTTGGGGGGAGGGGAGGCTATCATTTAATTTACTTAATTTTCTTGCAAATTATTACTGCTTAGCAACTTATGTAAGCAAATTCTCCTTCCTGAACAAATGCTATTAATAGGTTTGGAGCAGGGGAAGGGACAGAAAATGGCTGCACTTGCTTTGCAAATGTGTATTCAGTGTTGCAAATTTTCACAAAAGCAATCAGCTAGGAAAATCCAATGCGTATGGACGATGGACATCTTCAAGATACTTCTTCCGGCATAGCATAGGAAAAGCATGATCACTGTTTCCATGCCAGTTAAGAGACTGAAAATACCAAAACTGAGACCATTACATGGAATAGTGCATTTTTCTGAAAACTCAGGATGTTGTTGTTCCAGCACCAATAAAGTCCTCCATTGAAAAGGTAAAAAACATTGGAAGAAAAAAAAACCAAACATAAAACTCAAACTACAATAATAAACTATTTAGAAGCTGTTTTATAATACAAAGCACAATTTTGCTAACATCAACTTCCTTAAATTTAGTTAGGAAAAAAAATAAAATGGCCCACAAATCACACTGTTCTCTGGAAATTTGATTGTCAATTAAGAACAAGAGAGATGGTTGCTACCCTTACCTCTCAATTCAGAACTCTATCAGTCTGAGCAGAATCAGATCCAATAAGGGAAACATATTGCAAAAGTCTAATAAAGTGCTAGAAAAGACATCCTTTTCTTACAGAATACAGAATTTTCAGGATTGTGGGATTTGAGTATTTTGACAGTTCATTTGGCCTAAATTGCTGTTTCTGCCTTCAACATCGTTGTTCTATCTATCTATCTACCTATCTTTCCATCTGCTATCAAGCTTCAATATCATTAATTCAACAGAGAAAGGTAATGAATGCTACTGAAATACTTGCCTTTTTATTTCACATATTAAGGACATATTAACATTATAATTAATGGCATTTATTCTGAGGAAGAAAAGCCAGTTGACTACTTAGTGCCATGCACCTTTTACTGGCAACACTCTTGCCACTACACACAGAAACAAAACAGTGTCACTGACATTTGTGATGACAGTGACAAAGCTAGGCTCAAACTGAAAAAGCATTTCTCTGGAAGTGAGCATTATGACTTTTCATAAAGGGGAAATGACAATGTTTCCTCTAACGTCTTTCTCCACTGAAATAAAAACGGCAGAAAACTTCAAGGCTAAATTACAACAGCATTTACAAATATATATTCTTAAATATGAAGCAACTGCTTTTAGTTAAAGTTAAACGAGAGGTAAAAATTCAGAATAAAACATAACACTTTTACTTGCCTTTACTTAATATTTTTGACTAAAAGATGACTGCACTTGCTGACTGTTCATGCTACTTACTTAGGTAAGTAAATAAGAAGTGTCAAATACTCAAGATACACCAAGCAGCATTTTAAATGATCGCTTCATAATTGCTCAACTTGACCTTTTTGAAATCATTTGTTAGTGAGAAGGAAGAAAGAATAAATAGCATCTGTATTATCTTGTGTGACTGGGAGGGACCAACATGAATTGTGACTTCTACTGCAAAAAAAGGAGGAAAAGAATTGTAAATGGGGGAGGAAGAGTGGGGGCTCACTAAGAGAATAAGATAGCTTTTGAATAGGCAGCTACTTCACAGACTCAAAAAAAAAAAGGCAATGAAGGACAAGATTTGATTCTAGAAAGCTAGAATAACCACTGGAAATTACAGTGACCAAGTTAGGTGCCTTCGAACATCACAGAAAAGCAGCGAAGCCTAGACACTAAAGGTCTCGAGATGTTCTCTCCAGTAAGTACAGGCAAAAGTCAGCATAGTTTAAAGAGCAATATGCTGTCATGAAATGTGATGAAAGTGCTAATTCACAAATTATACTCAGCAGCTTCAAATTCCGAAAAGAAAATCATGTAAAGCTGCTAAAATAAGAAGTTTGGACAAGAAGTACTTAAATAGAGAACCTTTGTATCTAAAGTTTTCTCTATTTTCTCTATTGATTGTTAGGGGGAGAAGAAAAAACATTAAAAAAATACAATCCAAGAAAGTAGTAGATGTAGACTAGTAAAAATCAAATAATCTTGGCTAAGAACTATATAAGGGTCTTAAACTTGGATGGCAGTTGCCGAAGAAAAATACTATCACTATCCTCACAAATGTAAAGCTGACAAATATATACAGTTAATAGCAAACAGGAAGAAAGTTTTTACTGTATTCAGTAAATCTTATCTTACACTGAAGACTTGTATTTTCAAGTTCAAAAATAGAATAGCAGAAGGGAGATACTCTGCTGGAATAATCAACACACAATTCTGGGCAGTAAGGCAGGAAGACAGAGTAAGTAAGACAGAGGATACTGCTCCAGGGACTAGAAACACTTAGAAACCACTTCCTGGTTTGCTCTTTACAGTTGTTCATGAATTCTGCAGGCCTCAAAAGTCACTGTGGTAAAAATGAGATAGGTATGTAATGAACTTGGCTCAGCCAGTACTGAGGGGTACAGTTTCCAAGGAACAGATACCTCTCAGTGCAGTACCTCAATGTGTTAAAGAGTCACTGCCTGCTTTCTTATGTGAACACATCTGAATTTAGATTCTCTAGCCTATATCTAAAAATGGATAGAAAAAGAATTGCTGGAGTATAACTGCTAGGAAGGGAGGGAAAGTGAAGATTGAAGTACTCCCTACTCTGAAGCCACATGTACTTCTACATATATCTAGCAAGCCTTCAAGTCAGACTGTATCTGTATCATGTGAAAACAATTTAATTCACAGTACCTAAAGTCCCCTCTGCTGTCTTGGCAGGCAACCTGGGAATCTCTCAAAGATTACTTCGAAAAAGAAAAAAAAATTGGCATTGGTCTCACAACAGCAATGCAATAGAGGGACAGAGAGCAAAAAACAAATCCAGGATCACCATTTTTGGCTGACACACATCACAATGAAGAACAAATGTGAACCAGCCCCAAGAGGACAGCTGAGTCTTCTCTTCCCCAGGAAGCTTGCCTTGATCAAGCTTGCCCCTTCAGCACATGAACACCAAAGACAGATGGCAAATGAATTTGGCCTGCAGTGTCTGTCTAGATGGGCTCTGTTTTGCCATCGGCCTAAAATTAGTAGGTACAATGGTAATGGTCAGGTTTTTAAAAAACATATCTTTAATATATTTTTCAGGAAATAATAATCTGCAACAACTACTCCCTGATCACACTCACGCATCAGCATCAAGAGGGGAATCGTATTCCTTTGCTGGGATAAGAGTTCAGAGACTATGAATTCTGAAGGAACACACTGCCACAAGCAGACACCTACCTCACTGGGAATCACTTTAATCAAACGGGAATGGAACATATGTATTTATTTACCAGAAGAAAACATAGCCACTGAAGCAGAAAGTAAATGCTCTCAAATATTCCTTGCATATGCTCTTCTCATAACACCCTACCTCTGGATTTTTTACCCTATAATTATATTTTTAAATATATAAGGCAAAATCAAAGAACAAAAACTTGGTTAAAAGTTCAAATTAGCTAGAGAAGAAAAAAAAGACAACTCACATCTGAACCAGAACACAAGTTCCCCCATCTCCATGAAAACCTTTCCTAGAAGTTTATCAATTTGTCTTCTTGACCTTTAACATTGTATCTAAAAGACTAAATTCTTTTACTTTTAGCTTCTGAAATGAAACTGGATGTCATCACTTTACAATCTTTAGGAATTACCAATTGTCTCACAGCACACTTCAACAATTTATCATAAACTTACTAGTAAGTAAGTGTATGATAAGTATCATATGCTTGCTAGGGTTCCAAAGCAAGAAACATTGGCAGAAAAACTAGAACTGTTTATCAAACTTACAAACATCTTGTGATGTATCTTCCTCTGTAGGGATTTAAAATACAGCAGACAATACACCAGAACACAGACAGTAGGGAGCAGCCCTATCCTGGGTAAAAAATAAACTATGTGGCACTTCCTGTATTTAACATAAAGCGTCTCCTTTCTGAATAGTAGAAATACAAAATCATATATTTAGCATAAAGTAATATCTAAACTTACGGAAGTCGAAATCCTCTTTGCTGTCTCTGTAATTGCCTGCTCCACTGGTTTCCAAAGGTGGAAAGCATAACGACCTGAAAAAGACGGAAATTAAATGAAATTATAACCAATACTCACTAAAACAAACAACAAAACCCCCTCCAACCTATGTTCTTCAGCTTATATTAGAAAAAAATTTTGGTTTTAAAAAAATCACAAACTATTGGGAGAGGAAGGAGAGGAATTTTAATTTCTTCATCGAAACACCTAGTCATGGACTGCAAAGATCCATTGTGTTTACTCACTATTTAACTCACTAAATAAATAGATTTAAATACATTTCAACATGATAAATGAAGATATCTGCCTTGTGAACTTTAAGAAAAAGGGTAGTTTGAAACATTACCTTTGGATACACATTATTAATTAAATATTGTTCAAAGGTTATGTCTTCAAACAAAAGAAATCTATGTACTACACAATTCTTGTTGTGATGCTGTGTGCTTAATCACACACTTCGTAAGTACTGCATTTTTTATTTTGTTACAAAGAGAGGATCTTCTGGGATTCAGAGCCATTCAATTCCTCACTAGCAGTGGATGTTCATAGCTAGGAAAGGCTAGAAGGCACTCTATTAGACTGTTCTCAGAGGTACAAAGCAGGTCTATCAACTTCAGAATCAAGATTTATGCCATGTTACTGGAGGATTTTCCCCATAAATCCCCTCTCCCCAATTATGTTTTGATTAACTATTCATTAGCAACATAACTTACTACTGCACACAGTGGAAAAACTTTTTATAAAGTGGCTCTGCTTCATTCAAATAGCATCTTCTTCATTCTTAAAATACACACTGTGTCCACAAGTTATTTTTGTGATCTAAGCCTGTGTCTATGTTAACACAGAAGTTAAAACACTGTTAAGAGTATCTGTTGGAATGTTGTGATGTACTGTTACCTCACTTTCTTTTTTCTGTTACTTTGACAGTTACTATTAATTCTTCAGCTCAACCAGCAGAAGAAATTCTACGAACATTCCTCTTCTGCTTCTATAAAAGCACATAAGCCAACTGCTTAATGGATGTACATCACCAAAGATCTTGTCTTTCCTTCCCCTAATCACAACAACACAACTGAACCCACCAAATACCTGCTTAAGTTTTGGGCAACTTGTTCATCTATTAAATCTATTCTTGGTGCATGCACTTACACACTGCTTTTGTATGCTGAAAATAACAGAAGTCAATTAGTGTATTTCAAACCCAGAATGGACAGTTATCCAGACCAAGTAAACCAGGGAATAAATCATGCTAAACTCATGCCCTGTGTTCATACTAGAACCTATTTTTCAGAGTAACATACAGTCCAAATGCAAAGAGTTTAGGTAATAAACAAAGTCCTATGGAAAGAGTTTAGTTTGATAAAACACTGTAGACACTTAAACCTTCTGGTTTTCTCTATTTGAATTTGTTGAGCATCACCTTCACATCACAAGATCATCTTGTGTTTTTCAGTACTAAAAAGCCCCCACGGTGCAATGTGTTATTAAGTAAATAAAGTAAACTTTTCACTTTACATTTTGCAGACAAAAAGCAGATGGAATATTTTAGCTCCTGTCCATAAAACTACTTTCCCCAGTTTTCTCTACTTTTCAAAAAGAATTTTTGAATATATGGCTTTGAAAGGGCAGGAACTATAACCAGATACAATTCTCTACAATACTCTCAAGCAACCTTTCCACTTTCCACTGTTTACATCCATAAAAACTTCATTAACCCTTTCTGAAACAGCAGCTTGCAAGTGAGAATTCCACACTCAGCTGGTAATTTAGCTTACCTGCAAATGCAACAGTTGCAACACCAAGTCCAACTGCTACCATAGTTCTGGCCTAAAGCAGAAAAACAGGAATCAGACTAACATTCAAACTCTAATTTCATATAAATGCACCTTGTACTTTAACAAGTATTTCTGATGTCTGATGTGGACATTTCATATATAATTTACAAGAAAGATGAAAGTAAGTTCTGTATTCCTCAGGCTACATTAGATTTTTATAGTTCAGTCTCATTAACCCATGCCAACACATCAGGTTTAACTCGGAATTACCCACTAGCAAATCGGTGAACATACACTGAAATCAGTCTATAGTATATAATGATAAAAACACAAGGCAGACAACTATTCAGGATTACTTGAAATTATTTGTGCAGACTAGTTCAACACAGTATGTAACACAAAGTACCTGTTTATTACAAAAACATAAAGAGCTAACTCAAAACTCCAATATCAGGTGTATGTATTTCCCTCCATAGTGTTTGAAAAAAAGTCAGGAACCTCAAAAAGGACAATAATAAGTATCCCCATGCTGATCAAGATGCTGATGAAAGGTATGAGGTAAACCTTGAAGAAGGGACTGACTTCTCACACGTTTGCAGAATTCAAGAAGGGTAACAAGCTCTCCATTTCTGAAAAGCCTACGAATAATCTTTGAAACAAATGAAATAGTCATCTGTGGCATTACCTGTCTTATCATATGACAGTTCAATAATGCCTTGTATTTTTCCTGGGGAAACCTGAGAAATCAGATTAGGCTTGTTTATCTTGAATTCAAAGCATAATGACAATGAAAACGCTTTTATCACCAGACTGTCTCTTCTATATATGACTTACTTCCGCAATTACTCAGTAACTGGTTTATACGTTTTATACAAACAAGTCTGACAGAAGGACTTAAAGCTCAAGCTTCAGTGCAAGTGCCCTAATAACTGGATCTGCAGGCAAGTTGCCTTTGCTACTAAGATTCCTGGGGCTAAAATTCTTTGTCTTCAATTGTACCCAATCTCATTTCTAAACAGAGTGGGAGTAAGGGAAGAGTTTGGAAATAATGTTTTTAAAGCCTTCCTAGAGTTGGTTTAGTATGGGCTAGAACATGGGCTGAAAACTGCCCACAAACAGGCAGCTGTACAAGATGTAGGCACCAATTGCACCCAGTGGCTCCTACAGCTTTGGCTCTGAAGGAGAGTGGCTGTGATTGCAGCCTGTAGTACTGAGCTCAGTACAGAAAAAGTTGTAGCCAGCCCTGAGCACATCCAGAAGCAGCTGTATTCCTCCATATCTAGCTTATGGATCGCAGAGATTATAACTAAGTACCTACCTCCCACCTACCTGAGGGGACTGTCCTAGATATTTGTATAAGACTGCAACTGCCTAGAGGTTTCTATTAAACAAACAAACAAACAAAACAAAACAAAAAAACCAACCAAACAAAAAAAAACCCCTCACTAAACACACTGAAACTGAAGCTCCAGAGTTAAGACTAGGGGAATGCTGGCCTTAAAGATCTTCCTGTCTAGCCCATTTTAGTAACAGAACTCTTCCATTTCAGTGTACTCTTCAGTCTCGATATCAGCAGTCATTTCTGAACGTAAAAATAATGTAGTAGTTTTATGTCTGTTGTTCCTTTCAGTTCCACCAAATTTCCCTTAATCTTTAGACCATGAAAAAACTTAAGCATGTTACCTTAAATGGTATAAAATGTAAAATAGTCAAGTTCATCTCCTCACTAAACTAAAACTCCTTTAATTTCTTCTCACAAATCAAGTTTTCCCATGCTCCCCATATTTGAACCTTAAAAAGATTCCTCTAATTCATCTGTTTAGACAGGAACCACAACCAGCCACAAGGATTCTAAAAATATCACAACCCTATAGCAATTCTATATTATTCTGTTATGTGTTTTGTGACCACAGATTAATATTCAAGTGTTTCCTTGACTTTGATTCAGAGTGACAGCAAGAAACTTTTACTAAGTGGTTATAGTCAATTAAGAGCTCAACAACGTGTGAAATAGATCACATTGGCAAAAAAAAAAAAAAATCTGGACAAGCCTGTGCTTGTCCAGATTAAGTTATAATTGCTTTGTCACCTAAAAGGTGGTTTCAGTCAGCAGTTTACAAAAAGATGTACAGGTTGCAACAAGGCATTAGCAGCAGACACCTCATCACAGGTAAGACCAAGCACAGAGAACAGGCTAATAAATAATACCAGGATTCAGTCAGTTTAGTGCAGAAATAGCATGTGTTTGCACAGTAATCTGGGAGCACAATGTAGAGACCCCTGAGGGCTTTTGACAGAATCAGCCATGTCTGCTGGGATGCATTATATCAATCTCAGTGGAAAGCAGTAGCAGTTAGTGGAAAGAGTGCTGCCTGGAAAGCAGTAGGTAAAAACAAAGCATGGCAGCAGCTCTAGAATAGGAGCAGGATGCAAGATCAAGAGGGAAATGACAACAAACCAAAAAACTTCATAAAAGTGATACAAAGCTCAAGTCAGAGAGGTATGAAAGACTGCCCACATTTTGAAGTGAGGTACAGCCATCTGAGAAATACTGGATTATAGTAATTCCTCTTATGACCCTAAGATTAGCTCAGTTGGTTGGAGCATGGTGCTCATAATGCCAAGCTTGCGGGTTTGATCCCTGTATGGGCCATTCACTTAAGAGCTGGACGCGATGATCCTTGTGGGTCCCTTCCAACTCAGAATATTTTGTGATTCTGTCAATTTTGGCTGGAAAGCAGCAGTTCAACTGCGTGAAACAATGGAGGATCAGTAATTATTTGCATTATGAGCAGGTTACAGAAGAGTCACTTGCCACATAGTAACAAAGAAGTGATAACTTGTCATACAAGGCATCTTGAATGTTTGTTATGGTGTGAACATATCCTAACTATACCCATGTGACAAAAACTGAATTGAAATCACTGTTACAGAGATTGCACAGTTTGTCTTTTATTGACATGGGCTCTCATAAAATTAGTAGCAACTTCAAGTACTAACCAGTAGGTCCTTTAAGTCCGGCTTGACTCAGTTTCCTTTTCCACGTTCACTTAACTCAGTTGTGCATTTAAAAGAATCAGTCAAGGCTAGCCTGGTGCTTTGAAATGCAAAGCCCAAAGCTTTAATTAAATGCATTCCTTTCACGTCAATATTAAATGAAAGCAACTCACTACCACTGTGGAAGGCAGCAGTTCATTTATTGCATGCTAATACAACTACCACCGCAATCATTTTTTGTCTCCTATTGCTTGAAATTGCATTTTATTTCAGACTCATAAGGGATAAATAAATAAATACATACGCACTGACTTTCAATTATGACAGAATTGACCTTCCCACCACTCCAAAAATGCCATTAAGAAACTTCCAAGACATGGGTTTTAAATGAAAGCGTTCTGTTAAGATCCAAGAGGGAAAAATAAAGAAATAAAAGATTAAAGTAACATCTGTCCCTTTCTTTATTCAATGAATCGGCTCCCAAAGGTTAGTCATCAATCCCACGCTATTCTGCTGATCTCAGTGTTTTAATTTTACTGTGTAGTTCAGTTTTCAGTAATAAACTCTCCTAGATAAAGAAAACTTAATTCCTTCAATACTTAATTCTCCAGTGGCCCCAACTTTTTAGCAGAAGAAACAGGGAAGAATGAGATATTATTTTTGCAAATTTCTAATCCACAGTGCTCTGCTAGCTTAACCATACCTAAAAAATATGGTTAGTTCTCATGTAGTTCTTAGCACCATGGCTTCTCCTTCTATGAAGAGGGAAAAACCCTTATAAACAAAAGAATTTCAAATGCATCACTTTCAAATTTCAGCACAACTCTAGTACATCTCACTATGGGCTGCAAGAGTCACCTGTAGGAACGTTATAACATATCTGCTTGCACAGAATTTGGATTTTATACACTGGTTCTTCTACCACCAGTGAAAACATCCTTCTTGATCAAATGAAAAATATTTTGCTCTCCTCATAACTTAGCTTTCAGACACACAGCAAGAGCTCTACAGTCTTTTGCCTTGGAAACCTGCAGTATAATAGAATAAAAAGCACAGAGAAAATAATAATTTGTTGACATGGGTTGGATGGCATTTTGTAACTAACCCATGCTTAGTCATAGAGCAGCAAAATAGGAATTATGTACTTACATTTAAATAAACACACAAGTGTAAATTGCTTAACTAGAAATTTCATTTTAAGAAGGTTTGATTTTTTTTTTTTTTAGCGCTGTATGCTACTAAGAAGTAGGATACACAAGTATACTAACCAAGTATACAAAAATATTTCTGAAATTAAATTATCCCTCAAATAAAAATTCTTGGCTTGAAATAAAAGATTATTTGGTACAGAAGACAGAATAAGGCTTCAGAGCAAACCACCTAATTTACTCTATATGGAGCCAGAAACATTCTGAAGTGGGATTATATTATAAGTTATCTGCAACCAATTTGATTTCATAATCTAATGTTTTCCTTCCAATCTTACCTTCCTATTAAATTTAATTTGCCTTCCAACAGTGAATTAAAAGTAATTTCAGCTAGATGCTGTTCCCCATACTGACACAATTTTTATGTCAATTTGTGTAATTTATTTTACAACAACTTTTTTGATTTGTATACAAAGCTATGACTGCAGAGTTTTTCCTAGGAAACTGTACCAGAGCAAACAGATTCACTAATAGAAGCATCACCATAAGGTATTCAAATCAATCTTCTTGTGTATGTATTAACAATGACCTCTTGCTGTTATCTTTGAGAACAGACTCTTCATGCTTCCACTGCTGCTCTTCCATTGCTCCAAACACTTTTGTAAAACAATTACGAGAATAAAAGTGACCATGAACAAGTGACTTCAGCTAATATCCCAGACAACTCACAACAAAGATTCAGGGTAGGATATTGAACAGAGCTCCTTCAGCCCCAAGAGATGGATGCTGCTGTTGGACTTTGCTTCTCCTGGTACTGCTCTGTTCCACCACGGCAGGAAGGCCTCATTACCCTGTAGGGTGTCAGAGGAACAGACGCACAGCACTACAGTTGGTTTTGCTGTTTCTCTCTGGCAAAATTTTAGAACTTGTTTATACACAACTTACCTCCTTCTGAATTCCTTAACTGTGAATGCATTATGCATGCTGTTCTTGCTTCCATTACCTACATAACATCATCCAGATACACTCTAAAATAGCTTCTGTATGCTAACAGTTTACAATGTAGATATGCCTAAAAACCACTGCATTCTCCACTAAAAGGCCTGGTTAAAGAAAAAATTTCATCAGAAATCCAGATTCTAGTCCTCTGAAGACCTATATCAGTCTCTGGACCTTACTAAAAATGTGACAATACTAAGGGCTACAAGGCAAAACATGCTAACCCCAGATGCAACTTTTATCCCAGACAAGTAAGAGGGTCCAAAGACTGGACAAAATTCACTAGGAATTCTCTGCTAGCATTTGAAAGGGAGAATGGCTGTGATAATAATGAATTTCAGAGCTAGTTTCTTAAGACTACACAGCTTGCCACTAAATACATAGAAAGACTCTCCTGTTGAAAAAAAACAAAGTCCTAGACTGTAGTAACAATGAATAAATGACTTAGAGAACTGTAATTTTTAAAACTGTATTTTAAAAAAGTAAAAATATTGTAGCAACAACACAATGAAGTAAGGTAAGTATGACTTCTATGCCATCTTAAAAATGTGAAAACTTCACCACCTGGGGCTTTAAACAGTGATCCACGTATTTTTCCCAATTCTCTTTTCCAATGGGAATTCACTGTTCCATGAACTAACTGAATTGACTAGAATGAAGGACTGAGATAAAGTCCCATCACCCTTCCCTCTAGAGCACAGTACAGCATAGGAAACTTCAGAGACACTTTGCCTCCACTCCAGACTAACCCAGATTTTCCCACATTACAAAGTACCAGGTGAGAATTATTTTGCTGAAGCAGAGCTCTATGAAACCATCAACACTCAAACCCACCTGCAATAACAACACCCGCACAGTGAGTGAAAACACCACAGGTATTACATCACCTCCTCATGGCAGAGGAACAAAATTTTCAGTCTTGTTTGCTCACACCTGAGAACGTCTGGGCCAAAATGCTCCCGTGTACCCCACTGTAGCATCCCAGAAAGGGCCAATGTGTATGTCTCAAACACCGACAGCTGGATGGCTGTGGAGCCAGCCAAGGACTAGTGGTAGTAACAGACAAGGACTGTCGGTAAGAACACGCTGTGGGAAAGAACAAGACATGATAGAGAAAGGGGACATGCGGAGGCAGCACTTTTCCTTGTTCTATTTCCTGGAAATACACACAGCACAGCGCAAGCATGGGAAAGAGGCCAAGAAATGGGCATGGACTGTAGGGAGGGATCAAGACCACCCAAGAGCCCTGAAGCCCCCTGACTCGTTTCCAGAAAGATCTAAAAGAACAGGCTGCACATAATGACTAGTTCCCATAGAAAGCGAGGAACATGTCTCCAGGGTGGGGAAACCTGTCCATAAAAAGGTATCTCCACCAAGCCCAGGTGGTATCCCCAGGACCCTGAACATCCCGTCAGCTGGACCGACGCTGGAACCAGGACTGATGATCTTCTTTTTTTCTCCTTTTTTCTCTCGCTTTTCCTTTCTTTCTTTCTTTCTCCCTCTCTTACCCTCTAATTCATCTATCTCTTTCTCTCTTTTCACCTTACCCCTTTATCAAAAACCCACTGCCATGCGGTGTCAAGGATTAGCATACCAATTTCCGTGCCAATCGTGAAACTTGCTAATAAAACTTTCTGATTGTTTGCGGACCCTCCGACTCCTGCAGTTCCTCCCGACCACGAGCATTCCTGAATCCTGGGCGCTCCCTTCCCCTCAAGGGCAGGCCGACACACCGCTGCCCATGCTGCAGCTCCCCCCGCAGCACCTCGCTGCCCTGTCCCCCCGGACACCGCCACCCGCTCTCCCAGCCCAGCCCGGAGGAGGACGCCTGTTCTGCGCAGTGCCATCACACCCCTCTGTCCTGGCGCTCACACGCGTCCCCTCGCGGGCGTGTTTGACCCCCTGGGTCAGAAGGGAGGCAGCTGCGGCCTCCTGGCCCCAGGAGCGGGGGGCTCCCGCCATGCGCTCACCAGCCCGCGGTCCAGCTCGGCTTGGCCCCTGCCGGCGGCCGTAGGGCCCCGGGCGTACTCGGCGTAGCGCAGGCCCTCGTCAGAGCCCGCCGCGCCCGCCATGATGGAGCCGCGAGGAGTCGGCGCTACGGGCCGGCCGCAGAGACAAACCGCGCGGCAGGACGGACCGCGCGAGGGGCGGGGCCGAGGCCGGAGCGTCACATCCTAGGAATAAGGCGGAACGAAGGGATAAGAGATAATTTATGCATTAAAAAAAACATCGGATAAGGACGAGAGAAAACACTCGGGTCGCACGGAAATGATTCGTTTCCATCTCCTGAATACAGGATTTTAGGCGGGGTGGGTGTTATAAGTAAACTGAGGAAATTTGCTGCTCGGAATGAGTTAATGAAGTTACTGTATTGTATGGATTATTCTGTTAGAATCATAAATTGACATGTTGCATAATGCCTAACCACAAGTTCCTTAAAGTTATAAGCTGGCTAACACAACGCAAGGATGATTTGGCATATTTTGAAGATGTTTGTCCTAAGTGTATTAATAGGAACCTGCTTGGAGGGGTGAATCACGAGGAGTCCAGATGATCAGTTATCATCCCCATGGAAATTTCCAGGAGCATGAACACATAGAAATCAATGACTTTAATATCATTGGTGGACACCCCTCAGCAACGACAATTGCCCGGGAAAAGAGAAACCAACCCCAAGCCAGCCCGCGAAGAGGGAACCAAGCAGGATGCAGCCCGCGAAACTTCCTCCAATGGACTAATGACATGACTATGGGGGGGAGGTGACAACAGAGGGTATAACTGGTGCTGTTTCTGTTCCCTTTTCGTGGACCGCGGTTGGAATTGAGGTTTCCCCCGGTCGCCCGGCTAGCCGTTTTTGCTTGTTGGAATTAATAAATTTTTCTATCACCTTGCAATCAAAATTCTAGCCTCGTTTAGTCGGTCACAGTGGGGAACATGTAAAGGAAAGTATAAAGACAAATTAATCTGGGGAAAAAAAAAAAAACACTAAAAATGCATTTTAATATTAATATGCTTGCACTTAAGTTGGTGTCTATATGTTTCACTGTGTTTATATTTTGATTTTCTGAACATGCTGACACTTCGTATCACTTCTGAAAACCTCCCTCAGCTGATCCCTGCCTATGCAGAAGTTGTCAATCAACATCAGTCCCGCAGCACAAACTGTAAAATGCTCAGGCCCGTTCCAGTACAGCAGCAGAACAGCTTTTCCCTTTTTTCTGGTTTTCCTTGTCTCCTACCTGGTCATACTGGCGATGGAATTGAATCACCTGCAGATTGCTAAGCCGTGTGACTGGACAAAAAGTATTGCTCTCCTTACCTCCTATTTCAAATGACAGTTGCTCTTCTGAGCATCTCTAAGTGTCTTTTTAGAGTACCATAAAGGTGAGTTAACCATATATAGCATTTCATTAACCTTAGGCAGAGGTATAAATTTAACTTTCTACTGCACAGAAGTCACTGAGAGTTCTATGATGATCCATTTGTCAAGAAATGCATTCATTTTTACTTCTTCATTGGACATATACAATCATATATGATTAATTTTTTAAGCCTTCGGTGGAATTGGATTTCTTGAAAACTTAAATCTATTTTAAACTCATTAAAAATGTCCCCAACTAATCATTTTCTGTTCACTTATTTGCATAGAAATAATGCAGAGTAGCATGTTGCTTACTACATTTTTGGTCAGCAAACCCAGTTTAAAAAATAATATATTTAAAGTCTTGGAATCTAGGGTCTTTTCCTTAATTTTCCAAACTGATCCCCGAGACACCGGAACAGGTCAAAGTCTGTTCTCATCAATTCAGAGTTGTGATTCTGTTATTTTGCCCTAATACTACTGTCTCATGGTCACAGCAGCCAAATTCTTCCTCATTTGTAAGTATCAGAACCAAAAGAGCATCTCCCCTTGTCAGTTCCTTGATTACCTTCACAAGGAAGTTATAATCGATGAACTCAAGCCACATGTCATTGTAAGGACATAAAAATTTGGCTTTTAAAGACACTGAGTCATACTATGGTCCATCCAAATACATCCAGGCAAGCTCTGACATGGAAAACAGTGCTCTGAACATCTTCCTCCTATTACTGGCCATGCTACTACTACTACTGCTACTATTTTCTGGATGGTGAGCCGCAAGAAGCATATTGATTAAGCAGAGCAAACCAGATAATCAACACAAGGAAAATATATCTTTTGCCAAGAGTGAAAGACTGTAGGTTGTCTCCCTTGCAAGCAAGGAGGGGAGGAATTAAAGCGGCTGGGTCTTTGGTTATGGTTCTCTCCCAAAGCTCCTCTCAGCATGGTGCAGCTGTGTGCTCTATTATGCACAGGATGGTGCTGGTAGAGACAATCTGTCCATTACTATTTAATTTAATCCTACCATTAGTATGTTCCAGCATATTGTCACTATTAATGTGTGGCAATGTTGTCCAGATTTGTTATGCCATTTAAGTTAATTTTCTGCATACTTTTCCTATAAATTACTTTCCTAAGTAGTCTGTGCTACAGTATTCCATGATACAGTCAGGATCAATGCTGGCAAGAATCTCTGTCAGGAATGAAGAAGAATCTAGAAACAGATACTAGATTAAATCTTGTGAAATTGATAACGAGGGTTATGTGTGTGTTTTGGATTTACCTTTTACCACCAAGAATTTCCAAAATACATGTAAATGTAGCACCTGACCAGTGTAATTAGAATGGCAGGGACCAAAATTTTGTACTAAAGATTAAAGTTTCTGAGGTCAGGCAGAGGAGAGAGTATAATTGAGAGTTATCAAGGAAATCATGAGGCATATCATATAAAACTGGTAAAGTCAGTACTTGAGCCTTGCTGAATTGTCATGTACATACAAATGAATGAAGAATAAATCTTCCCAGCCACTGCACCAGGATTAGAGGTTGCTCCTACAAGCATTTGTATATTTAATTACCATAATATACTGTAAAAGCAAAAAGAGGTATGAGCTGTGGACTTCTGCTAATTTCTTCGGGTAACGTATTCAGAAAGATTACACAATAAAGAATGTAATGTTCTTTCTAGATACTATAATAATTGTCTGTATGACATCTTTGGTTGACTAGGTACCACAAGGTAGTATATTATATAAAATCCTAAACTGGAACTAATCATGGCCTTCAGGAATTACAAGAATACAATTATTCCTTGAAGAAGATGGTATATATGCCAAAAGGCTCAGGTATCTTTTGGGAATAAGTAAATCTACCCTGCTGTAAAAACTGTTAAGAAAAAGGTCTATTCAGAAATCTTGCAATTAGCATTTTAATACTGCCAAACTTCTCAAGGATTTTTTCCTTCTGGACACAATGCTGGAGCAATAGCTGTTCTATTGTTTCTGATAGTATTTGTATTCATTACCAGTTAATTTTACCTATTGTAATGTGTTCCTTGCAGGCATTTTTAAGGGTATAAAGCATTAATTTTTAGTCCTGACTGTTTTTATAACATCAGACCTTTAAAATAGCCCTGCTTTATTATTTAGTATTATTTATACAACAATATAAATATGCATAGTACCCTCCAGGCATAAGAATACTCCTTAAATGTAGCAATAATCTTCAGGCACTGCTTCTGGACCTCAATACAGCATGTTCTGGATATCAGGTCAATTAGATTTTCAGTCTCCACTTCCATTTTCTGAAGTAGTATTAGATAAAAGAGAGGTGGACCTGCTATAATGCTGAAGGATACTGTGGAGAAAGCAAGGGTCAATTTTCTTTTAGAGAGTGGAAGATGATAGTTTTTGACAGGTACCGTCAATTTCTTTTTGCAATAAAAGCTTTTTGCAATAAAATGGGAAGTGTGTGCAGCATTTTACATTTCCTAAATAAATTACCCAACACATACACACACGCGCACTTGTCAAAGCTAATGGCATTCTTTCTGCTGAACCTGACAAATTCCAGTCCTAAATCTTAACAAGAATAAATCTTGGCCAAATGTTGACATTTTACCCTCCTTCTGGGCCTACCTCTCCAAGGAGCAGAATAATTCCTCTTCTCCAGCATCCTGAGCTGTAACAATTAGTTCTATCAACCCTGCAGAATGCAGTGTCCCCACAACACAGCAAGCTTGCTCTAATGGAACATTTTCTGTCAAGTGCACAAAACTAAAAGTGATACTACAGCTTTCATTCATATTAATGTTTTGTGGTTTTGGTCTACAGTGAACTCAGATATTTTGCTTCCATAGGCATGTTTCAGATAAAGTATTTTAAAAGTCAAGCTGAACAATTCTTGTCTAGTTTAAGATTTTCTGTTCACAACTAATTGTACAGCAAGGTAGAGTACTCAGCCAGAAAAACCCTTGTAAAGTAAAATGCATCTCTAAAAATTCAGTTTTGCCATCGTGGTATAAAAACACTATATGCAGAGCTAATTATAGATATGCCTCTATTTGCCATAGTTTGTCATTGCCCTAAAATACAGGGATGTGTTCCCTATGATCAGCTACATGCATATGCTCTATAGTATATTCAGTTGCGTGTCTTCTCTATTTAGCCAAAATGTCCTGTGAAAAAACTTTGTATGTGAACCCTTGAGCATCATATTCAGGTATTGAACTAAGTATTTTAGTGCTGACAGCAAAAGAAAAGGCAGTTCTCCAGTGATCAAGGCCTCTTGATACCACTTGCAGGCTCCTGGGAAAAACAGAGAGTGGAAAGCTTGCCTGTCCTGGCTGTCTTTTTGAAGGTTTCCTACAGTTTGATGCTTTTCTTCTTTAGGCTTCTAGTGTCCTTGGATTAAATAAAAATCATAGCTTTTAATGAAATGTCTCTGTGGTTGAGGAAAGAAAACTTAAAAATGCAAAACCTTAAAATCTGTAAACCAACAGTGAAATAATGAAGAATAAACAGGTGTTTTCAGGGAAGGGAATATAGGGGACATTTCATTGTTTTACTTTTCTATATTTTAATACTATTTCTTTCATAGAAGAGAGTTTTATTCTATCTAACATTACCAAAGAAATGATGATGCGGCTGACTGGGATTCTGAGTATCTTTTATAGTAAGAAAGGACCTCTAATTCCTCTCATTTTTGTTATAGTTCATGATGCTGTTGAGTTGGAAATACATATTCAGTACAGAATGTTCCTCTACAGAAGTTATTTTGGTTACTATTGTAATATCCTGAAAAACACAGGTGAGCAAGGGTACATGGTGATTCTTAATATTCCACGTGTCCACTGAGGTATTTTCTCAAAGCAAGAGAAAGATAATTTTTATCTTAATAAAAATAAAAGAAAATAAAACAAAATAAAACCCCCCCAATTGTTAATAGCTAGAGGCAACAGACAAAAAGCTTTATTTTGACAAATGAATTTTCTCACTCCTTTTTCCTGCTTTCTCCCCTGTCCCTCTGGTGAGGAGGGAGGGAGCCACTAGCTATGTGGGTACTCGCTAGCAAGGACCAATGCATTGCAGCATCAGGCCCAGTTAGGAATGTGAGACAACTATAAACATAAACCATCAGATAGAATAGTCAGCTAGTATTTGGTGGGTCTAGAAAAACACAAGTAATGAATTAAAATTCTTGTGGAGGATTTGGGAAGTTTTGAGATTTGGTGGGGTTTGCATGTTTCGGGAGGTTGAATCAGCAATCTGAGATTTTAGCATTTATTTAGCATCTACAACACTGAATAAAGTAGGGCTGGAAGCTAATCCTTTTTCCTAAATCCAGCTAGCACAGACTTACATATATGCTGCCCATGACAAGCCTCCACCAGGATAGAAGTAGCGAAGTAGCTAGACTGATCCTAGTGGAGGCAGTATGCATGTCCTTATGCTACTTAAACTCCTAGTTTCCTGAGAGCCTTAGGTGGTACTGCTGTGATTCTAAAACTTGATTATTATTTTAGGGGATATTTCAACTCAGTGTGTCTGAAGCAATATGAGGGATGGGTTGCAGCCCATGACGTTGTGTTTTAGTGACATGAAACTTGAAGGGGTGATAAACTGTGCAGTATCACAAAGATGCACATGGGATGTGTTTGAGATGCAGAGATTGCTGGGTCAGTGCTGGAGAGTTGTTTAGGGTGGAGAAAGTTAAAACTGGTACAGTCATTAATACTGACTTTCTGGGCGTCATGTCTGACATGAACCATCCTTAGAGCCAGGCCTGGATGCTGTTCTGGAGAGAGTTAGTTTAGATTGTCCACAACAGAGCTATGAAATAAATGAACATTGAAAAGATACAAGTGATTTAGCTTCCAGTACTTGGGTTCATTTTACATCCCTCTTTTTTTGAGCAATATAGATGTGAAGTATTTAGATTCTACAGTTACTGTTTTCAGCCAAAAGTTTCTAAATTTCAACAGGAAAAAGATATTAGATCTGAATTTTACATAACACTGAAGGATTGAGGATGCAGCAGCAGTCACCACATTAATTATAAACAATTTTTGTAATTAAATATGAGTTATTAAGACATCAGTCTACTTGGATAAGAAAACTCCATATATTGAAGCTGGATTTTTACCAGATAGGATGTCTGTAGGCACAGCTGTTATCACACAAACATTTGCAGTCCTCAGACATGACTTTGCTATAATTTTTTTGCTACTTCTAGTGCCTTTTTGTCTCCTGTATTCATCCTGAAGTTCTACATAAGAGAGTAAGCTTGATTCTTGCTTTCATTTACCAGCACCTTGTACATAAAATATTTGTGAATTGGTGCAAGGAATTATGCACCAGTTCATCCCTATACAACACACTGCCATTGCACTCCAGAGTCTCTGCAGAATGTTTTGTGTACAAATGTAGATGATACCTGCTGCAGAGCATGTTAGGAGGGATGGTGGGAGGGAGAGACCATTGATGCTGCCTCCTTGGGGCAGGCCTAGGAGATGCAACTTTCTGGATGTGGCAGCTCTGGGAGGTGTGCTGCTGGTGACAGTGTCCCATACAGTACACCAAGGAGCATTACAACCACCAGGCAGCCTTTGGCTTTCCATGTGGCATTTTGTTTTACTCCTTCCCCAGCATGTGTGGGGTATGCTGTAAGGCCTATGTGGTCTGGGCAGTGAGGAAACCTGGCCACATGATCTTCCCTTCTGCAATGTGTTTTTAGTGCAGCTTGATCAGCTGAGGACAAAAAGTGACAAAGTCTGCATGTGTGGAGCTGGATTTCCCTAGCTCTGCTGCATTAAGCTGAAGTAGCATTACTACTTCTTTTTTGCTTGGGCTAGAAGTTGCCAAACAAAGGTTGCTGATTATCCAGCCCTGCAGATCCCATAGATACAGTACCACTAGTCAGATGTGATTACTGAAGGGAACTCCATTTTTGATATGTGGATCATGTATTAGTCCTCTATTCAGGTGGAATTAGGAAAGTAAAAATAAAGAAGTTTTCTGATTGAGCAGAACTCAAAGGCAGAATTTGAGCTGTGCAGGACTTTAGGATTTACCTGAGAGTTAGTTTTTAGTTTCCATCTTTCTTTGTATACTCATGCAAAATAGAAACCAGTAAACCCCTGAGAGTTATTCCCTCTGTCATAGGAAAATTTGACATGCTGGGGTAAAAAATTGTCAGAAATATAGCATTCAGCCAGACCTTGCCATGCTTCTCCTGAAGCAGTCTATTCCAAGACTGCACAAATGTCGTCTGGTTTATTAGTACAGATCTGCTTTGCTCTCCTCTCCGTGACTCCTGTTTGCCTAGGTGCTGTGATTGAGATGATCAAACTTTAGCTTCAGTTGGACGATGACTCAGAAACCAGTACATGTGTTTGCACTCCTGACAGCTGAAAGTCCAGACAGAGGAGGAGCTTACAAGGAATTGAAACTAATTTGTAGAAACTCCAAAGTTTTGAGTCTTTTCCTAGCCTAAGCAGCAATACTTGTGTCTGACAATTCAAAGTACTCCCAAAGCAATGTCTGGGGTTAGAGGATGGAGGGAAGGCAGCAGGTACAGGACAGCTGCTGGCTCTAGTACTCCATTTTCCTCTCAGAGTTACCCCTTGGATGGCAACAACAAAACAGAGAAGGGTAAAAGCACCCAGAAGCTGAAAACGTCTGGAGAGGAACAAAGCAGCCAAGCATCGGTCTACCAACAACAGCAAGAGCAGCAGTAAGTAACGAGGAGCCTCTCCAAGATGATGTTATGTGTATTGGGTGCCTGTTCCCGAGCTTGCTCGAGCTGTATATCTTTAAAGGGGGAAATACTTTGTAGAAAGCCTGTGAACGGGGCTGAGCGCACAAGCAGCATATTGTCCTTTTCTTGGTGCTTCCAGCATGGGACCCGAGTTGTTCTGGCAGGCTTTGGCATGGCTTACACCCTGTGCAATAGCAGTGGTCAGTTCTATATGTTGCATATTGGCATATGTAGGGTTTGTTTCCTGGCATCTTTTTTCAAAGTGAAATTTCAAATCTGGTTCTAGCTCCTTGTTTTCTTTTCTTCTAATATTTCATTCTGAGAAGTCTAAAAATACTTCTACTGGCTTAAGAGATGGATATAGGCTGCATTCCAGCACTGATCTGAATGCAGTCAAGGACACAGAACAGTTCCAGCAACTTCATGCTGACAAAAGTAAAACAAAACTTTAGCCCTCAGTTTCATTTTGTGCTTTATTGGAATCTATGCTCAGTCCATCTCTGGTTTTCCAGGAGCAATTCTGAGATAGCTTGTATAACCTGTGTCTTGCAGATATAGTACAGAATAGAAACTGAAAGTAGTGTGTGTATTTTTTATGCACGTGTTTAATACAAATAGGCTTAGCTGAACAGAGCTAATCGTTTAGTCTTTTTCTCCAAATGTGCTTTTCATGAGCTGTTAATAACAGTGCATGCAATGCTATTATTATTGTTATGTGCAGATCTCATGGCTTTCAAAGTGCAGCTGACAGGAACTGCAATCTGTTTCGGTTTCCTTTCCTTTTTTTCTGGATGAAGAAGGTGGAGCCACGCTGTGAAGGAGGTGGCAGGCTGATGATGGCAGTCAGCGGATCAGCAGCTTTCGATTACCCATGAATACTTGCCTACTAGGTAGTAGTGGTACGGGGACTTCTGAGAGCTGGGTCCCTTTGGAATCCGTCAGTACTTCAATGACTGACTTTCAGCAGAGCAAACAAAAAATCCTTAGTTACAGTCTGTTTATTTTCTGCCACTTCCAAGTGCGAAAGACGCTCTGTCTTGCCTGCCCTCATAGTGCCATATATCCACAGTAATATTTTTTGCTATGTGATACAAAAGATTCTGTGTCTTCAAAAAGTTCTAATAAAGAATTAATTCCTAAATTTCAAATGTACAAATTAAAGTCTGCATTAGTATGTAGTTAATGAGGAAGAGGGATGAGGGAAAGGCAGGTTCTGACAGAAACCATGTAATATGAGTGGTACAAATACTCAAAAAAAGAAGCGAACAAAGCTGGAGCTTGCATCCTTCCCTTGAGGAGGGGGGTACCAGCTGTCAATTTGAACAGGTTGAAGATGTTTAAACTGCAATTTCCTTAACTAACACACATTAAATTGGTAGATAGTATCTGAAATACTGAAGCAGACAAGGAGAGATCTTTATTCTCAAAACAAAAATTATTTCATTCATTATTACTTTGTTCTGTTATCTCAAGTTACATTTCAAGAAAGATCTCAGATTCAAATATCATTTTAGCAGTGATAAAGTTGACTCAGCCTTTTAGCACCAATCCTTTTAAATATGATCTTTAAAACTAAAATACCGGGGCACCCTCAGAATGGTCCAGGTTTTCAGGCTCTGGGATAACCAGAGCAGTAGGGTAGCTGAAGTCACAGTAGAAGAAAAAATATGTAGACTAGTATTAATTAAAGGCTTTCTGGAATACATATAACAGAGAGAACATGAGGGGCCTAAGTAAGATACTTCTGTGCCAAGGAGTGTTTCTATTCCAATTTCTGTGCTGCTCACTAATTTTTTGGAAACAGTCAGGATATGGTTTTGCTACCAGCAAAGCAGGAGCTGGAGTCTCCTTTGAAAGCTCTTGCTTGAGTTGATTCCATGCAAACTCTCAGTTTCAATCAGTCAGAGCAATTTGGAATGGGAAAACACCTTAGAAGCATCTTAAGGTGGGGTCAGGGGACCTTTCATGTAGACTGGACACATGAAATATGTGTGGGACATGGCATATTGCAGTCCACTAGTCAATATTCAAACTTGACTATTAAGAAGTACAAGGTAGGCAGCTGGTATTAGAGGATAATTTTGCTTTGGAAAAGCCCTTATATAATATGTTGAGGCTGAGAAGTCACAATAAAGTGGTCCTAATTAAGCTAAGAAAAATACATGTTCAAATGCAAAATTGAAATCACGCTTTGCACATCCCCCTCCAGTTATATATAGAATGTGGTTTCAGGCATGGAGAAAAAAGTCACAAAGATGACAAGTGCTTGAAACTGCTTATAATAGTAAGCTTGCATTTAAGTTACTTCACTTTGTCTGCTAAGTGCCATGAAATTAGCTAGCAGCAAGTGAATTTTCAAATTGCCCCTGTTCATATCTTTTCAGAAACAAAAGTCTGTACAGAAGAAAAGGTGAAGGAAAGCGGGGAAATTAGAGGGTAAAGTATAGCTAGCGCTTGAAAAAGAAACTGCTGCCCCCATTCAGCAGTCTGTCCTTGGCGCCTTTAAAGCTGGCAAGAATAATATTGGTTCTGGTAAAATCCATTAAAAAATGAAATTCAAGATAATAAAACCTGAGGATACATTGCCGCACAGCAGGTAACAGTCCCTCATCATTTTGTGTGAAAGGAGAGCAGAGTTGCTAGAATGCTTGACTCGAGAAATTATATTCTTTGCTGCTGGAACCAAATCCATAAGAACTATCTTTCTTTCATTTTCCAATCTTCATCCTGAATTTAAAAAAAAAAAACCATAGAAAATATCTATAGTGTTGTAAGACCCCTCAATCTTTTGCTGATAGACTATACTTAGCAGTTCTGAATTTTTTTTCTTTCATGATCTGAAGTTTCTTTTTTTTAAAAAGAAATTAGTCTACAAAACTCTAGGTGGATGCTTAGCAAAATGCTTGTTTTGCCCACTGCCCAGCCACCAGTGGGAGTGCTAGAAGAGTAATTTGAATTATGGACAATCTGTTCAGAGCTGAACTCTGTATCTGTTACAAAGGAGAAATCTCCCAACTCTGTCTTTCAGGCTTATGTACTATCTTTACAGCCCAGTGGGGCAATTCAGAGATGCCCAGCTTTGTTGTGGGCAGCAGCCAGCCTTTTCTCCAGCCAAGTGTCTGGTTGCAGATCTATATAAGACAATAATTATAGTGTTAGGCTGGGCTGTGGGGGTTGCTGTGTTCCTTATAATGCTTGGAGGAGGGGAGGAAGTCCTTCCAGCTCCTGTATTGGAAGTTTTTTTTGGAAGAGCTTGACTTGCACAAGCCCTGATGTTCCCTTGATGGATAGCTTGATGAGGAGCTGTGATGAGGTTATGAATAGGGAATTTATAGGAGGATGCCATGTTTGGGCAGGGGCAGTAAAAGGACAAATTCTCTGATTCAGAGGCAGCGGAGGAGAAAATACATTGAAAGAGAGGGGAAGCAGAGTTGAACATGCCACCAGCTTAAGTCCTAATCTTCATGTGTTACAGCATCTGACCTGCTGAGCTTTCCAGGCACGCTGGCAAGACTGACTTGCAACACATGGATGCCCCTGCAGGGGATAGCTTGGCTCAGCGCTTGGTGTTGCCAAGCCCAGCGTCTGGCCTGCCCATGTGTGGATGCTCCGTGCTTCTCACAGCTAGTGATTACCAGGTTCTCCAGCTGGCTCTGGCATGCTGGCTACATCCCTGGTACTGCACTGAGATAACTTAGCTGCTCTAGGACCTGGGGACAGCATAAGCATGGCCATGTCTGACTTCATAGACTTTGCTGGGTCTGATGCTAATCTATAACACGCCACAGTGAGTTCTGCCCCTTTGGTGTAGTCTGACCACAACCATAGGCTGACTAATGGCATATTAGCATTTTACAGAGGAGAGAGAAAGCTCTGCTCTGGGCCAAGTTTGGGCTGAGAGCTACCCCTGGGCTCCCTGATTTGATCCATCACTGTAGCAATTTTCTTGGAGCTTTAGAACCTGGTCGAGATCATCCAAAACAGTGTGCTGGCTGAAGCACATCTTTCTGATGTGCTACGACCAGAACAAGCTGCTGAGTCTGAGCTCCATCTAAACTCTTGGAAATTCAATTCCAGTTTTCATTTTTAGTCTTTAGGCCAAATTTTAACTTAAGGAATTTTCTACAAGCATGTGGGTAAAACAGAACCTCAGGTCTGTTTCTTTCCTGCAGATTTCTGACTCATACTTTCTCATGGGCCTCTCTCTGCTGCTGTTTCACTTCTCGCTGTGGTAATTAAGTGCATTCCTGGCCTGTGGCAAACACAGGACAAAATCCAAGGACACAGACTTTTGATGATAAACATTTCCTTCTAATGCAGTTCATTTTCTGCCTCTTATGCTAAGACCACACATGCAGTGAGGGTGAATCCGACAGTGTGTAATGCTAAGCCCGAATAATTCACTTTTGTCTCTGAGCTGCAAACTAGTAAGATGCTGCTGCTGATAAAGATGGAAAGCCAGACCCCCAAGCCTGCATGCAAGGTTTGTACACCCTCCCAGAGCTCTGCTTAAGGCACTGCTGGGACACAGAGCATATTGCTTGGCTGAAGTCTAGAACTGTGGTTGTCAATTATTGTTAGCATCTGGCCGTGTGCGTATTGTGAAATGGGGATACCTACAGGATAGTTGTCTGCTTGTTGGGATTTGGCATCTTGTAGTCCTCTGATTTGGCAGCTTCCATGGTGCTCAGCAGCATATGGCTGTTTCATCAGGCATGGGAGCCTCGGTGAAAACAATACTTTGTGGTGCCACAGACTTGACAGCTCTTAAAACAATTCCTGATAAATGAATGTAAAAATAGGCTTAGCGTACCTTTGAAGGAAATTTAACAGTTGTCTTTGGCAGTTTTGTCTCTTTTTCATTTTAAATTTGGTCTCAACATACTATTTAATGCAGTATTTCACCCATATCGTCCCCTGAGTCCCCCCTCTAGACTCAGTCTGACCTGGTCTTCTTCCCAAGCTTTAGTCATTTGCTCTCCAACTACATTCTCAGATTCTACATTTTCTTACACAGAGCACTTTGCCTAGCAGAGCAAGATATTTAGCTTTAAGCTCTGTGGCATTTATGTATCAATGCAGCTGCAGTACAAAACACAGTGGAACTGGAAATAGTTTATAACAGCCATTGCTTTTGTAACTCTTTAAACTATTTCACACTTCATTTGGAAAGCTCTCCAGTGGTAGATGGCTGGAGTAGACTTGAGAAAAAACTGAAGAGCACGGCTCTGCAAAAAATATTACTGGTGAACCGCAGTTCTCGTGGTTTTTCAATTTTAGAAATAAACTATTTTATACAAACCTTTGAAGAAAGTAGAACAAAAGTTTTGATGGTCAATGCCCTGAAAGCATTGAGGTGTCCTTGAGTGGTGCTAGTTAGATAAGTAAACTTATACACAGGATTCAGAATTTAGGGTTGCAGACATGGTGTTTTTTGTGTTGCTGATCACTCATATTGTAAACTATCACTGCAGATTTTCTATGACTGTACTGCATGTTTCTCCTGATGTATAACCCTCTATTTATATGTATGTGCTGGGTTTGGTTGGAGTAGAGTTTATTTCTTCACAGTGGCTGCTGTGGGGCCATGGTTTCAATTTGTGACCAAAACAGTGTTGATAACGCAGAGATGTTTTCATTACTGCTGAGCAGTGCTGATGCAGAGTCAGGGCCTTTTCTGCCTCTCACCCCACTCCACCAGTGAGCAGACTCAGGGTGCATAAGAGGTTGGCAGGGGACACAGTTGGGACAGTGGACCCCAACTGACCAAAGTGATATCCCATAACATATGGCATCATGCTCAGTATATAAAGCTGGGGAAGGAAGAAGGAAGGGGGGGATGTTCATAGTGATGGCATTTGTCTTCCCAAGTTACGCATTATGTGTAATGGAGCCCTGCTTTCCTGGGGATGGCTGAACACCTGCCTGTCCATGGGAAGCAGTGAATAAATTCTGCTTTGCTTGTGTACACAGCTTCTGTTTTACCTATTAAACTGTTTTGTCTCAACCCACAACTGTTCTCACTTTAACCCTTCTAATTCTCTTTCCCGTTCCACCAGGCGGGAGTGAGTGAGCAGCTCTGTGGTGCTTAGTGGCTGGCTGGGGTTAGACCACAACAATATGTTGTTATATAGGTATTTATAACCCCACTACTGTGGTATTTTATGTCTGTCTGTTTGAAAAATCATAGAAGGTTCCTTCTTGTTTTTATTTCAGTATAGATACATTCTCTTATTGGGTTATAATTTTTTTACTCTCATTAATATCTGTTCAGTCTCTGCAATGAGTCAATACATTCCCATTTTCTGTGGAGAAAATATAACAAAAAATTCCCTTCAAGGTTAATATGTTCTATAAAGGTAGAAGAAGATTTGTTTTTCTCTTTTGAAGAGCTATAACCAGGTTAAGATGTTCTTCCTACCTCTTTGAGTGACTTCTGTATTTGTATTTATAAAACAATCCTATCTCAAAGATAGGCTTAAGTCTTATAACAATTAGAATCATTATTAGGGAAACAGTAAAGTTAAATTCTTTATAATCTTTTCTGGCTGAGGATTTTGGAGCACTTCCTATATTGGTATAAAGCACAAAAAGTCTGCATACAACTGATAGCTTTAAATCTTCACATTTCCTTAATTGCTACCCAGGTAAGTAGGATAATTTGCTCCAGATTTGTGGCTACTGTGGCAACCCAGAAACTGACTGGAATATTAAGTTGACAGGCTGTAGCGGGTTTTATAGGCTTTACTGGATCAGAGGTTTTGCCTGAACAAAGAAACGACATGCAATATCCTGCAAAATGGATAAAAACATGAAGTGAAAGCTGGTGGTGGGGGGGGTTGCATTAACTTTCTTTCCTTCAAAAAAACCCTCAAGAAAATAAGGGATGCTAGGTGTGGGGTTTAGAACTGGTAGGGCACATGGAGTCTCTCAGGTAACAGCTCCTCTGGCTCTTCTCCTGCTGTAGGATTGAAAATCCAGGACCAGTTCATACCTTGATTTTCACCCATCACACAAGAAGTTTACGGTGTATTTGCTCTCCCTTTCTCCTCATCACGGAATCATAGAATGGTTTGTGTTGGAAGGGACCATAAATATCATTTAGATCCAACCCCCCTGCCATGGACAGGGATCCTTGCACTAGATCAGGCTATTCAGTGCCCTGTATAGCCTGGTCTTAAACATCTCCAGGAATGGGGAATCCATGAGGTCTCAGGGCAACCTGTTCCGATGCCTCGCCACCCTTACAGTAAAGAATTTCTTCCTAGTATCTAATCTAAACCTACCCTCCTTTAGCTTAAGGCCATTTGTGATCCCAGTACCCAAAGCTACACTCTGATATATCTTTCCAGAGACCACGGTGAACACTATAAAATAAGATAAACTCAATAATGCTTTTTTTCCCCTATTTTTTTTTCTTATAACTTGGACTGAAACAAAGCATGTAATATAAAAACAAAGCATATAGTATAAGCATTAGGTAAAAGACAAACAAAAGTTGGTATCCTGTTCTCCCTTTCCCTCCCCAACTGGAGACTTGGCATCCTCATTTTATTTTACTTCACCTTTATTCAATAACATGGAAACCAATTTGGCCTTACATTAAGCACTCTTTTAACCACAATAGCTCTTAATCTCTCTTCAGAAAACAGATGGTAAATGTAGTGTCACCTCTACCCCTTTTGTAAACTGATTGATCTTTGCTGTACTTCATGTCCTTCTGAACTTCTGAAGGTGAGGTCATGGTCAGATGTCAGAAGAGTGCCCCCACCTGGCCTCCTGGACTCTGAGCTTTCCAGCCAAAAAGCAGAAGCGGATAAAGGAAATGATTCATGGCATAAGGGCTAGATTTGATACAGTGATTTCTCATATATGTTCAGACTAGCAGAGGTCCCTGCTTTCTTTTAAACTTGATTCTAATTTAAAGCAAATCAACTAAACAAACACTGTTTGAAGTCATCAAAGTACATGATATAAAAATTCTGCCCTCTAGTGCTGTGAAACAGTGTGATGTCTAAGATGCACTGATTGATTTATGGGAGGGGAAAATATGTAGCCTTGCAACCCACAATTTCAGCCATTTTTATCACTTCCAAAGGGGAGGGAGGGGAGTGTAAAAGGTACTTAATTTTTGTGTATTAACTAGAGAGAAATATGATTTTAATATCTGAAACAACAGCAAAAGTTACTAAACAAATCTTGAACCAGATAAATTGTGCAACAGCTTGTCAAAGGCACTTTGGGATAAATTGTAAATGCTACTACTCAGTCAAATAAAGAAAAATCTGAAACAACATCACTGGTGGGGAATGTTATGCTATAAGTGAGGTGTGTTGTCAAAGCTTCTTTTAAGTAATAGTTGCAGTTGTGTGATGAATGCTAGTGGGGCACTGCTGCTCTCTTAGCTCCTGCCTTTGAGAGTCTGGAATTCATTGGAGAGGTGAAGAACAGTCTCACAGTCTCAGGGGCACCAGAGTATGCTGGCAGGAAGGGAAAGGATCATATTAAATAGCACCACTAAAGCTCACAGCTCTATCATTACTAGTTTAATCTCATAAATTAATCCACATTCTCCTAGAATAAGTCTTCAAAGAGAAAGAGGTAATTGGCTATAAATACTCTCCTTCCCAAACCCTGAGTTACACTGATACGGCAGCAGACAGCTTTTGGCACTTTGATCTCTCTGCATGATTTTCATTTCCCTTTTAAGCCTTAGTCTTGGGCCTCATTGTTTCATTTCTTTTCCACAGCCAGCTGTACTTTCTCTACTTCCTAGCTTGTCCTCCAGCCACCCCCTGTGGTCCTTCCTTAAGAACATCAGACATCACCCCTCATTATTCTTTGTTGGCTGCTCTTCTCCTTGTGCTTTTGCTGCAGTGAAGCCAGATGAAATGTCTGTGCCCATGTGTGCATATAAAACTCTGCCAAAAGAGATGTGAGTTTACTCTGATACATGGGGCCAACTGCTGCTTAGTGCATTTCTGGTAAATCTGCACTTCCATGGCACAGCTTCTGCTGAGCAGGAGCTATGTAAACTACTCACAAAATACACCACATAGATAAAACCCTTTGTCTTCTCCAAGTGGAACTGACATGTTTTCATCACTCTTTTGATCACCTTGAGTCTCTTAATACACTCTGAACCCTGTCTTGCCTCTTTGCTGTCACGCAAGATTGATAGCTCCTTGAGACAGCAACTGCATTTTGAATTAAGTCTAGCAAAACAGGGTCCTTGTCCTGATTCAGTGAGTCACACCTTAGGCATGACAGCAAGATGAATACGTCCAAGGAATTCCTGGTACCTGAAAATGTAAGGCTGACAAGGAAACCAAGGCTCAGTCTGAGAGTAAGTCACCTGGGTCCATCACAAACAGTGTGACTTTGCATACTCCTTCGCCACCTTTTGGGCAGACTGCTTAAATCCACAAGGTGCTTGGTGCCCTCAAGGTATGGGGTGGGACTGTCAGCACCAGTGCTTTTCCCAGTAGACACCCAATGGTGTTCCACATGGAACATTTTGGTTCAAGGAAGGGATTTGATTCAAAATGCATGAGATTTGAGGTCAGCAGTGTAGAGTGAGACTTGAATAAGAACAGCGAAGACTATGCTATAAGTTTCTGGAAATGTTATCCTTGGTATCTGCTGTCAGCTCCAAATATAATAAGTATTTCTAGAGTATTTACCAAAAATTCCTGAAGAGATGAATCAGAATAAATACCAAGTTTTTTATGAAGTTATTTGCTAAGACAGCAAAAAACTGACTTTTTTGATAAAGGCACTCCCTTCTAGTCCTGGTTTTGCGTAAACAGGAAAAATAAGAGTGTTTTCTTTCATTTTAGTGTCAGCCCATATGTCTTGGTAACTCCAAATGAAACCAGAAGAAAACAGTTGCAGCAAAGTAAGTTGAATTGTCTAATATGGTAAGTTGAATTGTCTAATATGGTAATAATATTCTACTTGAATAACTTTAGGGTTTTGTGCATTTTATTGCTCTTGCAACTTTTATCCTCATTTTCACAATGGTTTTGTATGTGCAGCTGTGACGGTAAAGTCAGTACTATGAGCATTCTCCATCATCACGTAGCTTTTCCGAAGATTGGCTCCTTATCTGGCTACACTTCATGCAGAATAAATTTTGTTCAGGAGAAGGGTTGTGGTAATTTCAGTGCTGGAGCTGTTCAAGATGGCTTCTACAAAACTGCCAGAATTAGCTCTATCCAGCTTTTACAGGACTGAATTAATATTGGAGAACCCAACTTTGAACAGTCTCTGGGTCAGTAGGAAGAAGAAAACATATAGATAAGAAATATTTTTGAAAATACTCCCATGAGGAAACAAAAGTAACTACAGCCCCTGTTGGTTCTTGAATCTACATTTAAGGTTGTAGGTGGCCTTTTCAGTGAAGTTGGTAAAGGTCATTATAAATGGAAAGTATCTATATATACGCTGACTTTTTCTTGGCTTTGAGTCTTGCAGGTGAAAGTAGCTAAGCAGGAACACCCTGAACCTCTACCAGAAAGATCTTTCATTGGCAAAGTTACAGCTAGAGTCAGTTTTGAAATAAATTCTGTATGCAGAGGTGACTGAGCACTGCAGTCCTGCACTCCTGGCCATTGATTTATGCAAGATACGAAAGCTGAAGGAGTGTGAGTCAGCACTTCTCACATCTTGAGCCCTCAAGGAAACAATTAAATTAAATCCTTCTCAAACTTTGTGAGTTTGGCAGAAATGCTTCACCATCAGGCTAGTATGGGTTATGGGTTGGGTTTCCTTTAGCTGCAAGAAATAAAATTGACTTATCTTGAACCAAACCATAATCTTCTGGAAGGATGAATAGCATCAGATCATCTTAGACTCGCCTGTGACATTAACAGCAAAGGTGCTGCTACTATAATAAAGATCTAGTTTCACTTTGTGCCAGCAGCATGTAAGGTCTGAAGCATGCCAAGTATTTACATTTTGGATACTGGCAGAAATAGGACCTAGTTGAATGCAGTCTCTACCTAACTGTTTGTTTTAAAGGTGAAATAAAAAGCTGATGTCTCTTTGGGGTCTCTTTAGAAACTTGCTCACGTACTGGCTTTATCCTCTAAGAGGACACCTGGTGTTAGTGTCTGATAGCCATAGCCAGTCATTAGGAAATATGATTAGTAAGAGTGAAATGAGCTCCTAAAGCAACTGAAGTGATAATGTAAAACACAGGTTTTGTTGGGCTTGCTATTGGAAGGAATTGTTGGTTTTCTTCCTCTGGCAGTTGATAAAGAGCTAAGTTAAATCAACCAGCCATCCTAGGGCATATGGCTGGCACCCTGTCTGTGTTGTCTTCCACTGACTACACTGGGAAATTGCTGCCCATCTCACATGTGTTGAAGTGTCTTAATCTGAACATGATTCATGCATTCCTCTTGCTTTTATTTAAAGAGCATGTGGTTGGGAGGGAAAATTACTTCTCATTTCCCTGCTGGGGAGCATTATACCACAAACATTTCCCTCCGTGCAGCAGTAACATCTTAATTGTAACAACTTCTGCTTTACCTGCAGGACTAAATAATGTGGCTTTTACCTACAGGTTCCCAGAGGTTAAAAAGCAGTCTATTAGCAGTCCCTTAGCTGTTTTTTGTTTTGCTTTTGGGGTTTAGTCCTGGGGTTTGCTCACCATTAGAGTCTCGAGGTAGGAAAACATTTGCCTTGTTAGCTGATCATTGCAGTGACGGAGTAACATCTTGGGGGATGTCTGCACCCCTTGAGAACAAGTTTGTTCCTGGATGGTCTTAAGGATTACATGTAATTAGCAATACTGCATGCTTTTTAGTATTCTCTCTAACTTCCATATATTTGTTTCTTTTTATGCCTGCTCAGTTGCTAAGAAAGAGCTAGATGACCTGGAGCGGTGGAAGGAAGAGCACAGGCCAGGGCCGATTACATTGGTTCCACAGAGACTGGGTAAGATGTGAATCAGCATTTGCACATTGCAAAATTTTGTTTTACAGAACATGAGGCATTTTTCACTTTTTCTCGCATGTTACTTATTAAAGAGATTCAGTATCAATAAGGGCTAACAGGAGCCTAATGCAGGTGCTCTGTGCTTCTTGATGGTCATGGCAATGAAGATGTTTCTCAAACAAAACAGCATAGATTGTCACTCAAGAAATATGCTGAGATTAGAGTAGAAAATCTGTGCTAAAATTTGGGTAAAACAGGTGGATTATCCCTCCTGCTGTTGATGCTGTCTTTGGTTGATGTCTCTGAGGGGGCACACATTTGCCATTAGTATGAAGATGGACAGCACGTGTTGGAGACTCTCCAGTTGCCCATAAGAATACTCCTCTGTCTTAGGGGCTAGTATGTGTGCTTTCATGACTGCTGGCTCTTGAAGAGGCAAGAGTGATCCCTGCAGCTTCAGCATTTGTAGGCTAAATGTGCATGAAGCTCTGTATTACCAATTTTATAAAAATAACAACAAAGATAAGTAAATGAAAAACAGGATAAAAAGCTACAAGAACTGAAGTCCCCATGAACTGATGTGTTTGTGAAGATAATCAACATCTTTTCTAGACAGGTTGTGGCGTTTATTAATATAATAAATAATAAACCCACATGACCCCGTTGGTTGAGGGTTCAAACAATCAAATCTGTTCATTGGAAGCAAACAACACCCTTTATATGCACTTTAAAACAACACGTGATTCTCTTAACCAATCACCATGTGGTACCACAATGCCCATGTGTGTAGGAGTACATTCGGGACTTCATCTCCCAGGATGCCCCTTCCACCATCCCTAAAACACGCCCCCTACAACATGCGAGAGAAACTGTAGGAGATCTCTTCAATTGCAACCACTATAAAATATTTAATTTAATCATATTTCAGAGTTACTTTAAAAAAAAAAAATTAGAAGACAAAACCAAACCAACTCAACCCAAAACAAATCTTGTTCAGAGAATAGAACTGCCGATTGTGCTGAAGCAAGAGGAATGTTATTAGAAGTGTTTTTCAAGTATCAGTCTTCAGACCTATCTTGTTTCAGTATCTTTCTTTAATGTCTTTGGCATTAAAGCTAGGAGAAAGCTGATGAAACTTGCTGACAAGACAGCTTTAAAGCATCATCTGTATAGACTATGATGGGATGACCTTGAGAAACTGACTAATAAAAATCAGGCAAAATTAATTCTAGCAAATTGAATTATTATAACAATGCCTTTATTAGTTTTATAAACCTAGAGCTGCCCTTCCTTCCCTTGGCTATCATAGGAGAATCTGGGGTGCACGGTGCAGGCTATTGGCTACCTTGACCTGCAAATTAAGTTCTTTCTTTGCCATACTACACATGATAAGTTTGCAGTGGGATAATGTGTATAAAAATAGATAGCAGGTGGGACATAGAGGAATTTGAACTGACTCCAACTCAGACTTGGTTTTTAGATCAAGGTGATACGGGTCCCACATATTCTGCCCTGCAGCCTGAGTCAGTTTGCCGTGGTGGTAATGCCCTGTATTCCCACCATCACGTGCAGTCGTGTGGCCAGACATGGTCCTTGTGAATTTATGCATATCTGCTTCTTGCTTGTGAGTCATTCCTAGAAGACATGCTTCTGTCACAAGAGGATCACAAAGCTTTTTGCTGAAGAAAGTGAAATCTGAAAACAGAAATTTGGTGTATGGTGTCTATGTAGAATGTGTGTGGGCTGGCTGTGTGACTGAGGATGTGGTGTCAAAGCTGCAGGGACTGGTTGTGGGGAGTCTTACCTTCTTCTGGGCCCATAGCATTTAAAAACTTTCTTGAGGAAGAAGCAAATTAAGAGAAGGAAAAAAAAAAGTAAGAAAATATGATCCCTTCGGTCATTGTCTAGCTGCAACTTAGACTCCTGGAGACTGAAACACTATGTTCAGTGCCTCTGAAAAGAGGTAATGTGCAAAGATTATTAGATCTTATCATTCCCATGGGAACAAATTTGGAGCTGAAGCGAGCTCAAGGAAGGAGAAAAAAATATAAGTGGCATCTCTAATTTCACCACTGTAGGTACTCATTAAGGTAAAAAAGTATCATGTGTTTTTTCTCAGAGTGATTTTAAGAGATTACACATCTAGTCTAAATCACCAGAGAATCCTTGAAGTTTCTTAACACTCATGCTTTCCATAGGGAAATAAGTATTCTGGATTTCAGCTCTGTAATATTTGACTGGCAAACTTGCAGGCACCATGGAGAGATGAGAGCAATGAAGGATGCAAGTTCTACCCTCCTTCATAAGCAATGAGTGAAGCAACAATTCATGCCTGATAAAATGGTCTCTTTTTTGATCATATCATATATAGCCAGTCACTACATACTCTGACTTCAGCAAAACATTTGACACACTACAGCCAAACCTTGAATGAATTAAACCTGGCTGAAAGGCTATAGGCTATAGCTAATAATGATCAGAAAAATATTTGTTTAGAGATGATACTCATCACTACATGCAAAGAAAGTACAGTACACACAAAAAATATTGCCAATAAAAGGCTAGAAAAAAAAACAGAGATCAAGCATCCAAAAGGTTTAAAAACTTGTTTAGTAGCCATTTTATTTTCTAGACCTGTGAAGGAGTCACTCCACTCAATGCTAGCCGTATGCTTATTGCTGCTCTAAGCTTGTTGCCTGTATACTGTATGACCAGTCTTTTTTGAGAACTTATCCTACAGATTTATTTCTGTGCGTAGAAATGTTGCCACACTTAGGGAATTGATCTCCCCTTCACTGAACCTCACAAAAGCACCTAAAGATTAGTTACCTTCCATTAGTAAGTGGAGGAAGCTGTCTTTAGAGAAGAGTGATCCCTTATGAAAGATCTAGTATATTTGTCTTACATTTCATAGAATGGCTTGAATCTGAAGGAACCTTAAATATCATATAGTTCCAACTTCCCTGCCATGGGTAGTGATGCCACCCACTAGACCAGGTTGCTCAAAGCCACATCCAACCTGGTTTTGAACACTCCCGGGGTGGAACATGCACAACTTCGCTGGGCAACCTGTGCTAGTGCTTCACCACCTTCACAACGAAAAATGTCTTCATTACATTTAATCTAAATCTCTCTTCTTTTGGTTTAAAGCCACTCCTCCTTGTCCTATCACTACATGCCCTTGCAAAAAATCCCTCTCTAGCTTTCTTCTAGGCCCTCTTAAGGTACTAAAAGGCTTCTAGGAGGTCCCCCTGGAGCCTTCTCCTCTTCAGGCTGAACAACTCCAGCTTTCTCAGCCTGACTTCATAGGAGAGGTGCTCCAGCACTCTAATTGTCTTCAAGGCCCTCCTATGGACTCACTCCAGCAGGTCTATGTCCTTCTTATGTTGGGGACTCCAGGGCTGGATGCAACACTCCAGATGGGGTCCCACAAGAGTGGAATAAAGGGGCAGAATCAACCTTACTTGACCTGCTGGCCATGCTGCTTTTGATGCAGCCCAGGATATCAGGCACGTCAGGTTGCATAGATTGGTGCAGCTGCTTCTATAGTTAGGAGGCACAAAGAGGAGAATTTCTCATTAAAACACTAAGGGAAAATACACTCCCTACCCTCCAAATGGAGTAAGAATTGCTGTTGATTTTTAGGACAACTGAGGGAATGAATTATTTCCTCTCCCAAAGCAAGAAAATACTTTGGAAAATAGTAGAGCAGAATAATAAAATCAAAGTCCTCCATCCCTTAAGCCCTAGTATCAAGTTCTTTGTGTGGTTAGGTTTTTGTTTGTTTTGTTTGTGAGTTGTTTGTTTTTATTGAATGCTGAACATTATGGCCAGAGCTTTAGATGTTCTCAAAAGAGAGGCCATGCCTTTGAACGAGGACACCTTCTGCTACCTGGATATGAATGTGAGGTTTGTGGGAAAAGGGTTTGACTTCCATTTCAGAAAGGGGATTCTTCCTCGAGCGCCAAAACATTTGTTAGAAAATATTAAAGTGATAGCATCCCATTAGAGCTGGCAGAGTCCAAGATCCTAAGTTTGATAAAAGATAAACTTTTTGGTAATAGAATTTCTGACTCTGTATGTGTGTGACAAACTGAGCAAAGGTGAGAATAGTTGGATTGAAAAATGAAAACTCACCTGCAAAGCATGACTGATTTTCTGAAAATGGAATAGTTCCTCAGTAAACTGATCATATACTGTAGAGACACATTTGTTGGTAGAGTGGGTGATACAGTGGATGCTCTGTAAATAATAAGCAAGTGCTTTTGATGGATGAATAAAATGATCAAAAAGGTCTCCTATCTGTTCTCTTTAATATCAGACAGCTACTGTAATTATGAAAAATTTCCTGTATACGCATACATCCAATCTGTTATATTGCTATGTTCCAAAGTGACTGGTATTGGCAGTTAAAATGTTCATAAAAAAATGCAATTTATATGTTTGGGGTTTTTTAAGGTGGAAAGGAATCAGAGGCTCAAGCAAGGCAAAACCAGCAAATGATGCTCATGCAATCTAAATACCAGAAAAAGGTCAGTAAGAATAAATTTGTTTATTTTTAGAATTCAAAAGAAAGCTTTTCATGAAGTATTTCTTATGACTATAAACTGAACTCAGAGATGCTTGACAGAAGAAAGTTATGAAACCTGAAGGAAGCAGCAGGAAATCAGAAACAAATGTTCTGCACGGAAGAAAATAAGAAATCTGTCCATAAATATGTAGAAATCTGTATCACAGATGATATAGAAAATAATAACCAGTACGGTTGTAAAGCCATTTATATGCCTCGTCGTATCTTTCGGCATGCTGCCTACACTTCAACTAATTGATCAATGTACCTACCACTCTAACCTGTACTTATGTGGAAATGTTGTTTCTGTTATAAGAGGTATAAATGCTTGTAAGTTATCAATCAGCTGTGTGATTCCTTGCATGGATGCCCATTTATCAGTCCTAGATTTCTCAGCCTTCTTAAAGACAATATTGGAGTAGCTGTTGCACAGCCTGCATTATTTAGTGTCTCATTTTAAGGGAAAAAATTCTGGAAACTTTCCCCAAACACTCTTTATATTTGAAAAATATACAGTACAGGAGCCGAGTTACCTTATGCATTCCTTGTATAAATACATATGTAAAATAATTTTGTATGTTTATGTCATGCAGCGCAAGAAAGAAGAATATGTAAAAGCAAAAAAGGCAGCTGAAGAAGCTGAAATCCTGAAAAAGAAAGCAATTCAGAGAGAAAAGGTAAACCTGGTTATTGCAGAGTTAGAGCCATATAACAGAGTTCATGTCTTGATGCTTGATTTTGCTGAACTACAGGGAAGAGGCTAATTAAATTAAGTGGTAACCCCAGATGGCATCAAGGAATTAGGAAATCCAGTCCTCCGCCTCTTTGTAGCTCACTAAAGGATGTCTGACCTGGTGTTCTTTGGAGCTTGAGAGTTCCTTGGGCTCTTCAGAAACTCCAGCCTTTCAGTTGCGTCCATCCTGAGGAGTTAGCAGAAAGATAGAACACTAAGATCAGGAGTAACATTGTGTATGCAGGTTACATGGTTCACTTTGGCATGAGCTTTCTCTGTAAGATCAGATTGTGGAAGTTGGCACAAAGACCTTATAAAATCTATAATTGCTTGTGCACACGGGAAGAATACTAGAAAATCTGGCCTGTTATGGTGGAAAAGCCATCCAAATCATGAAAAGGTCAGTGTAGTCTATCTGCATTGGGCTGAGAGCACCATGAAGTTCAAATGGCCCTCCAGCCCCTCTGGGGCTTGCACACACAAGTGTATTGCTAATGTCAGAGCACTTTTCCTTCTAATATTCTCCATATACTCACACCAATGATAGCTCAGTTTCAAAATTTCTTTTATGATTTTGCATTTGTTTTCTTTTCCTAGTTATTCTCACAAAGCATCTTCTCATCCTTTGTGCTGCAAAACTTTTGTAAAAGTTCATTTATGTCTCCTTGGTGGCAATCAGATGGTGCTCAAGAGTGCAGTGTTGAATTTAAATGAAAAAAGAAAAGAGGGGAAACACGATACAGATGTCCACAATAACAGGGAGAGAAAGGGAGATTTCAGGTTTGCAGGTTTTATCTCTACAACAGTAAAAATGATTTTCTGTGCAGAAACTGAATCTTGAAAATTAATTAAAAAATAATCAATACTTGTTGGCATAAAAGGGCATGCGTAAACAAAAATAACTGTAATTGCCTCCAGGTAAGGGTTAGTCTGTTCTCATTCTTTCAGTGGTTAGCATTACTCTTTGGGGATAAGCCCATAAACAGTAGCTCACTGGGGCTATAACTGCTATCGTGGGAAAATGTCATTAATGGTTACCAGCTCATGTATAGTTCCAGAAGCTATAGAATGAGGATAGCAATGGTAGACAGGGGTTTAATTATTTAATATATAGTGTTTGCCCATGGGCATTGGACAAGAAATATGTTACAGGGCTGCTATATATAATTTCTAGTTACACCTAAAAATATATTGATGTATCAGTTTTGTTTTCATACTCTTTAATTTCCTTACCTTCACTCCCACAGATTATAAAATCTTTATAGATGTTGTAGATAGTAAAACTTCTAAAGGAGGATGAAACATAATGGCAAACATCTTTGCCAAACAGACTGTCTAATTTGACTAAATAAACATATACCCAAAAGCAATCAAATAAAACGGAGAAGCATGAAAGGGAACTCTTAATTTGAAGTTGTTTATTCAGTTTGTCTTCCACAATAGTGATTGAGCTGATAAGATTTCTTCTTGGAAGATGATTATGTATTAAAAACTCAACCTTGCTTTTAAGAAGAGCATGCTGGAAAGCCACTTAAAGGTGTCAATTTGTCTATCTCACCCTGCCTGCAAATGAAAGGCTCCCAAGAGCTGAGGATGAGAGGGGTCTTCGAGAACTGGTACTGTATGACCAATGTTGGGCTTTGGTTACCACAAGAAATAAGCTTTTTATTTGCAGTGATAGATCTGTATTCAACTGCACCTGCAGTGCATCGGCTGAGAGCCGTTTTTCTTGCTGGCCAGTGCTTCTTTTGCTCAAGGTTATTATTCATTCAATAAAAACCAAATTGTCTGACAGTCTGAAGGGAGATAATGGCTAGACAGCTTTATCAACAGGAGCGCTGGAACTTTCACAGCTGGAAAGCTGCTTTGCCAAAAAACGTGAATGGTGAAGCACTACAGACTAATGTGCTATGACTAGAATGGGTGCTGATACTCAGGTCAATTCTTCCTTGATTGTAAGAACAATATAGGCCAGTGCTGCCTGTGAACCTAGGATCTGTTTATGTTTCTGCTTTAATGCTGATTTTGCAGAAAAAACAGCACCCACTTTCCAATTGTCTTTGTGGACGGAGAAAACTGTGTGTCTGCCAAAGCAGTATCCAAATGTGGAAGGTCTGCCTTACCATATGTAGGAGTCCACCGGCCAGTCTTTGTCATTCTTTAATTAATCTTGAGGTTATTAGGTGCTGAAATACCAATGCACTTGGCATCTACCTTGTCTCTTTCCATCTCTCAGAGAGAAGGAAGATTCTTTATTCTGTGTTCCACAGGACTGGTTTGTGTGAACAGATACCCAAGTCTCCCACATGCTCTGTGAGAAGCAGCTTGTCCTGGGACTGCTGTGGTTTGTTCATGGGGCAACCATGGGCTGCATGAGTTTGAGTATTCTAAGGTAGTGATCTCTCAGTGTTCACTGAAATAATTTGAAAAAGAGTTTGTAATGTTAGCAGGAAGTTCCCTATTTCTGTTTTTGTCCCCTGTGCTGAGATGTGTGCCTGATCTGCAGAAAGTGTGGATGTACATGGGAAGTAGTTTTTTTATTAATTTCTCATTAGTAGTAGGTATTTGCAGTTTGGTATCTTTTGTGTAGCCCTTCACATCACAGATTTTGACCAGACTAAACCATAATTTCCTTTGTGTATTTTGGGTGAAAGGACTGTCAAAGTTCTCCCAAAAATAAGACAGTGGCTGAGATTTGGCTTCTTGTTTTTTAAACTTTTGGAATTTGTGCTGCACATAAAATAGAACAACTTTAGTGCACTGGGTATTTCTATTTGCTGTCATTCAATTTCTGTTGCTGTTACCCTGCCTTTGGCCTTTCCTTGTATGTTCTAAGTCTTGACTGAATTCCAGTTCATACAACTTTTTGCTCTTACCTTACACAACTTTTTGCTCTTACCTCACACAGTAAACAGTCCTGTCATCTTTAGGAACCGTTTTATTTAGGACAACCTGTAATTTCATTTTATTTTTTATCAAATCATGTGCTTTTTATTTGACTGTGTTAATCAGCATGAATGGCCTTTTTTTTCAGGAATTTGTTAGAACCAGGCACTTTACAGACCTTCTGCTAATATTTTTCAACATGTTTACCTTCAGTATCACAGCTGTTCTGCTCTTGGCTTTGTTTTTGAAGATGCTGCCAAATGTACAGTGCTTTGGCAATGTCTACTGATAGATTGCCGTTAGTTAGAGAATGTTCCAGTCCTGTTGCCTGCCACTTGTATGCATCCTAAGCAGGGGTCCCAGGGTAAACTTCCAGAGTAAAAAATAGTCATGTCAGCCACAAATGAATAATTTCAAGATGCTGGGGTTTTCTTCAGGTACCATTCTGGTGGTAGAATAGCTGTAGGATACCCCGTTGTTTGTTTTTTTTCTAGTGGGAAACAGAGATGATACTGAAGGTTTGTATTTATCGAAATTAGTATCGCTGTGTTTTTCTGGCTAGGAGCTAGACCACAACAACTCCCATGAGCTTTGGATTTGAACTTTTAGGAGCCTTGCAATATGGTGGCAGATCTCACACCCAATGTTTTTTCAGAGGGGAAGGAGTCAGCTTGCAGTGTTGGGCAGTGTTGGGAAAAAGTCTGGAAGCTATGGCTGATGTCTTGAGAGTATCAGCATCACCTTTGACTATAACAGAAGCCAGATTAGATTTCCCTTCTACCTCTTTCCTTTCTTTTCCTGTAAATTGTAGTTACATAAATAGGTGGGAGTCTTTTTTGCCTAAAAAATCATCCCTCTCTGGGTGGAGTGGTTAGGAACAAACAAGATATCCCTTAAACACTCTCAAAGTTTACCTATACTGTGCAGTCATGCTCGTCACTGCAGTTTGGTTAAATTTTTTAATTGCATCAGTACATCATACATTCTACCACTGTTTCTGGATGTCAAATGACTGAACAGGACATCTTATTCAGAGATTCATCTTCCTCCTTTTGTTTAATTTTCCACTGCCTTTTTCCAAATAAAAACTTCTGAGTCATTTGCCTTCCAGCAGTTTATATCGTCACACAACATAGTGGCTCTTTTCCTGTTTGCAAATATCTGAAAGGATTTTTTTTCTTAATCCAATACATGTGAAGGAGGAATTTGTACTTGTTTTGCCAATCTCTTCCAAACAGTCATTCTTTACCCAATTAAAAAATACTCACCCTTAAATCACTGAAGGCAAAGTAATTAAGTAACTGCCAGCAGAATTGTAATTTTTCTGAAACTTTTTTGATTGCAGGAAAGGAAGAAGAGTATAGAGTTCGGGGTTTCAGCCCTATTCTTAACAACACCTCTGCCCAGGTAGAGTGTCCTCTCCCTGATTTGGGGGTCTGGCCATTCTCACCTACACCACCCTTCTCATCTCTGCAAAGTATTGTCTGAAATTTCCACAGCACTTTGTTCAGAGGAATGGCTGAAAATAAAAAATAATTAGTTTTCCTTTTGAGGGGCAGTGACAAGCAGAGTGTTAGTTAGTCCAAGTCTGTATTTTGCTCCATATGCAAGTTGCCGTGATCCTTGGCTAGGAACTCTTGAAGCAACCCCCCCCAACCACAGTGTGGGAGCTTGTGCTCAAAATATAGCAGGCTGAAATCTCAGGTTGACACTTCCAATTTGTGCTTTTAATACACTGATGTGCCTTTTGACTGCTCTTCACATGTGACCTAACTGCAGCCTGCGAGCCAAAGCAAAGATTTGGCTGGCCTTCTTTTGACTGGAGTTTAGGTTGAACTACACATTGCTGTTGCAGCAAGTTCTCTAGTTTTTGCTTTTATTTTAATGTTTTATTCTACTTGAATTTGAGGCTTGTGCATCTTATATGATGCTTTTACTGGAAATTATGTGCAATTTTGTATCAAAGGACTTAATCACTTGTCGTATCCAGATTTTAAAAGGAGTTGTATGTGTCAAGGATTTGGTTGACTCTTATGCTGGATATGACTCTTATACTCTTATATGGTTCTGAGGCAGAATAATGCTGGTTAAGTACCAATGTCTCCCACTTTCGTCCATCTTAGCACGTATTCAACTGGCCAGTACCTAATGCCCCTGAAGGTCAGGTCTATGAGCTACACGTACTCATATCACTGCACTTTCAGTGCTACAGGATTATCATCTGCTTTGGTGTGGTGGTTTGAGTCCTTCTTACTAAGACCAATGTTCCAAGAGAGGTCCCCAAGCAGGGTTGTGATATGAGAACTGTCAAGGCTTACAAGGCCCTTTAGGTACATGGACCTACTAGAAGCACCATGTCATTTTTTATTTTAAACAGATCTCTTGACTAGGAGATGTTTGGTCATATCTGATTACTTTTAAATTTGAAATTAGGTCACTTTTGTACCCAACTGCTGCCATAGATCTTTTAAAGACCAGAATATTAAAATACTGGAATTGAAATAATCAATGTTTGTTTCTCATTTATTGGAAACATCAAATATGTTTTCCTATTTTTAATGGTGTAGGCAGAGAGACTTGAAGTTAAAAAAAGACAACAAGAAATGCAAAGAAGAGAGATGTTCCTTGAAGACCAAAATTAGTAAGTAAAATTTGAAAATTATTACCTAAAATTCCTCATCCATTTGTCCTTCTTGTTTGTTTGTTTGTTGGGTTTTTAATTATTATTTAATATTATTTATTTGTTTGTCTTTTTTTTTCCTGGTTCGGGGCTCAGGAAGGACTTCTGTTGCTATTTTTTTCAATTTTTGACTTGAAACTTTTGATTTCAGGACAAGGGACAGAAACTGACACGCAGGAGGTTCCTACTGAACATCAGGAGACACTTTTTTACTCTGAGTGTGACTGAATATAAGCACATGTTATCCAGGGAGGTTGTGAATTCTCCATCCTTGGAGATATTCAAAAGTTCTGGGCAGCTGTCTCAAGGTGGCCCTGTTTGAGCAGGGGGTTGGACAAGATGACATCCAGAGGTCCTTTCCAACCTCGAAGATTTTATGATTCTGTGAAATATTCCAAGCCTCCTTCACACCCTATTCTGTGAGAAATTTGATTCTGTAGACTTCTCTTAGCTTCCTAAAACACACACTTACAAATGAAAGCTGTGAATTATAGGATGACTTTGTTCGTTCTTTCTTTCTCTAACTAATCAATAGGTGATCATTCAGTCCAAGACTAATTATTGAAACAGGATTTAAATTACATCTCCACCCATTTATTTTATTGACTAGTAAAGAAATCTAACCTACATGGAAATAATGAGGACTTCCTATATTTAGCATACTTAAATGTAGAGATTTGTTGTGAAGACCTGTTTCCCAGGAATACCTCCTTAATATCAGATTTAGATACAGCTTAAGTCCTGGCATAATTAATTCCATTGGCAGTGAAGTTCCTGCCTTGCCCATTCACTCTACCCTATTTATTTATTTTTAAGTGGTCCAAACTGATTTTATCACATAATTAACACACAATACTGTTTAGTCACCTTTACCTTTTTTATCTTAGGCTTCTGAAATTACTCACCTGTATGTTTAGCCTGATTGATTGCTTTTTTCCTCCTCTGTGACCTTTAAGGGAGTCACTTTTTTCCCATGCTGGTAGCTCCAGTTTCTTCACCATTTGCCCAGACTCTGTTCTCTAATGCACAGACATTTTAGTGCTTTGTCACTCATCTCAGCCTTTCTTGTATTTTATTTTTGTTTCTTCACATTTGACTTCAGGCACAGCTCTTTCCTTTAATACGTTATCAGCATTTGTCTCTAGATATTGGTGTTTTGCTTGCTGTTTGTCCTCGGTTTGTCCTGGTGTGGATTTTCCCACACACACCTTGATTCCTCAGGATTTCTGAAGACCCTTCATAACTTTAGATCTTTGCCTCTTTCTGACAGAATAGACACTTTCATTCTCTTTGGGCCTAAATCAACAACAGACATATCAGGTCTTTGCAGTGCAAGGTCCTCAGTTACGGGCCTTGCTTCTTCCTAAGGGAATTGTCAGGGTTTTTATCTTCTAATTTAATATAATTTTTTGTCTTAAGGTATATTCAGTTATGAACAGAGACATATATCTTCCTTTCCCTCACCTTCTCTGTCTGTACCTTTTTTTGTTTAGGGCGAAATGAATTCTGATGTTGAGATTTTTCCATTAAAAGTAAGTTCGGTTTTGCCAAAAGCAGGTCCAAACCCTCTGAAATGGAAATGTGGAAATGACCACAAGTGAAAAATTTCTACACCAAAAGGGTGGTCAAGGACTGGAACAGGCTGCCTCAGAGAAGTGATTGAGTCACCATCCCTGGAGATATTTAAAAGACGTAGATATCATGCTTAGAGACATGATTTAGTGCTGGACTTGGCAGTGCTGGGTTAACAGTTGGACATGATGATCATAGAGGTCTTTTCAACCTAAATGACTCTATGTGGGCAGTCAGGTAGTCCCCAGGTTGTGCAGGAGCTCTGGCTGCCGGGGCACTGAGAAGTGGACTGGCTGGCAGCCATTCTGTCCACTGATTAAGGAAAGGCTTGGGAGCATTCATCTTTGGAAACTAGTTGACTGATGCAACTGAAGGTAAAGATGGACTGTCGAGCTCCATTGCTTAAGATTATGTAGAACTATCAGAACATTATTTATATGTACTATGTATTGAACATACACCAGAAGGGCCCTGCAGCTACTACTCCTGGAGGAAGTGAACTGAAAAACTACCTACACTGAATGCAATTTTGGTTAAGCAAAAACCTTCCATGCTGTACAGTGTTAAGGAAACTTCCCTATCCAACCATCCAGGAGTTACTCTGGCAGTCACTCTTGCACTACCTGAGCTGGGACCAAAGCCCCTTCACAGCTACATGCCCCAACTCACACAGTCAGACCAGGTTTCCTTACCAGCTCGACCCCAGGCTTCCCATAGCACTGTCTCAGACATCCAGATCCTTAAAATAATTTAATCATGATGCAATAACTAAATAACAAAATAACAGCTTGACCTGGTGCCTCTGAGGAGGGATCCTGAACAAAGGAACTGCTGGGCTTTTATACCATCACAGCCTAGGGCCAGGGAAGTCTGGAGGTCCTTGGCTCCTGTGGTGTCTCTAAGTGTCAGGTCCCCTGGTGGAATCACAGATCACTGTGCCCTTTTTCATGCAAAGTTTCAGCAGTTCAGGGCTTCTTGCCTCAGGCTTGGGCTCCTGCCCCCCAGAGCTCAACCTGCAACTCTCACTGCAGCTGCACACCAAATTACCTGCACTGAATGTATTCCTCAAGATATAGAGTGACATTAGTGTCTTCCCTGGTCTGAAGGAATCCTCTGGTGAGCAGAGGAAGGAGAGTCTGTGACACTGGATGTTGCTGAGGATGCATTGCTGAGATACACTGCCATTATGAAGCACAGCATCCAAGAGTAATGGAAAGATTCTGTGCGACATTTCAGATTTTGTGAAGTAACTCTATTGAAGTACTGCATGTTCACATAGAAATGCTTGGTATTTAAAGTCATGCTATGCAAAAAAAAAAAACCTACTATGCAAAAATGAGTAACTCATTACTTGCATCATCTAATACCCTTTATCTAGAGAGAAAGAGAACAAATGCAAGGTTGTGCCCCTTTCTTTGCTTTCTCTGTTGGAGTATTTTGATCTCCTTCTCTGCTTGCTGGGACATGGGGGAAGGAAGGTCATGTGCTGCATATAAAGCAGTGACCTCTGCAAAGTCATGGCCTGTAGAACCATTTCAAAAGATAAGGTCCCTTGTTAGTCTGTCCTCTATAAGACCTGTAGCTGCAACATCACAATTTTCCTGAGGAGATCAATGCCTACCAGCACTCTCATTAGCTGGAAAACCTTTTAAAATTGATCACCACCTCTAGCCATATCAGCCTCCAAGGGCTACAGCCCAATCAGTACCTCTCCTGCATGAAGTCCCGTTTCTATTTGATAAGGAAAGGCACTTAAGATTCTCATGTCATTAACATACTATGATGCTGTCTAGAATTTTGTATTTCTGATTAAATTCTCATCACTATTAAAACCAAGAACTTCTCAATGACATCTCTTTTCAGAGGGTCTAACATGAAGTGCTAAAAAGAAAAACGGTCTGCAACTGTTTTTGCTGTCTACAGAATACAGTTGTTTTCTACGTTTGAAAGCCTTGTAAGCTTCTTTGGACTTTGGATTGAAGAAGTTGCTGCATATGTAGGAAGTGATTGCTACAGTTTGTGCTAACAGAGAAGAAGCATATGAGGGATTTGTTGGTCATAATGTTGCTGTGGTTCTGTCCTGGCAAATGCCAGATTTAGAAAATGGGGAGTGTGTGTTGACTTTCTACCAGAAACTACTTACCCATGAAATGGAGTCCTTCATTCTGAGTCATGACATCTTGGATACATTTTGCATTATGGGCCTGATTGTGTTTCTGTCAGGGTGCATGAAAAGGCAGTGAAGGCTTGTATAGTCCATACTTTGGAATTGCTGATCCATGTGAGGGAAGAACTGACTGTCCATCTTTCCAAATGGAAACAAAGAAGAGGACTTTTCAGGACATCCATCTTTAGTTAGTACACTGTCATTTAAACAGGAATGAGGATGGGTATCTCATGACTTGCTTTTCTCAGCTGTGTAGCTGCGTGAATCTGTGTTTGAACTCTAGGGTATCTCACCATACAGCTTAATCTAGTAAGATGCTTTCATTTAATTTGTATTCTACTTTCCAAAAACTGTTGTGTTGGATGTGGTCCACTGTTTTTCTTATAGTCATCTACCTATTTATGTAATGGGTAAAGCAGTCTAGAACATAGGTTACTTTCTAATAGTACATAATGACTGTTGTGTCACTTCATCCTTCACTTTGTTACATATTCATGCCTCTGTTTTTGTGAAGGTCATGCTCCTGTAAAAATTCTTGGCACTGCTGCACTCGGGTACATGTGTGCACTCAATATATTCTGCTCAGAATTTGGAACTGGAAACAGAATTTGCCAGAGTGCCTGAAAGTGCATATTCCAAACACAATGCAGGAGGTTCACCAAACCAAGCTGATATACGCTTGCCTGCCAAAGCAGTTTTCTCAAAAGTCATAAAATGCAAGAGAATAAAACCTGAATCAAAACAGAATTTTAATTTATTTATCTATTTTTGCAGGATAAATACTACTGTCCTTGCCAGTTTTCAGTCCCCTATGATGTGTGGTTCAAACAGCAGGCTGGCAAGAGATTTTCCCCACAGAAGTACAAATGTAAACCTGACCAGACTTTTGATATAGGTTGCTAGAGAGAATGAAAGAGCGCTCACACAAAAAGGGTTTGCAGCCTTGAGAATCCTTTGTTTGCCTCTTTTCACCACAATTGTCTTTGTTTTGTTCATTTGCTCCTGATTATTTTAAGCGTTGTCAATTATTTAGCTAACAGGCAGAAAACTAGGCTTTTATAGACATCCAAAGGGACTCTCTTGAGTGTAATAATGAAGGCAGTTTATTGAACGCCTGTGAGGTTGCTTTCTAATTGTACACATTAATCTGCCCATGCAAGCTGGCTGAAAATATAGAAGCAGATTGCACATGCAGATGGAGCACACAGAATCTATGCGAAAGACTGATACGAAACTGCATTTTCCTTAAAACTGGATTTATGCTTATTACTTCAGATAATAAATGAAACATCTAAAATAACATCCAGGAATATTGGATGAGTTTGTGGATGGAAAGAATAGCCTAGCTCTGTTATTTTATCCAGTCAGGGAAACAAAGAAAGCAGGTGAGTTGACAGGATAGATTAGTTTTGAGTGTGGGTAGGAAGTGATGAAAATAATTCTGCTGAGAAAGTTGCCTTTTTTTTTTAATCTATTTGTATACTTTCTTGAAGCCTTGTACCTAAAATGAACTAGTGCTACATTTTTTGTTCTTATCCCCCAAATCAGGAACACCTGCTCAAGAGCTTGCAGACAAGAAATCCTACTAGCCAAAGATAGCACAGTTTTGATCACTATCATTAGATTTGTCCAAGTCCTCTGTATTATGATTTTGCATTACTGCCAATGAAGTCTGTGAATACTACAGTAAGCTTGCTATATGGCTACTGGAAGGATTTGTGTTGGAAAGCAGGTGAACTAAATATTCAGAGGATGACCTTTCCTCATGGTAAAGGGCATTGCAAAAGAGCCATCAACATCATACATGCATTTAATGTGTTAATTATTTCACGTTGTAATTTTTTACCATATAGCTTCCAGCAAAAGACAAATCTTGCACCAATACACGCTCCAAAATCAGTTCATGTTGGCAATTTTGCATGTAGCTGCTGTTTGTTTTTTCCTTACCCAAAAGTGGACTCAGTCCTACACGTGTGGGTTAGAGTTGAGGTACAGGAGAACCAAAATCCATATAGAGTTGAAGGCATGTGTGTTGATGACAGACAGAGATGTTTTTACTACCTTGCCCCTTGTCATGGTCCATCTGTGGGAAAAAGATGCTCGTAAACTTCTGAACTTATTTAAACCATGTAAACTTCTTGCTATGCTAATCTCTGCGAGGGAGGAGGGAGTGAGAGAAGGCATGTGTAACTGTGTACTAGAAAAAGCCATGTACCTTTGGTGAGACTATTTTCACATATGGCGTTATCGCCCCCCATCCCCAACCCCCTAAACTTCATTCCCCTTTTAGAAAGTGATTTTTATTGGTGAAATCCCAACTACACCTCCCTTTGGAGTGTCTTTCTCCATCTTCCAACATAGAATCTGTTGGAAACCTGCATAAATGAACAGCAATCTCATCGACCTTTGCATTGACTTCTGGAACATCTTCGATTTTAACATTTGGTTTTGTTAGGCCACATGTCAGAGGAACAGCAATGGCCCTAGTACCAGCCAGGCTTGTTTATCATAGGAAATGCCTGACCAAGATGCATTTGGCAATGCATAAGACAGAGCCCTGTCGTGGGTTGACCTTGGCCAGATTCTAGGCACCCACTGAAGTCACTCTGAGCTGGGAGAGGTCACACAGGCAAAACAGACTCAACGTGGGGTTAATACTAAAATTTATTACTAACAGGATAAGATCTAAAGAGTGAGAAATAAAACAGTCTTAAACACACTTTCCACCCACCCCTCCTTCCTTCCATGTTCTCCCTCCTCCCCCCGCAGCAGTGCAGGGAGAAAGATCCAGCCCTTGGGCAACAGGTCTTCTAAATCTGCTGTCCTGTAGGTCACTCTTTCATGGGCTGCAGGGAGACAGCGTGCTTCACCATGGTCCTTACCACGGGTTACAGCAGAGGCCACAGCTCTGAGTCCTTCCCCTGCTCCGTGGGGTCCCTCCCACTGGTAGCAGTCCTTGATGGACATCTCCAGTGTGGGTCCACCCCTCAGGCAGTAGTTCTTCCATATCTACTGTCCCGAAGGTCACTTCTCCATGGGGTGCAGGGGGGGTCACTGCGCCCCAATGGTCTTTCCTAGGATGCAATCCTTCATAGAGTGAGCTGTACCGATGTGGATCCCCCAGAGGGCCATGAGTCCTATGCAGGAATAACCTGCTCCAGAGTGGATTTTCCTCTCCACAGGCCACAAGTCTCCTGAAGGACTCCACTCCATCCTAGGCCTTCCACAGGGGGGGTAACGGCCTTCTTCCAAGCATCCATCTGCTCCAGCATGGGCTTGGCTGCACCATGGCAGGGCGCCCCACCCCAGCCCCGCTCAACTTGGACAGGGGAGAAGGAAGGGCAGTGCCCGCCAGCAGGGGCCACTCTGCCGCCCTGGCCTAGTCCGCGGGGCCGTGTCCCCCCCCCCCCCGACTCCTCACAGTTCACCTTGGGGACTTTGGTACTGTCGGTGCTGTTCTGCTCCTCAGACAGAATGGGCTCCAGCACGGGCTGCTCGCAGCTTGAGATAACAAGAAGCTCAGGAACTGTATTATTTTCAGTACTAATAAGAGTTGGCCACTATATTTTACAAATTCTCAAGAGAAATAAATATATTTATGATTATGCAAAAGTATTGTGTTCCCTTTTTTTTTTCCTCAAATGTTCCGGCATAAAAGCCAGTATATTTTTTGTATATTGGAGTTTCAATATCCATCAATCAAAGCAAAAGAATTAACTGTTACTAGTTTCATTGAGAAGGACTAATGAAGATTACAAGAAGCCTTTTTAATTAATGCATTTTTAATGTTTGTCTGTAAAACAGACTTAAAGGCAAGAACTTATGTGTAGGCAGAAAAAATATTTTCTCTATGTCTTTGCTTTGAGAGGAATACAGTCTCAAACGAAAAGCTTAGTTAGTGGTGCTGTGCAACTCCTGGATGGAGGAAGATTCTGGGGCCTGAGTCTATATCCTTATTCACGTCCCTGAGGATGAATCCTTTTCAAGACTCGTTTTTTTGTTTGCCTTGTAGATGTGACAGGAGTTAAGATCAATTGACACACAAGGTTAAGGATATTATTCTGCACTAGATTTTAGACTTTGGGTCCAGCAATGAGATCAGTTGTGGGTCTTCAGATCTTTCACAGTTGCATGCTAGACTAAACTGTAGAACCTTCTGCTTCTTGTCTGTCAAGGCTGGTAATACTGTTAGAGCATGGGAATTTCTACCCAGGCCAGAGGAACCTATGCTCACTCTAGCTTTTATAACCATCCCCTTGTCTCATCCTAGTGGGAATGAGGGCAGCATTTAGTCCCAAACAATAAGAAATACGTGTGGGTTCCCTGATCTACAAGTATCTTGTGAATGTAGGGTGCCAACTCTAAATCCCTGAATTATACCATTCTCAGTGGAACACCTAGCAAATTCATGTTTCTGCACTTTACATATACTTGTTGAGCTTCAGGTAGGTTGTTTTACATAAGAGCTTTTAAGAAAAGACTCTGCCTGAAGAGTAGTTGTAAAATATAAAGTCAAATATTCAAGGACTAACACAAAGCACCTGAAACGTGGACTGATTTCCACTATTATGCACTGTCCCCTCTTAGCACATTACTCAATGATCCTGGCAGCAGAGTTAGTATTTTGCCACAACAGCTCTTAAGAGTTTTTCAGCCCCCAAATCCAGTATTATGCTTCATTCCCCAGTGACTGCATCTGTACTAATAAATTAAACACCGTCGACCATTGTCACTTTTGAGGCCAACAGGCCAGAGACTGCCTGCTTCCACTGCTAGAAAACTTTTTTGCCTCCCAAAATGGGGCAGTAACATCTAAAACACATCTTGGGAGTTACTTACAGTTGATATTTATTCCTGGACAGCAGCTAAGAGTTATTTGGAAAAGTGCTGTTTGGAACAAGTCTAAACAATTTCAGGAATGGTAACACAGTATAGGTGACTTGAGTTCCCATGCTAAGACTGTTGCTTGGTCCTATTAAACATACCAGTATGGGAGTAGGCTATTTAAATTAGCAGAGCAAAGGGCTTTTTCCCAATGGTGTAATGGGAAACAGAGCTACCAAGAAAGACAAAATACCCTGATAAGATTGCTCCAGCGTAACCACTTCTTTTGAATGGCTGTCTTCTCTTCCACCTGGTGTTTAAGTGTAGTCAGAACTCAGGTTAGCAGCCTGTTAGGAGGGTGCCTTCTTCTTGGCTTTTCTAAAACTTGGATTGCCTTTTGCCTAGCTGTATTTGAAGAGTATCAGGATTCTGCTGTATTCAGATAAATTTCTTCAGCTCATGCTCTTATTTCCTTAATGTTAATTAGCTTAAAGTTTTAGCGAGTAAGTGAGATGTTGCTCCAACTGTCTGTGGAACACCTATGGACACTTTGATATGCTGATTTCATGCTGGAGACAATACTTTCCTTTCCATAACATGAATTCAACTGTGGTCTCTCTGACTTCCCCCTTTTCCTGCAGTATGGCTTATGCTATGCTTTGCACTGTCATGACTACAGGTTTAGTATTATGAAAAATACCTTTCAGACATTGAGTCTGGCAACTCTAGATCCATTGCTGGGTTTCCATAGAGATGGCACAAAACAAATTAACATATGTAAGACCTGACTTGTCTTTTGTCAGGTCCAGAAATCTGAGTCCCTTTCTTGTGATAGGGACACTTGATTAATATATTACTTAATTTGGTGTAGTAGGGTGTTTCCTCTATTCAGAGGCAGTCTTGCTGAGAAACTTTATTTGCTTCCACTCTTGTAATCATCTTTTCTGATACCAAAACTGAGTTAACTTTTCATCTATCAGTGTGCTGATCCTGGAAAAGTAGTGTCTTCCACCACATTTTTATTCAAATAAGTAGAAATTCTACATCCCCTATGTAATTCTTTTGGCATCCCTAAGGAACTAGGACATCCAGGTATAGACCTAAGTTGCCAGATGTTTCTTTGCAGAGCTTCAACCTTCTCTAATATATTCCAGATTTTCTATAGGAGTTCTTGGTCTTTCTGATATAGAAATAAATTGCTATTTTATCACTTTTAGCATAAGTAAAAACCCACAAAATCGACAATTTAAAACTTCAACTTGCCAAAATTATTCTGTGCAATCTTACCACCTAATAACTCCCCTGTCATGGAAAAAATGTGAGTGCTTAAGACTCATGCAAGAAGACTAATAATTTGTTCAACCTTGATACTCTATAGATCAGGGAAACAAATATTTCACTTGGTTCTTTCTTTACTGTGCATTGGCTGAGGTCTATGTAAACTGCCCAGGTAATGGAGGAAAGAGAGGGTGAACTGGGAATGATCAGACTCTAAAAGCCTGGCTTGCTACAACTTGGGCACATACTTTGTATGTGAAGTAGTAAAATGTTTTTGTATAGTGTAGAGTAGCAGAGAACTTGTGGGTTCTTGCTTTTCCTCAGAACTTCTCCTCAATGTACCACTCCTCACTGACTAGCAGGACATTTGCCAAAAAGACATCTACTCACCGTTTCAAATCACGGAGTGAAAGATAAAAACACATTTGGTAGTCTGTTTCAGCTGTTAGTCATCATCACTTTTTGGCAGCCAAGGCTTTTTCTCCAAGCTTAAGTCTTTGGTAGAGGCATCTTCTCCCCCACAGAGCTAACTGGTTGCCCTGTTAGGAGAGTAAATCTTTGTGTTGAATATGTCTTGAAGCACTCTTTCTGCTCTCATTTCAGTTCTTTCATGCTTTCCAAAGCTGTATACAGAAATAAAATTGCCTCTTTCCTCTAACTCTTCCTTTGAGTGAGCAAAGGCTGGAGTAGATATGTCTGGTACTGAAGGCTAGGAAAATGATTCCCAGTCACAGCATCCAAACTCCTGTTGGTTTTGTTTGTGACTTTGTTTAACTGCACTTGGTTGAAACTGTGAGCAAAGTGGTGCTACTTTGAAAATCTGCTTTATAAGGGATGCAACTGGAAAAAGAAATTTGTGCTTGACAGAATAAGAAATGACAATGCTGTGCAATTCTGCTTAAAATAAAGACAATTACTTCTTTTTTTAATGCCACAAAATGCTTCTAAGTCTTTCTGCTTGATTAAGTAATCTCTTGTAAGGCTTCATCATATTAACCATGAAGGAAAATTCCTTAAAATTATCTTTTAAATTACTTACCAGAGATTTATAGATCTGGTAGAAGGATTTGCAACAATTCAGTGAAGCAGTTGCATCCTGACAGTATCCAAAGGTATGTGAGTCTGTGTTACAGGAACTTTACAATGAGGAAAGAAAACATAGCCACTGTACACCCCAAATATGCGAATGAAAATAATTGTTTGCTTAAAAACCCTCCCAGCAAATGTCTTATCCACAGTATAGGTTCTGTATCCTCTGTCTCATTTCATTTTGTCTGTTTCCATAACCTTTTTTTTCCACCTATGTTGTTTTTCAGCAGACACGTGATAAAATATCTAGGCTGGATTCCAAGGGTGGGATAAAAAGCTGTGTTTATTTTTATGGAAGCACTAACAATTCTATTTGAATTGGATTTCTTCATAGCAAAACCAATGAATTATTGAACAGATTGCACCTGGGTTTGCCAAAGAGTGATTCCTGTCAGATTGCTAATCCTGGCCCAGAATCTACAGCATGGGTAAGCAAAACTATGGTGTGTGCTGTATTTTCTATCAGCTTTCCAGGTGCTGTCAATAGTGTAATGTCAGAATATTCTAACTGAGCTTAATTGTCTAGACATAACTCAGTGAGTACCAAGGAGTCTTTCTGGGTGAATGAGATTGCCTACATTGACTCTTACAAAGTGGCAGAGTATTCTACATAGTAGGGGAGTGCTCACAGATCTCTCTCTGATAAATGAGAACCAGATTTATATTCAAAGGTCAGATCAGAATCTTAAATATGCCCTGTACTCATCCGTTGGTGGTAAGCTTTCATGAAATCTCAATTAGTTCTTGTCAGCAGAAGCTTTACTGCATTAAAAATCTAGTCAAAAGAAAGAGAAGCCTGTTTCTCACTGTATCGTAAAAAGTGATTCCATACACTGCTTGGGGTCTTTGTCCCAGTTTGAGTGAGCCTGGTGAGTATCAATTTAATTAGGAAATAGATAAAGTATTGCTTAAGTTTAATTATTCTAATTGCCTCTAAAAGGCTTTTCCACATACAAATAGTCTCTTCATGTCTAAACCAAGCTTTCCTATTATGTAATAACTTTCAGTGAGGAATATTAACCCTGAGACAGAAGTATTTCTCCTGTAGGGAGATTTGTAATTGGGGGAACATAGAGAAGAGGCAGCCAAGTGGACAGAAATTACTCTTATAAGTAACTCAGAGGAAATTTGGAAGTATCTGATCTGGGCAACCCTCTATTGTATACAATCTTGAACAGCTGAGTAACAGGAAGGGAAGATTTGCCTCCCTATTTCCTCAGAAGCCTTAGAAATGTGCAAAATCCTCCTGTTACTGAAATTGCTGCCAACAGAGTATATGACAGCTGTCTTGCCCCTCCTTTCTCTCCCTGGTTTGCATGAAAAGGGAAGGTGATATTGAAAATAGATTTCTTTCCCATTTGATTTTGCCAATAGTTTTGTGCCTCTGAAAATCCTAAAGAAATCTTAGCATACATGAGCAGATATATAGCTTGAAGGAGCCAACTCCTGTCCAGCATTGCTGGACAGAAGGTCAATTGCAGGAGAGTGGCTTTCAGACTATCTTTTGTAGTCCTGGATGGACAAGAAAGATGAAGGACCATGGGAAGAGAGAAAAGATGTCTTGAAACTACTTCTGCCTCCCTCTTGAAGCATCCAACACTCCAAACAGTGGGGAGCTTGTTCTTTGGTAGGGAAGACCCCGCTCTGCAGCCTTTGTATGGTGTGAGCATTGAACTGCAAACACAAGTGAGCTCATATCCCCAGGACTGACTTGGATTTCAGCATTTTGGTGTGGTGTCTTCATATCCATAGAGAAGTGGGTGGATGCCTGAAGGAACACTGAATTCTTTCAGATGTTCAGGTACTTCTTTTAGCCTTGGCCTTCTACTTTACCTACATATGTGTGGCTTTCTCATTCCAGGTTTTGACAGGTTTCTTAATAAATTTTGCCAAATTACATACCATAGTTAATCTTTTGCTTCACTAGTGTCCAAGCAGGTAAAATACATCATTCATCAGTACTGTTCTTTAATACTAGATGATGTTATACCTGTCGGTTGCATAGCAGCATTTCTATAGCTTTCTGAATCAACTAATCACTTGCTTGTAATGCAGCAATGCAGTTAGCAGTTCTCCCAAGCAACCTGGATGAGGTATGGTCTATAGGCATACTCACACCATCTGAGCTCTGTGTGAGGAATGTGAAGCACATAACCAATGAGTTGTTATCTAAATAATCTTGGCATAGTATCAAGATTCTAAACCAGTGGGAAAGCTAGGACTCTAATTTAGATGTTATCTTGAACGTGTCCTTTGTCTGGAGTAATTAAAAGATTCAGGAACAATGCATTTGAAGTAGTGAAGTGTGATAAGCTTAGGACATGGCTGACATGCATGCTAAAAGGGGGCATATATGTACATATATGTGAGTTTTAAAATTTAAAATTCATCCTCTAACACCAGTTTGGGACAATGTAATAATGGTCAAAGTTTTTCCCTCACATAATTTCTTTGGTAGTGATATTAATTCAGCACACCTAGTTCGACTATCAAGGCCAAATGTTACTTGATGTCTGCGAACAAATTTGACTTCTTTGGAGTGACTCTGTCATTGATGACTTTTTTGGCCTGCTTATTTAATCAAGCTCATAATTAATTTTAATCCTGTCTTTCAAAGTGTGACCAATCCTGTGTAGATTTTTATTGTCTTCCAACTTGATTAACATACTCTCCACACAATTCTCCAAGCCATTATGGAGAGTAATGAATAATATCGGACCCAGAATGAGTCTCCCTGGACACATGTAACAACTTCTCCCAGCTCAAAATTGAGCTATTAATAATTGCTTTCTCTATTCAGTCTTTTTAGCAAATTATGTGCCTGTTGTTTTAATGGTGTCATTCTGCATGCATATATCAAGTTTTGAGAACATTGTGTAGACCTGCCACAAATTCCTCACTGAAGTCAGACCTGCATGATTTTTGTATTAAATTATACTGTCTCATTATTAAGTGTGCTACACTATGTCCCTGCTCAAAGACTTTTCAGTACAAGTTCCAGTGTATATTATCCTGAAGATCCTATAAGATCCTAATGGCTTTTTGCTAACAAATAAAACTTGTGAAAGACCAGGGCTAGTTACTATAATGAAAATGTACTGTACAGCTGAATATACTATTTGTGATGTGTAGTTCAGATTTTCAGGTGTCTTGGCTGCCCCACAAATAATAGAGCAGATTTGATCTCTCAGTTTCTGTTGTCTTTCCTCCACAAATAATTCTACTTTTCCCTCTGTTACCAGGCCTCTGTTCTGCTTTTTTATCTTGGTAATATTTCCAGTACTTTTTTTCTTCCCAGAATACCCTATCTCACTATCATATATCCTAATTGTGTTTTATGACTGCTCAGATTATGTTTGTCGCTGGGACATGTGCTGTGGATACTTTGTTGTGATGTATAGGTGGACGTTCAGCCAAGCTGAATCACAGAGAGGCTTTTAAACACTTCTTGTTTAAATTCTAGTTTTGAGACTAATCTGTTTCTTGAGTAACTAGAATCATTCAACGATTTGTATTTGTTAATTACCCATATAACAAATTGGGAATAAGGTTCTGGAGTTTGGCCTCCCCTTCCCCACACCAATATATTTTTATTTTCTGCTGAAAAATAGACAAGAAGCCATGCTTATAAGCAAGCTCTTCGAGAGGATGATAACAGAAGATTAGAGGAAATGAAGCAAGAACAACGAAGGAAGGTATTTATACATTAACAGTTTGCATAGTGTAACTTTTTTGCATGCTGTGAAACCAATTAAATACATTGATTACTTGTAGTCTATGCACAGAGCTTCTCTTCAGCAAAAGTCATTCAGTCACTGTTTTCAAACACTGTGAGAGAGACGAGTCGAGTTGCAAAATTTGAACAGGGACGGGGCAATTATCTTCTGGGTTCAAGGCTGTTTGCATCTGGATAAGATGTTTGCCTCTCCATATGAACAGTTGTGCAGTGTTTTTTCACCATGGCACCTGATTTCATAGGCTAAGGAAACCAGTTTGCTCTCTCTCAAGCAGAAGTCGTCTTACTGAGATATTCATGATCATCTCAGTCTGAATAGTCTGTTTCTACAGAACTGGCACCCATGTGCCCTGCTTTCTCAAATGGGGACATGGAAATATTCAGATTTGCTGTTAATTATAGTATGCTTCTCTGTTCCCTTACTAATCACTTAACTGAAGAGTTTTGTCTAAAAAGCAGGCATGCCGTAACTGCAACTTTAAACTCCATCTTCTGCATATGTGTCATGCATTGCCTGAAATGTGTCTGAACACTGTAGTCCCTCTGTTATAGATTTGGGTACCATAACCACATGAAGTTCATCTACCGAAGGCGATGGCAGTGTGCCAAGTTATCTGTCTTGGCTCCAGGTCTGACTTCAAAAGTGCGGGGAGGGCAACATTTGAAAATTGTATTAGCAAATCATTGGAAAACATATGAGCAAATACTGAGCCTCTGGCTGTGCCTCTACTGTTACTAGTATCCAAATTCATGTTAAAGTACTTCCCCGGTCGCAGAATCTTAGCACAACAAATTCCATGCAGTGAGTTTTTACTAGAGCTGGAGAAGTGACTGATCCCCTCTCGTGGATATTTTTCTTTACATGTTGGGGATGTGTCCTCATTTCATGTTATTGTAACACTGTGATACTGGAAACAAAAGGTGGAGCAAAAGGGAGGTTCTTAATTGCTATCCCATCAGGTGTATGCTTATTCCCAGTAAGTATAAAGAGTAAAATTTTTTAAAATCAGTCCTGATGAATGTAAGGCCGGTAGCTGTTGTATTCTGTACATTGATTCTTCCAAAGAGAAAATAGCTACAGATGTAGATTAGCTTGCCCCTAATTGATGAGGGTTTTTTTAAGGGACTTGTGTAGAGCTGTAGACTCTTTACTAATTTCCACAAATTACTAAGAAGATGCTGCTTTTAAGGCTGGACTTGTTTGCTACATGGTTCCAAGGTCTCCTTGCCTTCACAGTTGCTGCAACCTATCAAGCGAAGTAATGCACTACTTACAAACCTACAGTAAATAATATATATTTTAAAAGCACCAATAATTGTCCCTCAGATATATGTTGGCTCATTTCTACTTCAAACCAATATTTATTAAAGTAATCATGAATTTTGTCTTGTGTGTACCTCCTGGCACAGTGTAGCTATAAAATGTGTAGGCTTTGTCAGTTCCCTTTTTAGTTCACAATAGGTTTTAGTATGTATTACTTGATTTAGAAATTTTCAGTACCTTTTGCATCATATACACACAATATATTTCAGAAAATTACTCCAAGAGAGGAGTCAGCGTACTGGAAAGTCAGATACTGAGTTTTAATTTTCAGGTTGAATAGTTATTTAAAACAGTGAAAATTAGGGTTGGCTTTTTTATTTCTTAATCCTGTTTCTTCTTTTAGGGCTAGACAAATATTGATACACAACACATTCTCAGTTATTGATTTTCTTTGTACATGTATTGAATAATTACTATTTAATGTTCCACTTAAATTGATTTTAAAAAAAAAAAGACTTGTGGTTCCATTCAGTTATTGAAGCTTTTATCTAAACGAATAATTTTATTTTAGTTTCTATTCCTACTGCCTCACAGTTGCTATGGAAAATATGAAAGATGGGTCTGTTCCTATCCCTTCACATTTGCCCTGCAAGCCAAATTTTTTCTGCTGAAAAATCTGCACCTTCAATTCTTGGGTGCCTTGCAAGGAGCAAGAGCTACACAAACAAGCAAATATGCAGGCCAGAGTCATACAAACTGTATTTCCTTCACAGTTCTGGCTAAAATTGCATAAGCAAACTCTCCTTTGAAAAGAATTCCATTTGACACTGTTTATATACCTTAATATTACATAAGGATGGTTAGTCTGCTGCAGTGCTGGGAGCTTGCATATGCTTCCACCACAAAAGGGCAAAAAGTATCATTTGCCCTCCTCACCCTGGTAGGAGCCCCAGGGAGCTGGAGGTAACACAGCACGCCACATACCCCATATCTCATCTTTTCCTTGTGCTCTTTAGAGGCAGGAGGGAAAAAGGCATGTCTCCTTCTTACCCTATGGGCATGACAGCTCTGTCTGCTCCTGCTAGATTACTTTGGCTGTCTTCCCCCTTGGACCCACAGGGAAATTCAAACCTCTGGGTTGGGGCAAGGGGAAGCAGACTGGTGTCTGGCATACCCCCTTAAATGTAGGACTGTAAATGTCTGAATCCTGTAACTTCCCACTTTTTAAGGCACAAACAAAGATCACCTACATGCTGAATAGAAAAAATGAACTCAATTTTTGACATAGTGCTGTCACATAAATAAAATGCTGCTGAGAGACATTCTGGGAATGACATGTGGCTCTAACTGAGGTTAATATCATGTGGAATTAGTAGGGTTTGCAGCATAAGTATGTTAATTAAAAGTAAGCTAGTTTGTTTGTTTGTTTGTTTATTTGTTTGGTTTTCACTTTTATCATTCCCAGGCTGAATTAATGGAATTTAAACAAAAGCAGGAAGAGGAAGCCAGGACAAGAGCACATCAAAATGAACAGAGGAGGTACAGTGCAAAAAATGCAGAATACACTCTAATTGAATTCCCACCTGGAAAGGGTCTCAAAATTGCAGGCACTCATACTTTAGAAGACTATTGCAAAGAGGATCCCGTATCTCATCTCTGGTTTAGCTTTGCTTTCAAATGAGGCACTAATATCTATCATTACAACTGCTCACTGTAATGCAGGATGACCCAGAGTGCCTTTTTAATTTTCTTTATCCTATCAGCATAGGATACAGGATAGGGTAGAAACTATTAGTACAGTATTAACTACTAGTACAGTAGCTTCAGCTGGGACACTTGTTTGTCTATCTATCAGTAAGATAGATATAAAATCTACATAATTTTACTTTCTTCTACAGTGGGTTACTTAGTCCATTGTGGTTGACTGTCACTAAGGTTAACAGACAGAGCTAAACATGGGATTTGATATCCATACAGATAGATACTGCTCTTACAGTGCAGCAAGGCCTTCTGCATCAGCATTTCTTCACACCTCAGGCTGTGCCTCACTGCTGTGACCTCTCTGTGCTCAGTTGTTCTCATCTTCCGCTTCAGTCACTTAACTGACTTTCTGTTATCCTGAAGCACAGCTTTATTCTCAGCTTCATTTTCTGCTGGAAAAAGAAAACAATTCTCAGGCTCAAAAATAAATCCACCATTTTTTTATACCATTATGGAAATATTAAAAAAATACTTCTGTAGGCAACCACTCTCCATACTGCTTTCATTTCTTTTTTTTCTCTAGCAAAGACATTGAGATAATTACCCATAGAAGCTAATGAAGGATTTTCGATTCACTCTATCTCATGTCCCTATGTAGAAATAACACAGTATCTTGCATTTTGTATTTTTCTTACCAATGGTATTATAAAACATTAAAACAACAGTCATGTCTAAGCATGTATGTCATTCCTAAGCATTAATAGGGGGAAAAATGAAACAGTTTTCAAAAGAATCATAGAATTATTTGTGTTGAAAGGCACCCTAAAGGTCATTGAGTTCCAACCTCCCTGTCATGGACAGGGACACCTTCCGCTAGACCAGGTTGCTCCAAGCCCCATTCAACCTGGCCTTGATCATTTCCAGGGATGGGGCATACACAGCTTCTCTGGGCTACCTGTTCCAGTGCCTCACCACCCTCAAAGTAAAGAATTTCTTCCTAATAGCCAATCTAAATCTACCTTCTTTGAGTATACAGCCCTTACCACTTATCCTATTACAACAAGTCCTTGTAAAAAGTTCCTCTCCAGTTCTCTTGTAGCCCCTGAAAGGCTGCTATAAGGTCACCCTGGAGCGTTCTCTTCTCCAGGCTTAACAATCCCAATTTGAAAACACTTAAAACATATTGAGGAAAACTATGTTTGTATTTGTTCATGCTTTCCATGTTGATAGAGCAGTGAATGCTAGAAGAAAATGCTAGGGTTGATTCCAGAACTGGATAGTAGGGAAAGTTGTCAGCTGCATAAATTGTCTCTATTAGTTACAAGCTTAGGTTGTTTTTTCATTTGCATTAGGAAATCAGTACTTCTAGAAACTGTCCTTGTGTGCTGAAGGCTGAATGATTATCTAAGATGAATTGTCAGAGTAGGTAATCTCCCTGATAAGGTGAGTGGTGTTATGCAGGTCATCTTTCTATGGAGAATTTTTCACAGCAGCCAAGATGTGCCTTTTAATCACAACAGACTGACCACAGGATAAGGATGCACCTAGAGAACTGAAAATTAAATCCACTCGATCTCGTTCTTGTCCACAGTTTTGAAAAATATAGGAAGATAGGCACTGAATGGAGGGGAAGGGAAAGCCACTCACAAAATATTAAATTTCAACAGTTTGTGAATTTCTCAATTACCTTCAGTCATTATTCATTTTTTTATTGTACTTTAAGGGTAAATAACGCTTTCTTGGACCGACTCCAGAAGAAAACACAACCTAATAAGAGCTACCAAACTGAATATACTGGACTACCTCATTAATGACACAAGGGTAAGTTTTTGGGTGCAGAACTTGGAAGTAATGAGTTGACTTTTTCTCCAGACACTATTGTGTGTCTGGGTGTGTTTAACCTGCCTCACAGAACTTACAGTCCTGGATGGCTGTCCTCAATAGCTTTTAAGAAGGAATCCTGTCTATATATAAGCTGTTCAAATGGGAGGAGGGAGAAACAGTTGCTCTTGTAGTAGAATTCAGTGGCTTTGCATGCAAGATACTCACTGCAAGGAACAACATCCAAAGTACTTCCTTAAGTTCAGAACAAGGATGGTGAATTGTTAGGAATTTTTTGAAAATCTTTAAAGGAAAGATGTTTGGATATGCTGTAAATATTTTAATATGATACTGAAATTGGAGTGGAAAAATCCCATATATGTATATCTATATAGTTATTCCCATGTATAGCTGTTCATTTTTTACCCATACAAAATTATGACAAAGAAGACCCAACAACAACTGATTTACAATCAGTATTTTTAAGGATTCTTTGAAGAAAAGCAATCTTGACTGTAGTCTATTAAATATCCATTCATTTTTCAACTGTCCTAATGAGGCATTAATTTGACTGTTGTTTAGAATTGCACTCTTCAGTATAAACAAAAAAATAAAATTATGTGTATTCCCATCATGGAAATTTCTGTTAGGTTGAACTTCCATGGATGAAAGGACCCTAGTGCAGAAATGGAAGAGTTAGGAAGACTGAGCAGCAAAATGATGAGAGTCTAAGAGAATTTAATGAATTTGCCAGTGTAGAGGAAGGTGTTTAGCTGATAAACTAAAAGCTTGAATTGGATTTGTTGGACTATCTGGTGAGGATGCATATGTTGGCCAATGAATGCCAGGAAGACTTTGGTTCAAGCATCTACAAAGTCAAGGCTTAGCTGAAAAGCAGATATTGTTACTGCTGGAGTTTTCCATGTGCTGGAACTGTCTTCATCCCTACAAGCTTTGAACAAGCCCTAGACCACAGCAGAGGGCTCAGGAACCTTGGACTGGTCCTCTTGGTCTTGTGAGAGGAGACAGGACCTGCCAGTTTAACCTCCCATGAGGTCTGTGAGCAGATGCTTGGCAAACCAGGTGGTTAGAAGCTTTACTGGTAAGGTCTGGATCATGCGCCAGGCAGTCCAGAAGTTGCTGGAAGCCAAACTACAGATGTCCAGGCTAGTTAAAGACTGTAAGACAGCACTGTGTATGGCAGGCCTGAGTCATCTGCTGAAGGATGGCATGTCTACAGGTAGCAGAATTAGACTTTGGGTAGGACAGAGCCAACTGATACCTCGTAAAGAGCAAAAGGTGAAGTTTGCTGAATGGTTCCTGGTTAACAAAAGCAACAAGGGCACTTCGTGTCTTTACTGTTCCTTGATAAACTCAAAAGGAAATGTGTGACATAGCTGAGATTCCCAATATCTAGACTCAAGCATCTCCATCAGAGCACCTGCCATTGCCACTGGAAACCTTGCCATTGCCTGCAGAGGTAGCAGCAGGGTTTTACCTGTAGCCAGGTGCACGTCCTCTTTCACAGGGCAGGTGTTGCTACCACCAAATGAGTGTACTCAGCCCAGGCACAGTTTTAACAACAGATGCCTCTGTGATGTATGCAGCCAATCTGTGGGGGAGTGGGCGAGGGTGTTAAATATATATATTCAAAGAATGCATCAACAAAAACGCAATAAAACCCCATGTGTAGAAATGATTAGTTTCCTACTCTGTTGTTTACTTAATGGTTTCCAAGGAGCCTGTCTTCTGTTGAGTAATGCTAGATCCATTTTTCCTTTATGTTGTGATGTGAGATTTGAAGACTTAACAGAGGAGGGAAAGATTAAACAATGAAAGAATATGTCATAATGGAAAGGAATTAAAAATGAGCATTGGTAACTAGTACAAGAAAGAAAAATATCTCTCAAAAGATAGGCTGGAGGCAGCAACCTCAGTGTCTTTATAATGAGATTCTTCTCCTTTCCCCAGGGATTTTAAACAAAAAGAACTGAACTCCAGGTGGGGCTTACAAGCCATGTAGTCTGCAACCTGGCATTTTACATTTCAAGGGAGCTAACTGAAGCAGGTCAGACTATATACTAAGATTAAAAGAAATTAGAAAGGTTCACAAAGTAGAGACCTGCAGGTAATTTTTGAGCCTGCTCTGTCTGTAGTGACACTGAAGAGAAAATATTTGTTCTCTTTCCCTCTTTTTTTTTCCTGTTTGACCTCTTTAAAGTCACAACAGCTTCACACTTAACAGAAACTGAACATTGTGCTCTGTTGTTGATGTACCTACTGTATTTTTCACTGTTATTTCTATTGGCCTGGTTTCCTAAGGAAATGAAGTTTGTATGATAATGCTGTCTGTCTGCACATAATAATGTTTTCAAGCTGATGGCCAATCTTAGCCAAATTTGAAAGAGATTATAAGTCTCAAAGATAATTAAATTTCTGTGTGTTTGGGAAAGCAATGACTGGCATAGGAGAGATCCCAAAACAGTGCCCCACTCTGAGAGGTGGTGGGCACTCCTTCGGCTGCAGCCCTCTGGCTGATCAGTGAGGACACAGCTCCTGAGCAGCTGCAGCTCTGCCCTGGTTTCCTGGGGACATGGATATCACAAGAGACATGGAGAAAAGATGAGGAAGATGAATACGTAGTGTATGTCTCAGCATGAGGGAGGAGCCCAGCTCCTAATGTCCCCTAATCAATAGGAAATGAGTTTTCATTAATTCAATTGCCTTCCAGATGTTTTGTGGTTTATTAGGAATATTTATAAACTGTTATTTCGAGAAGGATGTTCATGAAAGTAATCTTTTCTGCCTTTTTGGTTATAAATGCCAAAGCACCTTCTATGTCATTATGAGGTTTCCTAGTTTTAATGGGAAAACAACTTAATGAAGTTCCACTTCTACCTGTGAGCTACTGCAGCCTTGAGAGAACTCTGAGTCTTGTTGCATGCTGTCAAGAAAGTTTTGATGTCCTTTCCACTGCCATTGTCTCTGACATAAGGATAAACCTCTCAGGATAGGAGAGTAAAAAATAATGGTTGTCCTTTCAACATCAAAGCTTAATAAATAAGATCATATCATAGAATTATCAGATGGTTTGTGTTGAAACAGACCTTAAAGATTATCTAATTCCACCTACCCCTGCCATAGACAGGGACATCTCCCTAGACCACATTGCTCAAAGCCCCATCCAACCTGGCCTGGAACATTGCCAGGGATGGGTCATCCACTTCTCTGGGCAACCTGTGCCTCTGGATTCCTGTACCTCTCCATCCTCACAGTAAAGAACTTCTTCCTAACTTAGTTGTTACTCAGCTGGAACTTATAACTGAGTCAGTATCTGTTTACTGTAATGGCACAGATTATGAGTTTTATTTAAATAGTAAAACACTTCTATTGTTACAAAAGAATAACTTTAAAACAGTTGCACATTTTTATATTCAATACTCGTGAGGATTGCCCGTATTGAAGTACAGAGAGATTTGCAGAGGCCAAGTGCTAATACGTGGCAAGCCTGTAACAGAGCCCTTGTTTATTTTTTGCATGGAAATGGAGTGCTGTCAAGTACCCTTTCATCTCTTCTGTTAATGGGAAGAGGTCACATGGTGAACATATGAAATTTATAAGTCTGCTCTTCTTTAGGGAAATACTATTTGTCTTGCTGAAACTCTCTGAGCTATAGGAAACCCAGAATCTAGAAAGCAAGATGACATATTACATCTTCCTGTTTCATGTCTCCATTACACCTGGTGTCATGCATAAGAATGAGAAATGCTCCCTTGGATGCTGACTCTGCTCTTTCAGTGGATGCATAATTCTAGATATTTGCTGTGGGAAGCAACTATGCCCTGAAAACACAGGTGCAGTGGGACAGGAAACCCCATTCTCTTCCTTTCCCATGTGCAGAACAGGAAGTCGATAGATGTTGGATAAATCTGTTTTGAGGAAAAATGATTTATGGATAAAACTATTTTAAATAAACATGGTTTGTGGGTTTGCACTTGGTTTAGTTCTTGTAGCATGACCCACGGGAAATTCTTTTTGGAGCATTAACCAGCACTTGGTTTGCTATTTACTACCAGTTGAAGAGAGAGTATGTCATGAAGTTTACTGTTGCACAGCGAAACCCGTAGCTCAAAGGCCCCTGAAGTCACAAGAGCAGCATACATGCCACAGGTTTCCATAAACAATCAGTCTTTAATGAACTTTCAGAAGGATCAAGTTGCACTGAAAATGCTGGTTTCCCGGCACAAAGAAAAAGGTTTTACTTAATATGGAAATATTGAGAATAGAATGTTTATACAAGAAGGTTCCAGAATCCAATCCACAGTGCTCACATTTGTTTTCATGAAGAATGTGATTCATTAATATAGCTTTAACTTGGTTAGTTTATGTACAATCTGAGTTGAAAAGATTATTTTTTTTCCTAAAACTGGTTGTTTTCTTGTTAGTTTGTATTTTTCTTTTTATTTAAAGTAATATGCTTGTTTTCCTGGCAGAAAGATGACAGAAAATAGGGAAACTACTTAGCAGAAGTATCAGCATCAATATAGGAATGTTAGATGAGTAGGTCCAGGCATGCTGTATCCCAGTTTAATGACTTACTTCTGTCAAGGCTGTCAAACATCATATGCAGATGCATTCTGCCTGCCTTGACTTTGAGCTCAATCTTTCTTTCCTTTGAAAATCTCATCCTAAAAGAGAATAGTGGCAGCCTGGGAAGGAACAGAAGAAACTTCTCACTCTTTCAAATTGTGTGAGGTCAAGAAATGACTGAGGTATCTGAAGACATTTGAAACACTCCTAGATTGTTATTTTTTCCCCAGTAAAAACAAGATACGTTTATCTCCTGAGTCAATACACTTTGCTATTCATATTGAGTTCAAATCAAAGACTTGTTTCTTGCTAGAACTGGAATCTTGCAGAACTGCTTACTTGTTATTTTAAGTGGAGTTTCAAAAGGCCAGAAAGGTCTTCAAATAATCCATGAAGTGCTACTCAACTGTATAACCATAATTCCTTGCATAAATGTGTGATTGTACTGTACATTGTACTGTACTAATGCATTTTTTTCTTTTATCCATAAGTCGAATTACTTGGAATGGAGGAAAAAGTTAAGAATAATGAATTTGTTTGTTCTTTTTAGTACCAATGCCCGTATTAATTTAGCTATGTATTTGACATTTCATTATGACAGCTTAGGTAACTTAATTTTGAAGCAGTATGAGAGGGGATCTTAAAATAAATGCTTTCCAACTCCATGTTTGGGGCTATGGAATGGCACATATCTAATCTGAAACATGTTTTTTTGTAAAGAACCACAGAATGTATATTACAGGTCAGAAGAATTGCTGATGGCATGGAAGGCATCTTCTGGGAATGCCTTGATATTTAGGCTAAAACCTCAATACAGCCACGTTCTCTGCATCATGTACTGTAGATGGATAAACCTGGACAGCTGAGGAATGTGGCTGGAACTGCAGGAAGTGACTCTACATTAGTCTTAAGTGAAAGAGAATGACTGTCATGGGCTGTGTTCTTCCTGCTATTTCTCATGAACAAAAAGGGAGATTCATATCAGTGGAGGCTGTCAGTAAACACCATTAAAGAACCAGAGAAATCAGGCCCTCTGTTTTCAAATGCCCTTTTCATAGGGCTCACTACACCTGTTCTTTTTTGAAAGGGCTCTCCTACTTTAATTACCAGTTACAATAGAAAGATTTCTGCAGAGCCTTTACTTCTAGGCTTGGAGACTTTGGAAGCAAGTTCAGGTACCTTGCAGGTTCAAGTTCTTGCCTTAGAAGATGGCTCTGACTTTTTGTTTGGGTTTTTTTGAGCTAGCATTTTATAAAAAGGAATTTAAAATAATCAAACTTTCAAAAGTCCCTTGCTTCCAACCCTTCTTCCACAAATCTAAATATTCTTCTGTGACTGTCTTCCTCATTTACTGCTTCAACAGTTACATTAGTATTTTTGCAACAGGGTTGTATTCTGAAGATGGTATCAAAATAATATTGTTGGCCTCCCCTGAGTTGTCTTTTCAATTTTTAAAATTGTAATTGTTATTAAAATTAAATCACTAAAGAATGACAATGAAGACAGTTCCCCAGAGGGGAAGAAATGACCATTTTTTGCATCCCACAGTTCTGTTAGGTTTTATAAACTATGGACAGCTAAAGGAATTCAACATATTGTATTCTTTGTTGTTTTTCCCAATATCTACAATACCAATAATATGTTTACATATGAAGTGTATAAGAATTATGGATGGATGTACTTTTTTAAGTCTTGTTTTGCTGTTGTTGAGAAAACACATTTCATCTTGCTACATTAATATATTGTTCAAAGAGTTATTAATATGTTTGCAGATAATTAGGACATTTTGTGAATTAAATTTTAAAAAAAGATTGAAATTCCTTCATGAAGGCTTTACATAATTAAGTGTTAAAACCTGTTGGAAGAAAAAGGAAAACATTATTTTCCAGTGGACTTAATCCCTGAGAAGTTGACTTTGATTTTTGTTTTTGGTGTAAAAGATAATTTTTAATTCTATTTTCTCCTGCTTGTTACAGGGTATTGGAGAAATACTCACTTTTATCTGGCCTAGGTAAAATGACTTTGTAAAAGCTCCAAGAAACCTCTTCTTTATCATTGTGATATTTTTCTTACACTGACTTCAGCTGCACACCCACTTCATGAGCAATCTGCAGAGACTGGTTTCTAGCTGTCATTATTCATGCATATTTGAAACAGCTGATTATGAAAGTCTATTTAATTTTTAATGAGAATATGTCTCTTTTTTTCATAAATTGTTTTGCCTCATGCAGAATGTAATTATCCCAGTCTTTGGGATCTCAGAAATTAGTTACTGGCTGCAGAAACTGCAGTAATATCTGTGTTTTCTTGCTGCTCTATACCCAGACAGAAACAACTCGGAGAGGAACTAAAGAAGAAGATAGAGGGTTTTCTTTTGGGAAGGCAATTTTGTGAAATTGTTTTACTGCTATATTCAACAACAGACACTCAAGAAGAAATGCATGCATTGTAGACAGGATCTTTTAAATATGTTCTTAGAAAAACACAACACATGAAAGAAACAAAGCTTGAAATAACACTGAAGTTTATTTGATCACTCCACAACTTTTGTAGTATGATATACTGTTTTTTCACTTTGCCTGTTTTACCTTGGTAACTTCTGTTACATGTATGGGGAAAACTACTCCTAGGTTAACTTTAGTTTCTTGCTTTTCTTTGTCCCTGTAGTCTAATGAAATTTGAGTCTCCCTCTTTCTGAGACAGTTGGCAACATTTTAATGCTTTCCAAAAGTCAGATGCAAGATCAAGACATTTCTTACGTGAAAGCAGGTTCTACAATATATGTTACATAAACCACATAGAGAAAAAAAAGTATCTGTGGCATTTACAAGTATGTCTTAGACCAAGTTAAAGGTATCTGGAGCAGTTTTTTTCAGTGTACAGGCATACAATGATGTTTTTCATCACCCTAGCAATATGGAATCTTCATAATGAATCATCTGAAGTTTTCTTTTGAACCACTGATGTTGCAATCTTTCCCCTCTGGGACACTCTTTAGTTGCCCTTGGCTCTGTTTGTGTCAAAGAATTATTCAAATCTCTCATACTACTAGCTAGCTGATGTTCATAAGAAATGCTGGAGATCTTGGCAATATTCTGTTATTTAGCCTTTTTTTAGGTATCTGACAATGGGAAAATTCCTTGGGAAGACTTTTTCATACCTATATAGTCGCAATGCACTGCAAGCAGTATTTGACTGTGTCATTGGGCTTCTGCTTTGGAAATTAAATTTATGTTTCCCTCCAAGAACTCCTTCACCCAGCCTTCTTTGATAGATATCTGGATGTCTGCAGAGTGGGCTACATATACATGCATACACATATATTTTAAAGGAAATGTCTTTGCTGAGTCAGATCCTTGTATTGTACACTAATGAGAATAAGACTTGCAGGTAGCCTTTTTGAAGTAGTGAACCTGCAGCTTCTCCACACTTGATGTATGGTACCCTAGAACCTGCTGACGAAGGCTCAGTGGAAGTCATCATTGTCCCTGACAAGTTGAAATTCTTTCGCTGTGTTTCTCTATCCAAAGCAAAGAAGAACTTTTTATTAACCTGTTACTTTCACATTCAGGAACAGTGGTAGCAAGTCACCTCAGGTAATGTCTTCTATTAAGCTTGTCTTCTTTCTTTTGCCTGTCTTCAAAGATGAAACTTGATCACCGTCTTCAAAGTGCTTCCCCTTATCCAGCATTTTAACCTCTTATTTGAAATGCTGTCTACAAACTATTTGAGACATTAACTATTCCAGCCCTTTTTAATGGCAGAATATCTGAATTTTTCCACTCCTATCTTTCTGAACAGAACAAACAAATCTATATGAACAGTAGCCCAGGAAGTGTCTTTGACAGCCATGGCCTGAAATGAAGATGATAAGAAGTTACATCCATCCACAAATGGATGTTAGCAGGATATCTGGAAAATGTTGTTCTTATCCTGTTGGAAAGCTTCCAATATCTCAGAATTACCACCTCCCAACACACATATCCTGCCCTGATGTTATGACATCTCTTTAAAGGAGTTATAATAAAATGAACCGGCTGTAGACTGGAAAATGACTTTGTTTGCCAAGAGTTAGGAACTGATAGCTGGGCATGTTTTCTATCTATCTGTTAGAATAAACCTTTGATAAAGATTTTCAAATTCAAATAGGTTCCTCTAGTTACAAGTTATACCCACCGAACTCAGTATCTTTATGCTGTGGCATAAAAACGGATTTTTTATTACTATATAACAGTAAATGAAAGGCCTTTTTTTTTTTTAATTGTTGTTATCTCAATATAATTTGCACTGATGATCTTCTTATTTCAGAAACAAACCTTCCCACGGGGAGTTGTATGGGTCTGGAAGCTGCAAAAGGAAACCACCTTGCTTTTTCATTGCTGAGTCAAATTCATTTTAACAAACTGACTAAACCATTATAATCAGCTATTCTGAATTCCAGTATAACTTGACAGCAAGTGTCCTATGTTTAGCCTTTATGGTCTGCATAAATCAGAAACTATCTTCCTATGAAGAAATGTAATATTAGTTTAAGGACTTACAAGACTAATTCGCTGTTACATACCTAAAAGTTGTTCCAATTAGCTACTAGAAAGGGAGCTAATCCATAGCTTACAGTTTATGGTACCTATCCATGTTCGTTCACACCCTCGCTTGAAGAAACCCAAATCCTTGTCTTCTGTCTTGGAGAATACTTTAACCACCAGATTCTTACGGTAGTTCTCAGCATCCAGGCTGTGGTGACTCTTCTGTTTTATACAGAAGAATAGAAATACACATGAAATGAGAAGGCACATAGCTTTATCTAGTCCAAGAGTAGGATGTTGCTGCTGTGGCCTGTGCCATGGCTCTTGACTCCTTCCACAGACTCTTTCTCTGATATATCCTATTGAAGCCCCGAGGGAAAAAACACTACTGCTATTTGCTGCTTCAATGTAACCTTTATTCTTTTGCAATCATTTCTCTCTCCTTTCTGAGAGACTGATGTGTTTTCCTGGCTTCTCTCTATGTCCTCTATTTATCCCATCCTTTTCTGTCTTGACATGGGGCTGCATTAGGAAGAGCATTGCCAACAGGTCAAGGGATGTGATATTTCCCCTCTACCCAGCACAGGTGAGATATCAGGAGTGCTGGGTCCAGTGCTTGGCTCCCCAGTATGGGAATGATACAGACATACTGGAGCATCTTTGATATGAGAACAGACTGAGAGAGCTGTGACTGTTCAGCCTGGAGAATATAAGGCTCAGAGGGATCTCATACGTGAGTAAATATTGGAAAGAGGGAGAGTAAAGGAGATGGGGTCGGGTGCCCAGCAATAGAACAAGGGTCAATGGGCATGAGTTAAAATACAGAAAATTCTATTTAAACACAAGCCTCTTTTTTTTTCTTTTTTTTTTTTGTACTGTGCAGGTGATCAGGCAGTGTCACAGTTGCCCAGAGAGGCTGCTGAGTCCCCATCCTTGGAGATACTCAAACCCAAACTGGACAGTCCTGAGCAATCTGCTGTAGGTGACCCTGCTCCGAGCATGTCTAGATGCTCTAGCAGTCATGGACAGGCACTCAGCAGATGCTGACACTGTTAGCACTGTTAGTAGGCGTGGGAGCTTTTGCTGTGACTGTGGCTGGGTAGAAATGCAAGCTTGAAGATGAGAGAAAATTCACCTGTGTTTCTTCAGTCTCTCATTAAAGACTTTCTAAATTTCATACTGTTCTAGGGATCTCATCTGATCTCTCTCTGGTCTGCTCTCATTAAAAAAGAGTGAGTTTATTTCTTGCCAACTTTAATTCATTTTTTTTTAATTTCACTTTGAGCCCACATTCCCTGTTCCTAGCTGTTTGATCTTTGCACTTAGCTCTTTAATTAAAAGAAGGCAAGACTAACTTTTCCTACTCCCTGGACCTCTCTCTAGGAGCTATCTTTATCTCTTATTCAGCTAGTGACAACGACAGTCTTTACCACCAATTTCTTTTTCCTTCCCTCCCAATCCATGAACTCCCGTGAACTATATTTGGGTAAGAAAATCCTAGCAGAAATGTTATTTTTGAAAGATGATCCCCATTTAGTATTCTCCTTTAAAGTCTCTCTAGCAAATTCTCAATTCGCTTATCTAGACTTTGAAGTTTGATTAGTTCTTTATTTTTAAATGAGAAAGTTGTACGGCCTTATATAACTCTGCTCTTTTAACAAATGCTCATTTTGTCAGACTAGGAATTCCACCACAAATGCAACTTCTTTATATTTAAAGTTTTGTCTTTCCTTAAACCGTGTTGTCTGGTATTAATGATGCTGTTCACCCTTAATTCTTTATTGAGCACATCCTCTTTTGCTTTCCTGAGATTTTGCCCTGGGTAAGCATTAAATTGACAGACCCATAGTTACATTTTCAGCACATTATCCTGAAAAATTTATTTCCTGTCTTCTTTGTTCAATCTTTTGGACAGTCACCATATCTCAGAGGATTTACTCAGTATCCTGCTTTGAAAATAGCAGTTTAGCAATCTCATCAGTTGATAAATCTACAGCCAATGGTTCAAGTTTTCTTTGTTGATATTCAGTAACTCACTGCTTTACCAACGGAATAAATTATATATATTTCCTTATTCCCATCTGAAATAGTTATCTGTCTGTTTCCCAAAAATAAATAAGAATGTATGTTGCTATCAGAAGTGAGAATTTTGCATTTTTCCTCCTCTCTGGCACACTGGTGGTTATTTAGCTAATCTGAGGGGGTGGCAGAGTTTCTGTGCTGGTGTTCCTTGTCTCAGATACTTCGATCTGGAGTAGGGTGTTTTCACAAGCCATAGTACATGACTGGTGGCCACTGGAGAAGTAGGGTATCTCATTATTGTAAAATTTCATCCTCAGAGTAGATAAGCTTTTAGTAGCCAACTTCCATATTTATTCCACCAGGGAATCATAGAATCATAGGAAAAAGGTTAAGTCTTAGATTAAAAAGGCAAAAATAAAATTATGAAAAGAAGAACGTAACAAAGGCATTTTTGACATAGCTATGACACCAAAGCTTTTGTCTAACTGATTTCAAAGCTTTGAGTAATGCCATGGGCCAGCAGCCAAGAGAAGAACAGACAGATCTACTCTTCATAAGCAACTTCTTAGTTACAGCCAAAAGTTTTCTGGTTTGTTCAATTGAATTTGATCAATACAAACCCAGAAAAAAACATTTCTCACCTTGAGAATCTGCAATTTACTCCTTAATGTAGACCACCCTATACTATTTCAATCTTGCTCTGCTTTTGTGGAGAGACTCCTTTGCTATTGACACTCTCTCTCTTTTTCTTTTTCTTTTTTTTTCAAAATAAGGTGCAAAAAATTTATCAGCATGCTTAATTTGTGTTTGTTTTGTTGATCTGCACAACTGAAATGCTTCCTCTGTCTTCCTGGAGAGTGTGGTAAACAGATGTTTAGCTGTTTTAGCTGTTTTAGATCAGCAATTGCTAGCACATCAGAGACCAGAGCCTTCAATCCCAGAAACTGGCCTACTGGTCTTTATTCATGTATCTGATCCAACCACATTTAAATAAATCAAAGAGACTTGCTACAGTGAACTAATATGGACCTTTTGGTGGAGGTTAAGGTAAGTGTAAACTTAGTAACTGCAATTCTGTTTTGCCCTATTTCTTTTTAACCGGAATAACAAACAAACAAGGGGGGGGAACCCAAACAAAAAAACTATCAAAAAAAACCCCAAAACCCCCAGGCCACAAAACTAAACCAGTGAAAAAACCCCAAAATCTAAACTCTTTTTTTTTTTTTAATTTCTTCCAGAGGGAAGAAATGGTTTAGTTTGATAGGCTCCAATTTTTTTGATTAACCTTTATTTTATGTGGCTTTTCAAAAGTTCTACTGTACCTTGTCACACTAGATCAACTCTGATGAATTTTCTGTTCTCTTGAACTTTTATTTTTTCTATATGTGAAATCAAAACTCAAAGTGCTGATTACTTTACTCTTTAAATCAATGTCTCTCTTGGCTCTCCTTCAAAAAAAAGTCTGTGTGAAGCAGTGATTCACTCTACTTACTGTATTTAATCTGGGAAAATGCAGTGCTTGCTCTTTGTACCCTGATAAATGTCTCCAGCAGAAGGTAATAGAAAATATTTTAACTGAAATAGGTTAAACTGATAAGAAAGGATCCCAGACATAAAGATAAAATCATTTAACAAACAGATTCAGTGTAATTATTGTCTTATAAGTTGCATCTCCTTTTGACTTCAAGTGGGATAACCAGCACTTGGGTCTCCTGCAGGTTAGCTCTCCGAAGTCACAAAACCTGCAGAAAGGACAACTTTTAAGACTTGGGAGTGGGTCTGTGGGCTCATGAACAAGTACTGAAAACAAATGCTACTGTGTTATCAAAATTTATGATTCACAGAGGATATTTTTCTTACTAGTTCTATTTTAACTTTAACATAGGCAGCAGTAATCTTTACAGCAGTCTTCTAATGATGTGAGACAGAACAAGCTGCAAAGGGGAATGGAATACAGATACAGAGGTGGTACAAATAGACCACATACTAGGTCTGTCGTTTGCATGTGGAGAGGAGAAATGAACACAAATTGTTCCTGAAGGAACAATTTATTTTCTGTTCTAAGGGGTGCTTTTACTGAGGGAAGGATTCAGTTCTCTGAACTGTCTGGAGTGCAGATCTGTGGAGCCATCTTCTAGGGGATCTTTGACACCTACGATGAAACAGCCTCTGAGGACATCTGTCTGTCTTTGCTGTCTGTAGAGAGAATATAAATGTTCACCACAGACTACGTTCCTAATTTTTTTGATTATGTGAATCCCAACTATAACAACCTAAGCATCAAGAAAAGTGATTTACTTGCAGTGTATTCGCATAGTTGCAACTATATATGGAGTCCTAAAAAAATTGCTTTCACAAATAAACACAAGGGTTTTCCAGAAGGTTACAGCACTCCACACTTCAAGTTGTCTGTTATCACAAATTGGTCTTTCAGGCAAATAAAGTGATGAGAGTTTAAAATGGAGGCCTTGGTACTAACTGATATCTATTAGCTCAAATCATATGTTGATATTTGTGGCACTTTAAGCTTAAGGGCTGTTGAAGGGCCGGCTAAGATTGTGCACTGCTGTTCACTGAGAGCCCCTGATCCAGTAAAGCTGTGTTTGAACAGACAAGGCAGAGGATAGGGGAAAACGCAATACAGTATATGAACAGAATGACACCTGCTCATATACATACATACAGCAAATTAATTCTATGATTCTATGGTTGTACTAGAGTTGAAGGATTACCACTCAATACCTCTGGAGAGGGATTGCCAGGAGGGAGTTATGACTATAGCTAACCAGCATCTTCCTGTTTCTTCCCTTTCTATAGCCTGCAGAGCTGTCTCTGTCTTTGCTGGGCTTTCATTCACATCCCAACTCGAATGCACCTTGGCAGGGTTAGGCTTTGAGAAAATGATGTGTTATGATTTTATTGTTGCAAAAAAACCTTTTCATCCCTGAGCCACTTTACTTCATTCAGCTGCTGTTTGCCAGGCATCCATTTGAAGGGGACAACACCACCCATAAATACCTAGTACCAGTACTGAAGTTTGTGCCATTTGATACATTATTCCATCTTAAAGGCAATACAGACCACACAGGTATTTAAGATACCTTGAATGTGACAGCACTTTAAATAAATACGTATGATCAGATCATAAAGAGGGGTAAATCAGTATAACCTTGGTGAAATTGGGTCCCTTAAACTGCACAGGTTACATATCTCAGTGCAAGTAACTCTGAGCATCTTAATCTCATGCATGTGAAGGAGCCACACAGCTGGCTCCAGGCAGTTTGAGGGGGTTTGCAGACACCCCCTATGCCAGATTGGGCTGGCAACAGACTTAATCCTGGGAATCCTTTCAGCATACTACAGCCTATTGCTACCACACCTGCTTGCACCTCCTAAACACACCAACTGTACATCCAGTGTGGGTGCCAAAACAGTGTGGTCATGCAAAACAGTAAAGGAGATGTTGGTGATGCCCTTGAGGGTCAGTGACATGCCAAGCCATGGCCCGATCTCATTTACAGCTAAAGCCCACAGATGAAGCCAGAATCAGCTCACTGTATTTAATTGCAAAAAGGCATCAACTGCAGAGCTGTGAGGCCAAGCATCTGACTGTTGTGTTCAACCCTTCCATGTCAGAGAAAAAGGCCAGTAGTACTGTGTGCTAATAGCTCCCAGTACTGATGAGTTAGTCTTTTCCTTGGACACTTCCTTGCTAATGGATCTATGAAGTATTTTCCTACTATAATATGGTACAGTTAGCCTGTCAAAGGCTCTGTGCCTTTGGCTCTGTGCCTTTGGCTCTGTGCCAAAGCCTACTCATACAGGTTCTACAAAAATTTTGTTCCATTTTCCCAAGCTCCCAGCAAATGGTTAATCAGTAATTCAACAAAGGTTGCATTTCTCAAGAATTAAGGGGTCAGTAAAAGTCTACCATAAACTTTTGTAATGAGCTTCCGTAGTGAGCATCCAGCAATCTCACTTTCTCTGTTACCTGGCTTTGCATATATATGGATCAGATACAGCTTGTTCTGGAGTGATCATGTCTGTTGCTAGGAATAGATCATGTTGGAATTTTTAAACCCACTTTGCTGAGCTCTGCCACCCCAGTCAGCACTACAGCATTAATTGTGTTCACTCAGGACTTCTACTTCTTATTGAATGATGATTACGTCTGAGTAGCAGGGACTGGTGAGTCATCAAAGGGTATAAATTCTAGGCTCTGTTTAAATGTTAAAAAGGTGGTAAATGCATGATATATGAACAGTTAAAATCTTCTACAGTTGGGAAAACAGTATGCTATAAACAGGATTTATTTTCAATATGTTAAAATTTTCTTGAGTATTCCACTGATAAATATCACAAGGGATTGTATTCTTATTGTGCTGTAATTAAAATGAATGCTTCAAAAATGCCTGTCCCCAGGCTGATAGTAATGAGAGTAGAAACAGGTGAGGAAAATAAAAGTTAATGAAACTGGACAAGAGTTAAGAGATGTCACAAAACTGACTTTGTTCTGTATGTGTAAGTTCCATTTAGAAATATTTAATAGTAAGCGTATAACTATTATTACAGTTATAAAATAATCTTTGCTGACAGTGAATAGTTCATTGTTCATTACTGAGAGTCAGAGTTTAACATTGAGCACACAGCTTGCCAAAACCTTTCAGCTCAGGGACAACAATCTTCAAAAGCTGACAGTGACAAATACCCCACACTATCCCACACATTTAATCCAAAATGTCTTTGGATGCAGCTCTGTGATCCTCCAAGGCGCACCTCAAGACAGCTTTCCGGTGAAAGTGCGGACCTGATTGCCCCACAGGGCTCCCCTCTTAGCACAAGGGAGGCTGTGCTAAGTGTGTCTATGGTGTTGGCATTAAATCTGTTGCCAGCCCACTCTGCCATCGGGGTGGCTGGAAGGCATCCATATGTCTGGGAACTGCGCAAGTCAGGGAGCACCATATGTTCCTCCCTGCTCTTTATAAAAATAAATAAATACCAAAGCCACCATCAACAAAAAAAAGTGTTGATTCACTCTTTGGGCAGGGATTAGCTTTTAGTATTAATTCCTAGTTTGCTCATCAGCACAAGAAAAGGGCATAGTTGTCTTTGTTATACGGCTTTGCAAAAAATGCAAGAACGTAGCAGAATGCAAAATGCAGAATACAGGATACTTCACTTAAGTTGGCACAACTGTTAAAGAGAGTCGCTGGATGTATGACCAAGGACATGGGTCTCAAAACCATCTTTTTCTTGGAATAAAATACCAGCTGGAACAATATCAGAAAAGAGAGAAAAAATAATTTTAAAAACATCTTAACCAAACATAGAAACACATTTGATTAATTACAATTAATTAAAACCTCCTGAAACCAAAAATTAAGAAGATTCTTATGTTCTATTGTCTAAATAAAGTGCTTATAAGAAAAAAAAATGCACTTTTTACCTGATAATATCATGAGGAGAACAGGAAGAAGTGAATTGAATTTATGAAGGAAGTCCTGAAAAGAAACAAAAACTCAAAGTCATAAGAAAGTAAAGGAAAGAGAAAGGAGCCAATGTGAAGAGCTAGATAGAGATGGAAATTAAGTGCCAGTCAAGCCTTTAATAGCAAGATGTATGAGCAGGATTTAGGTTCAATGTATGGCTCAGAGCTATTACAAGCCTTTCTTCTACATCCCTGGGAGATAAAACTTCATTCTGAGGCCCATGTTTGGAATAAATCTCGTAAAAACAATTGCACTAAAAAGAAGTTGGTTCAAAAGCCTATATACTTTCACAAGGCATTTATCCATCTTGCTTTACTGATGTAGAACATCAACTAGCAAAAGTGCAGTTGTTTGCTAAGTGCTGTGATATGGTTTTAAAATGCTATAGAAAGCTTTACAAACTCTACTATATGACTTAAAGGAGGACAAAAGTAAAAGAATAAAGGAAGAAGGAAGTATGTGAAAGAGAGAGATACAGCATTTACATGTCTTGCAAAGGACTGATACCCAAGTACAGTATGGAAAGTGTATCACTAAGCTGGGACAATGAAGCAGAGGGATGTTTTTCTGTGCAGAAAATTTAAATGTCCTCTTCTACTTTTACTAGTTTGCCAATTCATATACCAACTGTATTGCAGAATAATACGGAACAAGTGACAGGACTTACAGTATTTAATAAATTGTGATGACATCCACAAATCCCAGTCTGATGACACAAATTATCCTCATTTCTTCACCCCATAAGAAGAATAAAAAGAAGGGTTTGCAGGTGTTTTCGTATTGCCATGTACAGCAGCAGGGCAGGCAAATGTAAGAACTATAGGGCATGAAACAGATAATATAACACCAGGAAAACAAATGACAAATGCCTTATTGAAAGATAATGGAAGAGAAAAAGGTAAAAGTACTCATCAAAATGACATGACTCCAGCAAGGTGAAACTTAGCTTAAGACAGTGATGCTAAGCAGCAGAACAAAATATGCTTTTTCTATAAAGTGCCTAGGGAGTGGAGCTCTTAACTGATAATTGATTATTGCATGCATATTATTCTGACTATGGAAAACACTTTTATCTCAGCTAAATTCTTCCGTGGAAGAGCAAATTGTCCCCCTGACCTGTCACTTGTGGAAATTTTCATCATTGTGGGCATTTTTATTTTGTTATTCTGAGATTTATAATGGTTTCACTAGAAAATATAAATTTCAATTTCATATTTCTCCAAAATCTTAATTTTCCATTTCTTTCTATGCAGTCCACAGATAAGATTCATCTGCATGTTAAACCAAAACACATAGATCTGACATAGTTACCCTTGGCTCCATTTGGTATAGTAGAAAAGGTATCTCTGTTGGACGACAAATCCTATTCTTAAATAAGTTTCTAATGTATGTCATTTAAAATGATTTTTGGAGACCCATCTCTCTTCACCAGCTGCAGAAGGAGCCTCCTGGGATTAGCTCAGCTTTAGATGTCCACTGCTAGATAATGAAAGTGGGCTGACTTGGATTCCTTGAAAATCATGAGACCTTGTTAGTCTTCTGTGGGTTGTGGGTCAAAGGAGCAATGAAACTGCATCAGAAATCAGTGAGCAACATTTAGGAGTCCAAATGCTCCTAGTCCTATCAGGTCCTCTGCTTTGTTCTTAGTGAGGCCAAGCTGATGCCTCTAAACTGATATCTGTAAAGGTCAGATGAGACTGCAGGGAACCTGCCTTTGTGAAAACCAAGATTCCTGCCTGGGGCTGGTAATGGAATTGATGGGAAAAAAATTTCATACAGTAGGTAATAATAACAAAAGACAGCAAGGATGTTGCTTGAGAAATTCTTTCAAATGCGTGCTTTTGTTAGGTTGGCTGGAGTACAATAGCTATATTATATTGCAAGAGGTTTTGCTCAATAGGATCAGATTTGTAGGGTAAAACTGTTGCTGATGAACCAAGACCCACACTATCTTTATTTTCAGTAGTTTGACTATGGACTAATTACACATTTAAGGTCCGTTAGTGACTGGAGCATGTTGGAGGCATCACAGGAGTCCTTCCTATACTTTAGGTTGACCTAAGACTATTCTGAAATAAGAGCCCAAGCATGGTGGCTAGCACACCAAATAGATTTGATTCAAATGTGTGCTGCTGATCTGAATTAAAATACTGATGTACACACACAAAATTTCAGTTCCATTGAAAATCTCAAGACTTTGAAGAAAATGTTCATGCAGAGTCAGAATGAAGAGCCAAAGCATTTCCTTCCCTTTCTCCTTTCTAAAGTATTTTGTTTCCCAGGAACACTGGGAACAACTTGTTCTTCTTATAATGATGTATGACCTGTCTGCATCTGTGGGAGTAGAAAAGCAAGACTTCTCTACCTACAATGCACAGAGGACTCCTTGGTTTGAGAACTCTTGAAGCAGGCAGCTTGCTTGGGAATATAGTCAAGTTGTCGTAAAAGTCTCAGATATCAATTTCATCATGTGCAATATGTGCATCCCCATCATGTCCCTTTGAGTTTATTGAATCAGCTTTTTTTTGTACATGTGTTGAAAATTCTCAAATTATTTATTTAACTGCTGCTAAATATAGTCATCCCTCTAGCCCAAATGGACTAGATGATTGTCTTACAAAGCAATGACTTTGAGAAGACCTTGGATATCTTACTAGATAAACAACTAATCTTTATTTCCTAGCAGTTTACTCCTTATTCCTGGGGGGCTGGTTACTTGTGGGGACACTAATACATTTCTTGCATATAGGTGTAGGATCCTGTTATCAGTCTTGATCCTGTTATCACTGCTTTTGAGAAAATGACATAAAAAGAGAAAAAGTCAGAGTTCAGAGAAAAACACAACTGATATGAAGCCTGGAAAATGCATTTCAGCGTGACACCTTTGGTGTTTGTTAAGAAACTGAGGTGATGACTTATTAAAATTCAACAAGCTGTATTGTAAGGAGAAAGTGTAGGAGAGCCATCAACTAAAGTGTAGAAATGAACTGTTATAAGTAAACTGAGACTTAGGTTAAAATATAGCAGCAAAAATTTATTAAAGATTTAATAATAATAATGGCCAGTCTTCGCGACCGAAGATTTGGGAAAGGTCATTAACCCTTCGAGCCTGCGCAGTGGATTTTTTAGGTGAGACACAGCGTGCGCTGAACTGAGCCCACCCTTTAATCCTGAGGTTCATTTGCCGGGGCCGAGCAAGCTTGGACAGTGGCAGTGAGGGTCTCAGAACGTAGGTTTGTTTAGAGTGACCTTCTCTTAGACGGATTGCCTTACAGGGCTAACGAGCTCCATCTGCCCGGGGGGCTGGGAATCGAACCCGGGTTGCAGCGGTGAAAGTGCTGCACCCTAACCACTAGACCACCAGGGGCCCCCATTAAAGATTTATATAAATTGCAAATAAGCAAATCAGTGCGCTGGGCTGCCGGGGAGACCCCTTGCTCCACACACGGCCAGCAAAGCAGTGGGCAAAACCAGTATTCTTTATACTATTGTCAATTCCCTTCCCATAGTCACTTGTTATCCTTCTATTGGATCCGAGTTCGCAAGTCTGGTTCTGGTTGGTTCTTTTGCAGGCTCGCTTTTAGTTGCCAGGTACTTCCCCATCCATAGTCTTAGGTAATTTTTAGTCCTTGAGGCCTACTGTGTGAGTCTCTTCCAGATGTCCACCTTGGATACTTTTTATTGTCTTCGTTCTTGACCCTTTGATCCTTGTCCTTCCCTTCGTTACTTTAAGCGTACACTTTTAGACAATATACAAAATACTTATTCAGTAAGACATAACAACTTGTTTTGTCAGCTTCGAAACTGCAGCTGCAGGACTATCAGCTTATAGTACTGACAGATTAATTGCCCATTCTGTAATTTACAATCCACCGGCCTTAACAGAACCTTGATTACAAAAATATATATGAATATAACATGCAATACTATTAAAAGAGTAAATTACTACAACTATTACTACTTCTAATTTGATGAGTAAATTACTTTACTACTACTAATCTATTACAGAACCAAGGACTGAATGTTAAAAATATGGGATAAAAGCACACTGAAGTCTAACTGTCAGGGCCAAGAAAGTGATTTCTGTCTGGAAAAATGAGAAAGAGACACCAACTTTTGCAAGTCAAGAAGTTTTATTTCCAAGTGTAGCAGGAAGAATGTTGCAAAGTATTTTGGGACTTGTAGTTTTCCGGGCTCTCATGCATACTCAATGAAATACTTTAATGTCATTGGTTGAGAGATCATGTGACGCGTTTAAACACTGTATTTAAACTGATGCCCTTTGTAATGAAGTTTAATTCTGCTCTCACGCTGGTTGGTTGAGTAGTGGTGTTCGTTCCACAACAAGCACCTCAGATAAGATCTCTGAAGTTATCAGGGAAGAGGTTTCTCTGTGTATTCTTCCTCCAGTGTGTTAGCAGGTTTTAGGCTTTTTACCTGTAAGTCACTGTCTCAGAGTGATGCCTATTGGAGTAATGCTGAAGAAGCAAGTGACAAGGCAAATCAGTTACTTCTCCATCATTCCAAATCACTAAGCAAAGCTAGATGCCTTTCTAAAAAGATGAGTTTCTTATTCCCCCAATGAAGGCAAGTTTGACTTAACATTTAAAAAAGATTACAAGACTAATGTTAACAAATTCCAGCTCTCTTTGTGACCACCTACTGAAAATTATGACCCCACAGGCTGAAAAATGTAGCCCTAGTTCAACTACAAATGTTCAATACTTATGGGAGAGCACAATATTTGATGTAATCTTATGGTCTTAGTTGGTATAGAGCAACTCACATTATCAATCCTGGGTCCCTTAAAATTAGGAATTATTCCAGTAAACTGTATGGAGAACTGAACTGTGTTTGCCATGTTTCTGAATGAGTGTCAATGTGAAAAAGATACTCATATTAATTGGAAAATAACAGATGAACTAATTTATAGCTACTGTTTAATCTATGCTTCTCATCTTCGAAATCTCTGCCTTCCCTTAACACGACTATGGAAGGGAAATGATGGGGTGATCCCAAATTCAGGTATTGGCTTATGGACTGAAGTTAGCCCATGCATATGCACCATGAACAGTGCAATAGAAATAATAAACAATATTAATAAACTCTGCAGTCAGATATTCTTCTATTTTCAACCATTTTAAATTATATGACACTCCAGCCCTGGTGCTGTGCAACTAAGTAACATTAATGTGTTCAGTCTGTATCTAAAAATTAACTAGGGCTTGAGTTTGAACTACCACAGTTTCACGTCCCAATACAAGACTGAAAGACTTGGCAATGTAATTTTCTTTCTAACTTTTTTTCTTTTAAATTGAATTAATTTCTTTTCCTTGCTTTGTGTGTGGACAGATCAATCCCACCTGTTCTCCTCATGTCAGTAAATCTATTAACACAATGAGACCACTTTCAAAAGAGCATTGCCTGCTCTGGGACTCCTGGTGCAAAGCAAAGCAAACTTGACATAATTTTGAGAATTTTATGACATTACCGCTGCTTTCCTCCATGCTGTTTTTGTGACCCCACGAACTCACGTCTCCCTTCCTCAGTTATCCTTGCTGGAGAGACGACTGCCATCTAGTGATCTCTGAACCTCTTTGTTCTCTATTGTCACTTTACAATACGCTTGTCTTGCAGCTCCAGTCTCATAGTTTATAGCCTGCCCTCTTTCTCTTTTCCCCTGGTGTTATGAGCAAAATCAATTATAAAGCTTTGAAACACAGCCTACCAATCCAAGCAAAGGACAAACTAAATGTGATATTAAGTCATAATTTTAGTCCACGTAATTTTTTTCTCCGTCTGTATTCTATGGAAGGAATATTGGATTTCTGTGTTTCACTATAATCTTGCTGTCAAGTAAAATCCTTCTACAAGTGAGGAGGTTGTTTAACCCAACAGCAATGAACCATTGATTATGTTTGAATGTATTTAGCACGTTAATATGCCCATCTACCCTGGTATGCTTTTTAGCTGTTCCTCTAAGTGATGTGGTGCAGCTGCCTGTGTGCTGAGGGAGCAGACAGAGAAAAAAACTTGCTTGGAGCAAACCTGATGACTCCATGCTACAATAGCGAGTGTCCTCACTGCACAAGCCCCTAAACATCAGCCATCCCCCCCAGCAGGTACTTCCCCCAGCAGCGACAAAATGAGACACTATATATAGAAGCGTGGTTCTTTTTCTGAGTTGTTTAGTCACCTAGTCCAAATCAGGTGCAAACTGTCCTTAATTCATTAACATCTGAGCAAAGCTCGGAGGAGGTAAAGCTCTCTCTAACTACTGATAATTAATTCGCAAGTCCAATCCAATTAAAAAAGAACTTCAAAGGGATTTTAAGCAGGAAATACAAAATGTAAGGCATTTGAAATATGAAATATTACACTCTTTTCCCATATAGTCCTAGATATTTGAACCTAATCAAGTGAAGGCCTTCCTGCCTCTTTGTCTGTACGTCCATATGAAATGGATGGATGAGGAGAAGGATGACAAATTAAATATTTTACAGTGGCAGACAAACAGCACACTCTTCAGATTGACATGTAGCCAATCTGCATTTAAAAGAAAAAAACCCAGCAACTGTGAGACTAATGTTGAGCTGGCAGATTTTTCCATGCATCAGAATAGCAATCATATTAAAAAGACAGGTGCTCAAAAACACTAGAGAAATCAGTGTGATTTATTCAGTGCATTCAGGGAATCCCATACACATGTTGATCCTGGGAGAAGAGCTAAAAGCTTAATTTTTGAATGAGCAAAGAAGGAAGGAACAATTTGTCTAAAGGCGATGAGGACTCTAGAAAATGCAAATACTAGCAAGGCATTATGAATACAGTTGCTACAGGCATGAGCATCACTTACATCCTAGTACAAACCAGCCAAAGCTGCAGTGCAATATACTTGGGGTAGCCACTCTGAGCATCCAGGTCAGCTTTGTAGGTCTAGAGATGCTGTAAACAATATAAGTAGCTTTGAAAATTATGCAGGTGAGAGCAAATGATTTTCCAGAAGAATTGAAGAAGCAAGCATGGCAGATACTAGGAAAGAGTGCACTAGCAGTGCTTTTGCAAATGGGCCTACTTTCAGCCTCTGCCAGTGCTTTCTTGATGGTCAAAAATAGTAATTACTGCCTCCCTGCCCCAGTCTTTATATCTGAAAAAGCTGATAATTGTGACAGTCCTTGTCAAGCATCCCAAGACCAATAGAGGTAAATGCTATGCAAAAATAGTTTCCTGCATACTGCAGGTCTATAAGAACATCAGTTCTGGGACTGTAGGTTGTGCTCACATCCCTAGCTCCATTTCAAACTGCTTTCAAAACTCCTTCCTAAAATCCAGGCAAATGGGGTGAGCTGTACACCTCCTATTTTCATAGGAGCACCTGGGATGCTAGTTTGAGGCCAGTCTGTCTACAAAAGCCGAAGTCATGAGATATGCTATGAAGAAGTCACCCTTTTGGGCAGGGCATTTGCATTGCTGGCAGAAAGCCCTCACACCTAGCAATTTGCTGCTAAACATAGCAGTGAGCAGTGGAGATGTTCCAATCTGGCTGTAGTGGCAGGTGGTTTAGCAATAATTAGTCACATTCTTTTCTCTTCACAGAAATCAATTCATTTCCGCATTATGTCCCTGTGTCTGTCTTATTGATTAGTGATAAATGACATAACCAAGGGAAGCCATTTGTGGTCAAACAAAACTCTCAGTTAACAGGCAGGAAAATATGCTATGAAAATTGACTACACAAGCAAAGTGCTCAAGAAAAACAGGAAACAAAGTCCCAAGAAGACAGCCTGTCTTATCTGTGACCCTGTCCACTCGTAACAGGCTATAGCCAAACTGTAAACCTAAGTGCTGCAGGAATCTGCCCAAGAAAAGCATTCACAGGGTGGTAGGAGCCCTGGAAAAACAAAGGGTTATGTTCCCAGGAGCTGGAATCTCTGACTTGTGAGGCTCAAAGTTCACCCCAGTCAGAGCAGAAGTGAGATCTTGTCCCAAGGCAACCTGGGAGGTTGGTGCCAGTGTGTTTTGCAAAAAACAAGCTGTCCTTGAGAGATGAAACCTGGCTCAGCAGATGTCATTAGTAGCATTGACTTCAGCACAAGCAATACTTCACACAACAGCAGTGTCACAGAGGACCATTCACCTTGCAGGTTGGACTAATTAAAGGGCAGCTACTCTGCCAGCTGGACAATCAATGTCGTTTGTACTATTATGGAAACTAATAATTTGCTGGATACCTTTATGAAGTAAAATAGCTTTCAAGGCCCTTAGATTAAAAGAAGGACAAACACCACCATCTTTGAGGGATGAAGAGAATATTTTCTATTTTCCTGCATTAATATACTCTCTGAATTTGAGAGGTCTTGAAAATGTTGATTTCCACATGCTCAAATGAAGGAATTCCTTCCTTCGAAACAATACCCAGTATTCCACTGGGCTGCTGAGAAAACACCAGGAATAGAATTGTAACATTGGTTGTTTTGTGTTGCTTCCAGTGATAATGAAGCAATTTTCCTATTGTAAGAGAATGTTTTGTAACTCACTTATCTTATTTGGGCTCTAAAAGGTTTGCGTTGAGATGTTTATTATTTACTCAATACTTAATTGCTGTGCAAGAATGCACTCACAGAAAAGCACATACTGATTTTTATTATCAATTGGGTGGTTCTGTTTTTCTTTAAGAAGCAAACAAAACAAAATTTTACTGTTGTGTTTCAGTTATCCATCAGTCCTTAGGCAAAATCAGAGCAAAAATTCAGAATAATATGGCTGCAATATAATACACATACAGTTTTATTGTAGAATTGTTTTTGTCCATTTATGTTTCTGATTGGCTGCTTGGGCAGAAGGAAATTAAATCATAAAGAATAAGTCTCTGTACGTGATATTTCAATTCTAGAGGAATGGCAATGGAAATGGGAATGCTGAGTATCCCCATACGTTCATCTCTCTTGGTATCCAGAAGTAAAATGAGATGTCACATAGAGCTGTCCTACCCCTTTACGGCTTATTTCGCTGTATCATTTCAGTAAAAAAACAGTATTAAAAGGAAAAACAGAATCTCAGCCAATGTTGCTGTAAACACTTGAATGTGACTCTGTTTTTTACTACACAGACGACAGCTCCCTACTTAATCTCTCCAGCCATTCCTTTTAAGTCTGTCTGACTAACATAGCATTTCACCCAGCACCAAATGGGCAGCAGTGTGTATGTACTTTTATTGCTTATAAACAGGTCTGAAAGGTTCCCCTCAGTCACTGTATATTTGAATAGTCTTTGCATTCATTTGAGCAGGTGCATAACTAACCACAGCATGACTGTGCTGTGAGAAATCAAATCCATTCTCCAATCAGCACTTCTGCTTTCTTTTACTTATTTTCGGGTTTTTGGTATGTGAACAATCAATTAGCAAGAGAGAATAGAAAGAAAATAAGTCACATAAAATACCCTGTCACATTAAAAGTACAGATTTAAAATGCAGTTTGATAAGTAGTTCATTTATTCTTTTGCAGACACCTTTGCTTTTTTCTGCAGTGAAAGAGAACATTTTCTTTTCATGGCCACTGGGATGCCAGCAGGGGGTTGACTTCAATGAAAGCTACGTTTAGGCATAAATTTAGATATGATGTCAAACTGTCATGATTAAGGAATGTTGGGTCATGAAAGGTGAACAGAAATATTATTAAGAAAAAATGGCATTGCACTACATAGTGAGACCAAACGTCCTCACATGTATTGTTAGCAGACACTTTAGTCATTTTCTCTCAAGTATAAATTTTTCTCACTTAATGGGTTCATTATATTGCTGGTCCATTGCTGGTCTCCTGCATGACTCCTGTAGTCCCCGGGACGCATCTCTTCTCATCAACAGGTACTGGACAGGATTGGCCATGAGCTCTCCCACAGTTTCTGTGCCAGGGAATCAGCAGAATTCGTGACTACTGAAGAGCAAAACCGCTGATAGGAACAGGGGAAGATTTTTTTCCCTGGAAGTTCATACAAACAATTTTAAAGCACCTTCTCTATTTTTTTTTTTCAGGAGAACGTGCATAGATATATAGAAATACACATTGAATAAACAAGTCTTTTTTTAAAAAAGAAAAAACAAAAATCCAGTCAAATTTCAGGAGTTTATCAAGTTTTTGTCAATCTAGATTTAAAGATCAAAATAATGCAAATTTTAATGTAGAAAGGTATCATCTGTCAGAGATACTTACCAGATGGCTGAGCAACAGTATACTAACACATAAATTATATGACTTAATCTCTTGACTGTTTGTGATATGCTATATTGTATCCTGTATATGTGTATAGCATATATATATTAGATTAGATTATTTTTACTTCCATTGTTTCAAATTATTGTGTATAAAAATTGCTAATATATAATAAACTATGCTAATATGTAATAGAAATTAACATATGTATATAAAATAATTTCAAAGATACCTATTTTTTTGAATATACACACATGAATGTATCTGTATATATTTGATATTATACTAGATAAATATATATATATAATGGTTATTGAAATTTAAGAAATTGGATAGTGTTTGTGCTACTTTGTGTCCTTCACTCTGTCTTGATTATTCTGAATCCAAAATCTGCTTCATTGTTCTCACTATCCTTATTATTGTCATATCACTGACAACCCTAGAGTGAGATGCAGTAAGACATTTACCATGGGCAGAAAGGTCTTAGGTTGGGAAATCTTACTTTAGTTAATTTTTTGACAGTCAACACAAACACTCAGCAATTTATCTGGGTATTAATAAAAAGCAGAGAAATATTAGATTCTTTTAAAACTTGCAGAAACTTCTATTTCCCTGCTTCCTCACCATGTGATCACCTACAGACACAGTCCCTCTGAATGTTCTTGTCTTTGCATGGGTTGCTCATGACTGCAGTCCCTCAGGGGTGTCCCTCTCTCAGCATTGATCACCCATGGCCATAGTTCCTCATGGATGTCACCAGCCTTTTTGGCATCAACTGTTTTCTCAGAATTACCTCCATGATCATGGAGTCCAACCATTAACCACAACCATTAACTGCTACTGTTTTCTTTCTTAAATTTGTCTGAGCAAGGGCACTGTGTGCTTCACTGACTGGATAATGGTGGAGATTTGTCATGCAATAGTTTCTCCATCACTGCTTTCATGTGCCCCAGCGCAGGCTGCAGCTGATTTCAGCAGGCACACAGTGGCCTGTGACCATCTCCAGCACAGTCCTCTTGATAAGACAGCCTGCAGTACGTGTCCCAGTCTGTAAGGTATGACTCAGAAAAACTCCACATGTCACCCCTAAAAAACAGATATTTAAAGATCATCTTCTGAATGTTACAAGCTAACCTGTACAGTCAGACTGAACAACAGTAATTGCTCCAGTCCCTCCAGCCCGGTCCATGTAGAATAAATGAGGAAACATTTCCCCTGCATCACGGCATAGCTACTGCCCATGAAGACTTAGGACAGAAGACCTTAGCAGGGCCTATTGCAAGCCAGTGTGGCTCCTGACTTAACTACAAAACTGAAGGAAATCTGACAGAGCAGAGCACTGACAGGATGGACAGTACCTTTTCATCCATGCTGCACACCATATGAAGATGTCTTGAGCGAAAGACAACTCAGTTTTGAATAGTATACATTGTGCTCCAGCAGATTTTTATTTCTGTGGGCACTAACTCAGAAATTCATGTGGGCTAAGCTCCTACGTTGTTTCCCTTGCCATGACTGCCACAGGTTCTTATTAAAGGATCCAGTGATTTTGCTCCTCTGTCATAATAAAATTCTGTTTGTGAAATTGACTTTCTTTCCTGCAAATGCCAGACTCCTAAACTACTGATTCAGGGTGAAGCAGGTATCAAAGAACTATAGAGTGGTTAGGGTTGGAAGGGACCTTAAAGATCATCTAGTTCCAAACCATGGGAAGGGACATCTTCCATTAGACCACTAGGTTGCTCAAAGCCCCATCCAATTTGGCTTTTAACACTTCCAGGGTTGGGATATCCACAGCTTGGGATAGGGCATTCACAACTATGCACAGCTCCCTAAGAAAGGAAAAGGTAAAAACAATGTGCTGAGCTGACACTTTCTGAGGTTTCTTTGTTTCTGAGGTTTTCTGTTGACATAGCGTAGGAACCTACATTGTGTTCAAGCCAGTCTCCCTACAACTGCCCACCAGAGTAGAAGGCAATGAACTGGGCTCTTCAGGGCTTTAGTTATCAGGTTGTTTTTAAAGTTTTCCAATTGAAAATTCTCCTTTCTTATCATAGGTCCTATCCAAGTATGGTCCCAATAGTCTCCACAGCTCAAAAGAACTAAAAGCAGCCATGATCTCTGCTGTGTCCTGTAAAAGTTAACAAGGCTTTCTTATTTGGGATGTGGATGGAGACAATAGACTGAGATTGTAGCATGCTTCTGACATTTCCCTCTGTTCTCTGTATATCCCTTTCACTATTTTCTGCACACTCACAACTAGTAATTCATACCACATACTTTCAGCTTGTTTCAGACACTGTCTATCTCATGACAGCAGGAATAACTGCTTAGGATGCACTAAACATCTTTTCTTGCACATACTCAGCCAATCCTGTACACGGCAATAATGTCTTCTGTCATTACACCTTTGAAAACTGGCCAGTCCTGAATAAGAATGGTTTCTCTGTCTTCACGCCACCTCATGCTTCATCTGACTGCCTGGATTCTGCCCTCTGGAGCCATTTGCAAGCAACATAGGCTTGGAGGTACTTTTTACCATTTATGGGAAAACTCCAGGGGAGTCTTCAGCCCATGGCATGTTAATGACACACCTCTTAGAAGCACTTGGCAATAGCTTCTTCATCATCTTTTCTGGTGGCTGGTGATCAGATCGTGCATCCATCTTATGCCTGGAACTGTCATACTGGCATCATTCTTTTCCAAGGAGCAAAGCCATCATTTCAACAATTTCTTTTTCTTTTTTTTCTTGGGGAAATAATTTGCGTGTGCCCCCTGGGCTTCTTTTGGCAAATGTGCCAGTCAGTGGCTTTGCATCACTGATGCTCTGCCCTGGAGTCCCAGACTTCCATTGTAGCTGATCCACAGAACTGTAACACTGCAGAAATGGTGTTGACTTGGAACTGCCTTTAATCTTACACAAGCTGCTTCTTTGGTCTTCCCCACTCATTATGTGGTGACTGTATTAATAGCTCTTGGCCTTCTGACACAATGTGCTCATCCATGGATGGCAAATCTTTTAGATATTGGCAGCAAATTTAGCTTAAAAAGCACCCCAACTCTCTCATTACTGATGGTGCCAAGACTAATCTCTGTCAGTGTCAAATCTGGTAACAGGGCCAAGGACTTAGCATTGCTTTCCTAATTTGAATTTCAGATCTATTCTCTTCCTTTCAATCCAATCTTGTCTATTTAGTCCTTTTCCCTTGGTGTTTAACCATATGCTGAGGAATCCAATTCTTTTTATGGCTCTGAATCAAGATGGGGAGACCTATTGCCTCTTTAAATCCTCATGCTGTGTTGGTTCAATTTCTTCATTTCAAGCTGAATCTGATGACGTGAACTTCTTTACTCTCTATTCCCTGCTGAGAGAAAACAGAGTGTGCATTAGCTCACATGCTGTCAAGGATGCACAGTTTCTGCTACTGTACAGTGGGTCCATATGCATGTGCAGGGAACTACACAACATTCCAAGAGAACGAACCTATGGGCAATACAAACTCATGAAACCCTTTTAATGTAGATAAGTGATTTTCTTCTTTTTACTCTATGCTACAGATTTTTCACTGTTATTTCCCATCTATCTTGCAATAATCATGTGAAAATTAATTGGTAAATGTTTACAAAATACTCCAGACATAAAACTGCCAGATAAGAACTATTTTAATTAGAATTAATAGTAATAATAGAACTAGATTGAGAGCCTTTCCATGACAGTAATACTTTTAGAGGGAGACCTTAAACTGACCTGAATATTTAGCAAGTTACAGCTACATAGTGTAGATAATTAGAGATAAATTACTATCAGGGTTCTAAAAGTAATTGAAAATCACATTAATAAATTTAGATGGGAGAGAAAAAAGAACACAGTGCAAAAAACAAACCAGCTCATCTAGCCATCCCAGAGGTTTCTGAACAAGTGCAAAGGATTGAAGCCTACAGGATGTAGAACACACCTATAAATCTCTGTACACCACTGGCAATTATTACTGCTTGCCTAAAGACCTGACTTCTTAAGAAATGGAGCAGAATCAATGTGGCCAGGTGTGTCTAGCAGGAAGCAAGATTTAACTATCCCTTGAAGCAAAATAGAGAGAAGAATATGATGATAGCAGTTTGCAGGTAGATAAGGTCATGCTCTGTTTGGATTAAGTGCTGTTGGAAGCTGAAAAGGGCCTTTACTGTCTAATTTATCACAGAATCAAAAGCACTCAAGAGGTTGATTGCAACAACTCCTCCACGTGATACGCACAGTCTATGGCTCTCCAGCTCAAGATGGGCCTTCCATCTGGAAACTGCAGTTTTTACCACTTGTGCTTAAAACAGACATAGCTGACAAAGTATATATAGACAAATGGATGGCGTGTTACCAGTAACGTAAAGTCCTGCTGGAGGGCAGTCACTAGTAGTGTATACAGGGGCAAGTACTGCTTGACAGCTTTATTAATGACCAAGGTGATGGCAGAGAGTACACCCTCAGCAACTTTACAGATGATACAAAACTGGAAGAAGTGGCTGATACACCAGAGGTTCATGCTGCCATCCAATGCTGGAGAAATAGACTGACAGGAACCTCATGGAATTCAAGGGAAAATGCCAAGGGAGGAATGATCCAGGCATCAGTACACACTGGTGACTGACTGGAAAAAAACTCTGCAAAGAAGTAGTTGTAGGTCTTGGTGGACAGTAAGCTGCCTATGAGCCAGTAATGTGCCCTCACAACTAAGAAGGCCAACAGCCTCCTTGTGTGAGCAAAAGTGTTGCCAGCAGGTCAATGGAGGTGACCCCTGCCCACTGCTCAGCCCTGGTGAGGCCACACCTGGAGTAGTGTCCGGATCTGGGCTCCTCAGTAGAAGAGAGACATAGACATGCTGGGGAGAGTCCAATGAAGGGCCACAAAGATGGTTAAGAAATTGGAGCATTTTGAGACGAGGAGAGGCTGAGAGAGCTGGGACCATTCATCCTCCGGAGAAGAGAAGGCTGAGGAGAATCTTATCCATGTGGATAAATGCCTCATGGGGGGAGTAAAGAAAATGGATCCAGGCTTTTGTTTTGAGCAATGGGACAGAGGCTGTTGCAGTGCAGCTCCTTTAGTAAGGTCTGCTCTATGTATGCTGTTAGGTGGAGGAGCAGAACAAGAGCACTTTCTCTGAAGAGCTCAGATTCAGTCCACAATTTGCAAGTAAGAGGACAACAAATTTTCAGGATGAGCATGATGTAGCATTTTGCAATTCAAAAGCCTACTGGTGTTACTGACTGCCCTTAGGGAAATCGCTCAAACTCAGCAGGAACCATATCATTCAGGTTCAGGAAGAAGGAACACAGAACAATAAGAATTCAGCCCTTTGCACTGCCTTTGGTTATTCAATGGCTTTGTTGGGTCAAACTTCCCTGTTCACAAGGTAGAATAGAAAGTAGGAAGGGTTGAGCAATAACTTCATTAACAGCATGGGCACTGTTTGCCTTAAAGAAGCAGGCAGTCACTATGCTGTCACTGGGTTATGATCCTGAAAAAAGTGTCCAGATTTTGTTAGAAGAGCAGCTTGAAGAAAGAAAGAATCCTATAATAAAAGGAAAAGAGGTTGGGTATCATATTTAAGAGAAGGTTGGGGTTAAGACAAAGATTGAAAAGAAAAAGTAATTTAGAGCCCCTCTAAAAAAACAACTGCTTAAAAAAAAATTAGTTAACATGATAGGGAAGAAAATCTGTTACTTTGGACTAGGTGCTAAGGGAAAAAAAGAAGATCAAAGCATCACTTTCTGATGAGACAGAACTGCCTGTACCACTGTAGATGTGCCTCAGCCACTACAGGGATGAGAAAGAGACAGTCTCCCAAGGAGTAAAAGGAGCTGTTGCAGATAGCAGTACTCAAGAGATCTGATACTCACAAACAAGGACTTTGTGCCAGCCCCACACTTGTGCACATGTGCTGCCACCAGTACTGCTAAAGATTTCTTTCATCTCTGATTTTAACCCATGCAAATGGCTTCAGCTGTGCATGAGTTAATATCAATAATAATGGTATGATTGCATTTTATCTGCATATACTTTGTTACCCAGATCTTTTTTAATTCCTTCTAGGTTGCTCACACCCTAAGCTTGGCAGCCAAGAGCTGCTGCACTAAACATGAGTGAAATGAGAGTCTTGACTGTTCATGGTTTAATCAATAATAGATTTAGGAGATGAAGTCGCCTGTGCTCTTCGTTTTTGAATCTCAAGCCCCATCTNTTGCTCACTGATTTGGTCTCTCTCCTGTGAATGCCTCTCTGATGATCTTGTTTACTGCAAGTAAAATACTTGCCACTCAAGAGTTCAGTCAAGTACGTACTTTTGTGGTCTTACCAATTATAGAAAACATTGGTATTGTCAAAATACACTCTCTTCTGCACTGTAAATGCTGCCTGGTACCACATGAATGTTTATTTTTGAATGTTTTTCACTGAAAAATCTATAGAAAGACTGCAAAATCAGACAGAGGAAATCTGGATGAGGAGATCCTTCCTCCACCTAGTATTTAACTTTCTGCTGATGAGTAAGATATCAGCTACTCTGTACTTCTAGAAAGTATATTTGCATAACAGGGTTACTCGTACAGTCCACTGCACATAAGGTCTACAGAACTGGGCCAGAAACGAGGGCAGAGGCCCAAGTACATTTTGTTCATTCTCTTTTGCTACTTCAGTGCCACAGCTGCACACATATAGCAGGCATGAATATGTGAGGCAACTCCCATGGCTTTTCTTAGGAACAGGTGGCAGCAGATTATTAATATAGATGCTCCAGTGCTGACAATTAGGAATAGGGAAGGACACACATAGGTTGCATTAAGCACCACATCAGCAGAGCATGTGATTGTTGCTTCTCTCCATAGTGGGCTCTAGAGTGGACTATAACTGGCCCAGCTGCACAAATTGATCTCTGCTGACTGCTGCATCAGGACTGCTCTAAGTGTAAATAAGCCTCAAACCTTCTGCATGCAAAGTATTTCCACACACACAACAATAATGTATAAACTGTATAAGTACAAGTACGAGCACTCTTTCCTTGGGAGCCAATTTCTGGTGTCCACTGAGCTGTGGTTTCTGCTCAAGTGATCCAGGTAGATCCTGACAACAACATAAACTACTATGGAAAAGGCAAGAGGATTTGAGGAGTTTGGCCCCAAGAATTTTACCACAATCTTCCAATAATATTTCAGAGTGTCATTATCTCTGGGACACATTGGAAAGAATCTGCAAAATCTGTTGTCTTGCAAGCTCTTTCTCCCCTAAAACCAGAGCAGTAAACAAAAAACATTTCCTACCAGATTTGAATTAAGAAAATAGCTTTGATTCTGCCATAATGGAATTGGGTGCAAATCCCTCAAGGTGAATGAAATCTCACTCTTTTACACCAAGATTAAGTGCTTCTCAGAAAAACCAACCCATTTTTACAAGGCTACTCACACTTAAATACTGAAAATCTCCATGGGAAGTGGAGGTGGGTCACCTGCAGTCTACAGACTTAGCACACACTCTCACTTCACGTCATGCCAGCTGTGGGCGCATCATTTGGTTTCTAATGGCATTCATGTGAGATAACAAGCTCATAACAGATTGATTTGTGACTCATCAACAACGATAGAAAAGCACAGTATTTCAAACACCAGAAAAAGACCCAAACAAAGTTCCATGTGTAGCTACAGAGGATGTTTGCATAGAGTAACTACAGAGTGACAGTTTAAAAGCAATTATACTGATTCAGCTTCTAATACCTATTACTATCAGCTTCTAATATCTATTACCTCAAAAGCTGCTCATTGCAGTTGTGTTCGTCCTAGAGAAGGTTTGGTTTGGTTTTCTTTAACAATATTGGTCCTGTCAAGGGAAAACAAAATTTGCGTGTGGACTTGAAAATTTAACTTGGTGTCCTAATTGAAATTGATGCACTCACTAGAAGACCTTCTTGTTGCAGTTGTGAAGAGAAACTTTTGTAGCTGTCTGCAGGTTTCCTTCCTTGAATAGTGTGTATTGCTACTTAGTCATCTCTCTAACTGCAGTGTATTAGCATGAATATTGGATGGTGATTTGGAGATGTTTAGCACCTCAGGAAAAATAATTGCAGCGTGACTTCAGGTTTAACCCATCACCTTACTCTTATGCATGGCAGCTACTTTAGTCTGTATTTTTAATAGGGCTAAAACCTTATTTCCTCCCTCTCAGTCATTGGAGACTGTTGTACAAATGAGATTTGGACATTCTTTTCGTAAGCCCAGTAGATTACTGGTCCACCTTTTTAATGTACATGTTCTCCTTTAAAAGTATTTTAGATTCCACCAAACTTGTTATCCAGGGAGAGTGTAAGGAAGCATTGCTCCTGTTAACAAGTTTAGTTGCCCATGACAAGACAAACAATGGCTTAACATTCCATTCTACTGCATCTGAATTTTTTGGTGTCTCCATGAAGCTGGTGTAAGAGAAGAGTTCAAGTCAGGCTTTGCATTCCTCATCACCTTTTTTTGACTTGCAAAATCATAGATACAGCAGCTGCTGTGTGTGTACAGAATTACACATTATCACATTTCTTTTGGTTTAGCTGTCTTGTCATATTTTCATACAAAGTGTATTTTCAAAAAACCAACAGAAGAGCAATACAGCACAGTACAGTAAAGGCACAAGAACAGGCAAGCACAGAGCATAAAAAACATAAGCAGTCATTTGCCATTTGCTGGTGCGTGCCACTTGCTGCACAAAAGGTGAAGTAGAAGCATTTGAACTAAATTTGAGTACAGTATAAACTTCTAATATAATTTTCTGTGAGAGGTCTGCCTTTCACATTTCTGAAAACATTTCTTTTATGTTTTCAGATCCATTGCTAAATGAAAGCAAACACAATTTTTTTATTATGCATATAACAAAAAATAAAATATATTATTAGAATGAGACATATTTAGTCATTTGTATCATTTATTTACTAAGGAGAAACATGCTTTGGACAGCCAATATTTGAATTCTTGGCAAAATCCATAAATATTTGCAGATAAAAACAAATGTATTTTTTTTAAGGGATAAAATTCTATCAAATTGTTTTTTTCATACTGGAACAATTGAAATATTTCAAAATTTGGAAGCATAGTATGCTATACATAATATAGGTAGCATTCTTCTAATGGTATTTCAAGACTAACTTCAGCTACGTTATGTTTTTTTAAAGCATGAGAAAAACACACAAAATAAAACAAAACATCTAATTTGGATGGAATTAAAAGGATTTCTGTCAGTTGAAATGCATTTTCTTCATTATATTTTTGTTTCAGTTGTAGATTAAATCATATTCAGTCCACAGCATTATTGGAATGCCCCAGGAGATAGAGACAGAATGCTTTATAATACCTATTGCTAAAGACAAGTGTGTTGTGGTTAGAGCACAAAGTGAAACACTGGGAAGAAGAGAGCTGTCTTAGTACAGATATGCCACTGGGAACAAGAACATTGTGTCACTCTTGAAAGTACCTCTTCCCTGCTAGAAAGCAATACATGCATGCTCTGTATTTCACTCGTCTGGAGAAAACTATCTGTGACTGCAATAAGCCAAGTTGGTGAGAAGAAGAGGAAACACACATAGGAGTCTAATAACAATCCCCGTGCTGGCACACAGGAGAGAGACAGATTACATATGTGATGGGTCCCAGGACCACCAAGACACCTAGCAATAATTTCTTGCTGGAAACCAGTAATTTGTTGCTGGAATTTTATCCTGCCATCCACTCGGTGGGTTACAGATCTGGCAGTAGTAGAAGCCTGGACCAGAATATTGTCCTCCTTCAGACTGCAAGTCCTTATTGCAGCATTTCCAGGAAAGTACTAGGATACCCTAATGACTGTTCTACAGATTTATATCATTTTGTGGCGGGCTACCTGAGCAAGGGCTGCAATGTCCACTGCTGCTGTTATGGTACATGGAGAAGAAATTAAGGAAATTTTCTAAGACTTCATTCTCAGATTTGGCCTTGGTACAAGGATCCAAAGGATTCACACTGCAGAAAGATGCAGAGTCTTGGGTGTTTTTTCATTGTACTTACAGTGCTGGGCACTTTATTTGCACAGTATCCTTTTAGTGTTTTCAAGGAAACAGTTAACCCACAGAGATTATCAAAAGGATGTACAGCACAGTAGGAGGGTACCACTGGGTGGATATGTGATTTCCAGACTAATCAGTTCACCTTTCTCTATGCTTAACTTCCTTCTTATTTGTTGACATTTTGACTATTCCAGGTAATACACAGACTTCACAGTTCACTGAAGATGATTGATATATCATTTAAAGTATTCCTTTGCTAGACAAGAACTACATACAGTTTCTCTGCTGTCAGCCCTTAAATCTCCAAGACTACAGTGGTGGTCCCCTTCCATCTAGATGATGGCATACATATTTGTTTGAATGTTCTTCCCTAAATGGTGAGGATCATGCACTACTCCACTGTAGTCACTGGAGAATTTAGTATTGCTTATCTAACATTACAGCCAGCAAGGTCCAGCACTGAGTTAACACCCATACTCCAGTTCTGTATAACCAACCACAATGTACTTTTTTTCTCTTCTTTATTTTTCACTTGCTTTCTTATTTTTAAAACAGGTGTGGACTTCACTGACCTTAAAAAGCTTTTCAAGTAAATTGGGAAATAAAGCCACACATTTGCTAAAGAAAAAGCAGACAGCCATTTATGAGTACTGCTTCCAATTATCTTCTCCATTTGCTACTGATCATTTCTCAGAGAGCCAGTTCTGGACATCTGTTATTTCTCTCACCCTCTTTCAACTTCATGCCTGACCTAACATGACATCCATTTGTCCAAAAGGTGGCACTGCATCTTTGAGCATTTCATGGACTGAAATTGCTCTGGTGCAGAAGAGGTCTTCTGTATAAATAAATAGAACTGCTTTGCAGATCTGCTAAATATTTTCCACTAGCTTTCCAACCATGGACCCTTTCTAAAGTGTGTCCTTAAATTTTTTAATAATTTAAAGCTTTGCTAAAAACAAAAGTTTGACCTTGAGTTTTCTGACGTCTAATTTTAATATGTGGCTAAAAGCAAGCTCTCCAGCCAAGCACATTAGGGTAAGAGATAGCTCCTCTTTTGGAAGCTCTTTAGCGAGAGTTGTGATTCTGAGCTTCCAGAAAATCCCAACATCTGCCACCAGGACAGAGAAATTCTTGCCCTTTCTGATTGCTTGTTCTCTGTCTCCCAAATTTTCTGTCATGCACAAAATATATTTAGTATAAAAAGTAAAAACTCTTACTTAAGACACCTATTTCTCCTCAAGCCAGCAGGCGAAAGCAGCAGTCAAATTTTCAGGCCCTGGATAGTCTTAGGAATATGCAGTTTGGTCTAAGAAATACAAAACTGTCTTTTCCATGGTACTCCTCACAAAGCAATTGGACTAAAATCATCATGGCATGTCCCAGATCACCTCCTCTGCTGGGCTGCAGTCTCTTTCTCACAGTTGTCTGGCACCACACAGATGGCAGGACTACCACTAACCCACCTCCCTGACTTTTGTCAGCTTTCCCAGAAAGGCTTTTTTAACCCTTCTTTCCCTTCTTGCTTCTTGTGTTTCTGGGTCTTGATGAGCCCTGGCTTAAGGCACCTGTTGTCTGACTCCCAAAGCTGCTGCAGAGGTGCCAGACTTCCACTTTTACTGTTTTCTCCTGTCAGGTCCATCTCTATTCCCCTTTCATCTTCCTTGTCTTTTGGAACCCAACTAACTTGTCTCTTCTCTATCTTCTGGTGAGTTCAACTTCCTTTTTCCTGATTTCCCCCCCCCCCCCTTTATTTCAAGTCCTCCCTTCCTTGGGAGACCAGACTTCAATTTTCATGTTGACAGTCAGCTTGGCTCTAGTCTTTCACTCCCTGAATTCCTGGATTGCGTCAGCTTTCAATGTTTCTGTTGATTGCTTGAGTTGTTCACTCCAGTGGCCACTCAACCTTCAGTCACTTTTTGCTTTTCTTGCTTATAATCTATTCTTTCCTGTGTTTTACAAGCCCTCTAATGAATTTCATTCTTCTAGTATGTCCTTTAACTTGCCTTTTCCTCTCCCAAAAAGCATTCTACACTGATGTCCCTGACTCCTTTACTGTGATGTTTTCCATTGCTTTGTGTCTGACTGTAATTAGTGGGCATCCTTCAAATTTTTTTCTTCACTTTTCTGGCTTTCCTGCTATAGTTGTGTTGCCCTGATGTACACTTAGGGCTGAGCAGAGTAAGAAAGCCCATGCAGGGCCTGAATTGCAGAGCTGTGCTCTGCAATTGGGAAGGAGATCAAACTCCTGAAAAGCTTGAAGAAGCTCTGCTTTGGTGTCTGAGGTTGATCAATGCCACAGAGCCTTAATCAGAATTCACCGTCAAACTCTTACCTAGCTTTTAAAAACTGCACACCATGATACAATGCTTGTGTGTCAGATGTGTTTCAGCAGCACTTATAAGCTATAGGACAGATGTGGTAGCTATGCATAGCTTTGTGAATGTTTATAATGATCTTATGGTCCTGACAAAGTGGCCAAATGAATAATGTAAAGTGCCATGATGAGAACTGTCCAACTACTTACACAGATATGGGAGCTATGCATGGACTAATTAGTGGGCATTCCCAATCAAAACTTAATTCTTAAGAATCTGTTGTAGCCAGAAAGTCTTTTTTCTAGATTTTTTCTCATTAATCCAATCATCTCCATGTTTAATTCTCTTTTCCTCCAGTGAGAGGTAACAGTATTACATAAAAATATCTTTTGCAGTAAAACGCTTCTTTAACAATTTGGTTATGATACAAAACCAGATTCCCACCAGAGAAGGTTTTTATCTCCAAGCATATTGCAGCCAGTTTCCTTCCTAATTAATACCATATCCAAAATTCCAACCCATATCCATATCCAACCCCAAAATTCCATTTCAGTTCCCAAATGAAAATTGATGAGGCAGTCAGCCACAAATAAGCATGGTTTACCATGGATAGTTCAATCAGCACAGTTTACAGTATAGCATGTTGCTAAAGTACAACCAGCTTTTATGTTTTCATGTCCCTTGGACATTCTCTGGTTCTATTCTGTTATTTTGATAGCTTCAAGTTACATGCACAGAGATTTTTTTCAAGATGAAGTTTGATCAAAGAGTCAGCTGTGTACATGACAAAACACAACAGGATAGGTATAGTAATTTCTGAGGAGCGAAAAGACCCTGAGTGGAGGCATGGTTGAATGGGAGTCAACAGAGGCTGGAGGAAAGCAAAGTGCATGGACCACATAAGATCTTCCTTGATGCACTGAACAATTTGCTGCATCATTCACATGGCATGGTATGGCAGGCTGCAAACAGCTCTGCAAAAGAAGACTTAAAGTAGCTTTTCCCAAGCTTAATTGTGTCCCTGCTCAGCTGCGGTCTGTACTTGTCTCACACCAGTGCTACCAGTCAGTGTAATCAATGCTGATTGTGGTGCTAGTATTTGTAACCGGGGCCTCTGGTGGTCTAGTGGTTAGGGTGCAGGACTCTCACCGCTGCGACCCGGGTTCGATTCCCAGCCCCCCGGGCAGATGGAGCTTGTCAGCCTTGTAAGCCAATCCATCTAAGAGAAGGTCACTCTAAACAAACCTACGTTCTGAGACCCTCACTGCCACTGTCCAAGCTTGCTCGGCCCCGGCAGATGAACCTCAGGATTAAAGGGTGGGCTCAGTTCAGCGCACGCTGTGTCTCACCTAAAAAATCCACTGCGAGGCTCGAAGGGTTAATGACCTTTCCCAAATCTTCGCTCGCGAAGGCTGGCCATTATTATTTGTAACACATTCAGCTAACCTTGAGAGTGAAACTATGGCTGGTCCTTGTTGGCCTTCTCATCAGAACCTTCTTGGGAACTGACATGACATCTTGGGAATGAAGTGACAATTAATATGTTTAAATACACTGGCTACCATCTTCCAAAGTATACACAAAACTTAAGTGCCTACAGTGCAGTCTCCTTCCTAAGCAGAGCCTATATGAAATTCCATACTGCCTTCCAGAAAAGCAAATGTGTTTACCAAAACAACTCAGACCATCAAAATCTTTGTGCTTTGGATAGGAGGACACTTTACATTGATCATCAGACCTGCATTCATACAAAAGAAAAAGCTTCCGTCTTAGAATAGCCCTGTGTTTGTTCAGCTTGCCTGTGTACAGAAAATCATGGGAGAAATCCTGGAGGTTATATTTTCCAGTTCAGAGGATATTTAGAAAAGAAATAACTTTATTTTGAAGTTGCAAAACACTGAGAAGAAAGCAGACATCCAGATACTGGCAATAGCCCTTTAGAGCAGCTGTAACAGCTATGGATATATTTTCTTCTGCTGGGGCTTATCCATGAAGCACAGTTGTTGGTTGGTAAAAAAAAAGAATCTTTTTATGTAGATGAAAATTCTCTGGCTCTAGTGTTTCTAAATCTGTTTGCCTAGGTCTAGTAAAGTTTATTTTAAAGGTCAGGTTTTTTCTTTAGGAATTTCTCAGTAAATAACATATTATGCATATCTCAGTGGAGGTATTCTCAAAGCTGCTGTAAAAGCTATTGCAATGCTTCAGAAATTGGAGGAGCCCCAGCCAGGGGAAGTACACAAAAGAAAAATTGCCTTAACATTAACTCTAGCTGTAGCCAAAGAGATTAATGAAATAGTCAAAGAGATTAACGTAATAACCAAATAGATTAATAAGAGCAGCAATTGAGGGAATTAGTGTGATGGGGCTAGTAGACCCCACATTACCCACACACCTCCTTCATCTAGCCCCCAGTGATAACTCCCTTGAAAAAGGCCAGTCAGTTAATGCCTGGACATTTGTTGCAACTACTACTACAACTACTGCTGCTTCTACTTCAACTAGTACTGCTACTGTTGCTACACCACAAATAAATGTGGTGCTTTTAATGGACACGATCTAAAAAACTCTGGATTTATGCTCTACGCACAGCAGAATGGCAGGTTTGTCCTCCTCAGTGGCCTTAATCCTGACTCAGAGGAAAGACAGTACCAATACCTTCCAGCCCTTTACACACCTTCAACCTCTCCACAGAACAGGGAACTAACACCAATGGTGATCTTTCTTTCTCATCATTAATATTATTAATGTCATGTATCAGAGAGCACTGCCCAGGGACACTAGCCAAGCTAGGGTAATAATGTGCTGAACAAGCATGTAGTACCAGATACATTATCACCCTGAAGGAAATAAAACCCCAGAAATACGAATTAACTGTCTTTTGTGTAGGGTTGGGAAATGAGACTGAATGCCTTGCTTTAAAGCAAGCCTTGAGTCACAATCTCCCCAGATTCTTCCCTAAAATATACCTGAAAGTGGAATTCAGCTAACCATTTACAACAGGTGGCCACTCTACATGGAACAAAACCATCATCAACTCCAGGAAGAGTTGGATCCAACCCATGAATGGTGAAAGAGCAACCTCATTTCATTACATTTTCTATTTATTCTCATTCAAATGGAAAACAAGTTTCTTAAAGTTTGCAAGGCTGCTCATGCCATCTGCCATTCATGTAACAATGCCTGGTCCTGTAGTGTTTCTGCTCATGGACTATTCATCTTTTAGTTATTAAGTTTCCAACTAAGCACAATTTACTAAATACTATGGACTCTGTTTACATGTGTTAAGCTCTAGGTGAAAAAAAAAATCAGTATAATAGATATATCAACCACTACATAAAAGTATGCTGCTTCTATATGTTACCTTTCAGTCAATTATATTTGCAGTTCTCCAGTTTTCTAGAAATCAGCAGTTATTCCATCCCTGCACTTCCATTTTTACTCATTCTGGCTTAGACAAGCAAGACTTTGCTTGATGTAAAACCGCTACGTCTGTTTTCCAGATACTCAAGGGACATGCTCTATTTTCGTAAAATGGAGGAATTTCCAGCTCCTTGTACATTGTGAGTAGATGAGTCATGCCACAGCTACAGGTTCTTAATATATTTTCCCTGTGGAACAAATAAACTGTGTATATTGCTACGGTTTCTAGAGCTAACCTCCTCTAGGGACAAATCTTGCCTTCAGCAGAGGTTAATTTCAGTCCAGCTTCAACATATGCATCACAGAGAGATAAACTGCAGAGTCCTGGAGACCAGGAGACACAGTTTCCCCACCTCTAGTAGTTCATTGTATTCAGGCTCCACTAACACCTACACCTCTACGATTTATTTCACTGTATATAAAACTTGGCTGTATGCTCTCCTTGCCTATGGAGCTTTTTGGCTGCTAAAAAAAGAAAAATATGTTGTAGCTTGGAAAAGCCAAATTCCTCATGTTGTTGTAGCCAGCCTGTTTAGACTGTCTAAAAAGATCGAGGTTGTTCTGGAATGGCCTCATATTCTTTTTAACATTGACTATTTGTTTCAGCAATTGCTTTGTTTATAGATTTTGCCAGTGTTATTCTTGTTCAGATTTGGGGCTTTTTTGCGGGTTGAAAAAGAGTGTAGGTTTCCCTTCTGTAATAATTGCTTTAAATATATTAGTCTTCTCAGTTAGTAAAACCCAGAGTATGAAAAAAATTTTAACAGTTTCTGCCTAAACAAAACAATATGATGCCAGCTCTAAGAAGCAACATCAGGAATGACAAGTTAATATTTAATATTCAGGCTTGACCTGGCTAGTCCTCCGTATACACAAGTCAATGTGAATTCCACGCATGGAGGCTTTAAAGGACCGGGTTCAGAGTTTGTAGAGCACTAAAAAGCCAGTGCTCATTTTTTAAATGCCACTGCACACCTAGTCATCAACACAATAATACAGCACTGCTTAGGCCATTGTGTTTCTCTTGACTCAGTGCTAAATGTCATGTTGTTCCTGAAGAGCAACTACCCTGTGATGTGTGAGAAGTCTGGCCTAGGGATCTGCTCAAGCCTCACCCTGTTGGAGCTGCCTTCGGAAAAGGCATCTGTTTAGTGTCATTTGTACCATATCAGAGAGGATACGCAGATATGCAGACCAACAGTAAGCCACATTTCCTCCCTGGAGTTTGCATATACACTAGGTTTATTAAATATGTTTAATGAATTAAATATTTATTGTTTATAGATTTTATATTATTATATAATATAATTAATAATTAATTATTTGTTTAATTTATTAAAATAAAGAAATAAATATTTTATTAAACATACAGATTATGCAATTAGCATCTATTTAGTACTAGCTGAATCCAGAGAGTATCCTGTTCTACATAAGGATTGCAGTCAGTGTCAGGTGTTTGGTTTAGTTGTCCTATGGATATGCCACTGCAACTGGTAATTCCAGTTGCCTCTACTTTTTTTTAATCTCTGATGTCCTTATGTTCTTCTATTGAAGGCAATAGACAGAAGCACAGCATATACAGGCTTCAGGTTCAGCAGACAAGTACAACATATACAGGTTCCAGTCTTCACTGCAATCTTCTCAGCACTTCTTCAAATGCCCAAATAAACATGCAACACATTTTCCAAGTCACATAAAATTCTATTTCTGCATGTGATCTGTATTGCCATGATTTCTCCCAGCAAAGCATAACCACATTTACTTAAAACCATGGTCTGAAGTGAATGAAAACACCTCTTCCATCCAATAGTTCAGTGGCAAGAGTGGGACCTCCGCAGGAGTCAAGTATGCAGGGTAGGTTCCTAGGGATGTTTCACCTTAGCAGCTTCAGACTGTATCCTAGGAAAACATCCTAAGCTTCTCTCTGACGCAAACCATTCTGCTCTCCACTGCTTGAAACAAGGACCATTGGGAAAAAATAATGTAGTTCCACTGAGTCAGGAGGAAAAAAGAGGAGTCATGGAAAAACTGGATTGGGAAGCACCTTCAGAAGCTGCCTAGTCCATCCACCTAGCCTAAGGAGGGATCATTTATACCGCTTGCTTGTCTAATTGCTACTGATCCTCCTTGATAGAGACTGCCATATCTCCATAGGCAATCTGTGCTGGTGCTTCCCCAAGCATAGGCTTGGGAGACTTTTCCTGTTATTCTTGTTTGTGCTATCCATCATAGGAAGAAGAACAGATTATTCTCTTCTCTCTAAAAGTGTTTGTCAACTTTTGTCATGTACCCAATCAGTTTTTAAGCTAAACAATCCCAAGTCTTTTAATCTTTCCCAAGTGATTTTAAAATCACTTTCTGCTAGACTGACTCCAGCTTGTCTTTCTCATACCCAAAACTGAACAGAGTTTCATCTGAGCTCTTACAAAACGTGGGACAAAACAGTATGACTTGCGAGCTGTTACTCTGTATGTAAAACGTGATCTGATGTCTGCCATTTTGCCAACGGAAACTATTTGTTTCTATTTATGATGTACATCAGTATTTCAGTTGTTACAAGAGTACTTTTGAAGTGGTTGACTTCATCCCCTTATAACATGTTTATTTTGTATTACAGAGAAATCTTGAGGTGCATGACCTGCTTTTCTTTGGGACAAAACTAAACCAAAATATGTTCCTCAAGAGTCTACTTATTGAACATTTTCTGCTGATGGACAGTCCACAAGACCAGACTAGAGCCAGACTCAAGTAAATCCTCTAAAAGTGAACCCACGAGAGTTGGGTCCTCAGCCCTGACTCCTTCAGTCTACAAGCTTGCTACCATTGCACAGCCATGCTTGGGTACCCCCACAGGGTACAGAAGTACCTCACAACCTTCAGAACCTGTCTTGAAGAAGAGCGCTTTACTGGTTGTACTGTTGTTATACTGTATACCACATATGTACCCTGATTCATGGCTAGGCTTCGCGAATGAAGATTTGGGAAGGCTCTATGTACCCTGATTACTTTTGTACCATATGCACCATTGATTACTCTTGCCTTAGTGTGGTATCTTGCATTTATGCACTTTGAATGCTATTTGACACTTCATTTTTCAAGTTCTCAAATTCTAGCTCTGTCCTCCAATGCATTTGCTGTCCTTCTTGTCTTCAAGCCATCTGCAAATTTAATATTTGATATGTCAAGTAGAGTAAGATTCAAGACAGATCCCTCTAGCATGCCACTCAGTAAAGTAAATCATTCCAACTGAACAGTGAACCAGAGAAAATATTCTTAGCATATAATTATCTGGTCAATTTTATCCCACACTACAGAAGATCCACCAAGGCTATATATGTGGGAATCTTTTAATGAGAATGTTATATAAGACAGTGTTCAGATCAAAATATGTGAAATTAACTGCTTCAGCTCTAGCTGTAAAATCTCGTTATGGACAGAAATTAAATTAGTTTAATGCAATATGTTTGTGATGAATTCCAGTGGACTATTATTTATCTTCTTGCTATCCTTCAGGGACTTATATATAGTGTAGTCAATTATTTGTTCTAGATTTTTTTCTAGAAATTGATATTGACTAATCTTTTCCCTATTTAAGAATAATGACTATGATTGTCTTTTTTCCTGTCTTCTGGTACCTTATTTGACTTTTATGATTCTGAAAGGATTCATTTTGTACTACCAAATAAAACAGACTGAGGAACACAGTCTGCCCCCGAGGCCAAGTGGCACAGCACAATTCATCTCCACATGGCAAAACATTCCCCTCACTCATCAGAAAGGAGTGTGGATATTCAAGCTGTCCCTCACCCAGTTTATTCCCTATCAGTGTCCAGAAACTGTCTGGGAAAATAGTAGAACAAAAAGACAAAAATACGTCAGAGAATTTTTAGCAATAATCAGTTGGGGTGGTCTTAGGACAGCATGTTAGCCTATAACCTGCCTCTGTTCTGTTTATGACAGAGGTCATAAATATAGGTATAGCCAGAAAGTAACTACTATACTATTTGAGATGGCCTAAACCAGTTTACTGTGGTGATGATGATGATGATGACAATGCTGCTCAGCTCAGTGTTTATGATGCAAGATCTTTTTATCCCCCTAAGAACTGCAATAACAACATGGGGAATGGGAGATGTTTTTTCAAAACTGCAGGGATATAAATGCAGCCTGTATGTGCCAATTTAGTTTAGGAATCTAACTCACCCTTTGCTCTACACCCACCCCATAATGAATGCTTCCTTTCTATTCATTATATCTACTTTCTTTCCTTGAGTTGCTTACTTGCTCTCATTTTCAAATGACCTTGTTATTGTAATTCTGTAATATTATCTGCTACCCATTTTAACCCAGGCCTTCTTTTTAGTTATCATATTGTTACATTATGCAAGAATCATAATTTGGTTCTGTCTTAAAGACAGAACCCCCAGCTGCTACATAATGCATGTACAGATTCAATGCATTTCTAATGCTGAGATTTTTTCTTCTTTTCCATTGTTCATATAATCAGAAATATTCTATGGAAAAACTAAAAATAAATCTTCACCCAGTGGAATATGGTTCGTCATGTCTCTTGATATGGGCATTATCTCAGATTTAGCTCAGCTCATTTTGTAGGGGAGATAGAGTGAGACTCAGCTCTAATTTAATATCTCTGAGATTGATCTGAGCTGTTTGCAGTTTCAGTCACACATAATAAGGTGAAGGTACACTGTCTGATTGTCTGGCTGAGCGTTTATGCTGTGCTTGTCATAGTAACATATCTGAGCTGCTTTGAAAAAAACCGCTCTGAAAAGCTAGCAAAAATAATGACCTTCCAATATTATTAACCTAGGCTGATTCCTTTGTGCTTGACTCCATTCGTTTTCATTCCTTTAATGTTGTGCTTCTCCATTCTGCAATCCTGAAAATGGCAGAAGTTCTTTTCCAAGGTTGAATGGGAAGCTGTGTCAGATGTCCTCTGACAAGTCATGCCTCCTCATGGAGGCTGGAGCATGGAGGGATTCTAAGGCTCATGTGGCTGCACTATGGGTTTTGAGACTGAAACAGAAAACACCATGTGAGACACTGCTAATACAAGGAGGAGGGAGAAATGGATGGTACCTATAACTGCAACACTAAATCTCTCCCTTTTGAGTATTTAGAAAAGATAATTCAAAATGAATAAATTCTGAAATATCTAGGCTATGCAATTCAGCCTAATGCTGTGGTCCCTGAATTAGCTCCAGAAGAAGTATAATTACACTGCCCTGTCATTCTGCCCAAGTTCCTTATTCTTCTTCAGAGACAGATCTAATTACTCTGGGCACAGCACCAGTCTTATGCAGTCACAGCTCTACTGGGACTGAGCCGGGACATGTGCTGACATTGTGCTGGACTAGACACTCAGACCAAAGTCTGCTCAGTGATGGCTTCAAATTGCTCTCCCAATCCCTTGTGGTACATTTCAGGTGTATCAAAGTAGACACCAAACCCAGACGAACCGTGTGGTAAGGTTCTGGAAGCAATAACCAAGGGGTATGTGGTTTCCCCTTTATATCCTTGCTGCAGAGCAAGAAACATTAGATGTTAAATTAAGCCTGTTGGCCACATACAGTCTTAGAGCCACAGAACGGTGTGGGTTGGAAGAGACTTTCGAAGGTAATCTAGTCCACCCTTCTGCAATGAGCAGGGACATCCTCAACTAGACTAGGTTGCTCAGACCCTCATCCAACCTGAGCCTGAGAGAGTTTCAGAGGAAAGAACAAGGCCCTAAGAGAATACAAAAGAATTGTCTGCAGTATTAACAGAAATATCTGAAGTTAGCTTTTACTTAAATACTCCTCTTTTATATTGCAAAAGCAATGAGATAAACACTGTAGGTTCTGCAAACAGAATGCCAGCTTCATTTTTAAGGTTTTTGTCTTCCAGAATAATCCTCTATATTAAGAGAAGGACCGTTGTGGTTTTTCTTTTTTTTCTGCTGAGTTGTTTTGAAATTCAAGCTTGTTGGCTCTGTTTCTTGTCATTTTAACATAATCAATACATAAAAAACTGTTTAGATTCCCAGATTTACATTATGGAACTTATATTTCTAATGAAGAAGGCCACTGGGCCTATCAGTACAGTTTGTAATTATAATCTGGTGTGACACTGGTGCTGCCTCATTTAAGTGAGGTACTGCAGACTACTTTCAGTATTGTCAGACACAGCAGGGCTTACAAAGACCAACCTAGTGAAAACAGAAGACATTTTTAGGGACTTCAAGAAGCCAATGGACCAGGCTGACAAATGACACAGAATAGCCTGAGTGATTGTGACTTTTTCTTTCTATCAGTGATATAAGAAGCTGGATTATGGCAGCCGTAGGGGCAGCCTGAGTTGCTCACCCTACTTTTGTTGTCCCACACAGTGTGAGACAGAAGAAATATTAATTTAACTTTGCAGTATACCATCATTGTACCAATACCACTCTTTTGGAAAGCTGTCTATTCAGCCAGCAGGGGAAACTGGAGCCCCTGCTGTTGCTTATATGCTCAGTGGTACCAGTAATAGCTATACTGGTGCCTGCCTTTCAGCAGCATAATTTGGATCCATTACACCTTTATTTCACCAGAAGCCTCAAAGAAATCAAGAGGATCAAGGGTGAAGAAAGCATTCTGGCATGAAAGGCCAAGAATCTAATTTATCCTGAACAAATTCAAAATTCTAAATTAAATATCTCATGCCTCCTTTAGATTCCATTCAGGCACATTATTTGAAGTGTAAAAAGTAAAAATCTGGAGATAGCCTCATGACATCTCCAGGATAACAACTGATTGTTCATTTCTGTTAGTACAACATTTGGCACAACAGGCCCCTGACTCCAAGATCCTGGGAAACCTGGGAGTGCAGAAGATTGACAGCAGTTAAGAGATGGAATGTCTGAAGCTGGGAGACAGCCACTAAAGCCATTCCATAGTTCTTCATTCTCCCTCAATTTTGGTAAATCATGCTGAGCTCAGTAGAAAGTCCTCTTGTGGAATCTTGACTCATTTGAGTGACTATGGTGCTCTCCATCAAGCCATGACACATTTATGGGCTCAATGGACTTCACTGCAGCAGGGGTGCTGTGTTTTCTATTCCATAAAATAAACTGTGCAATTTACGTTTTCTCTTCTCCTTTCCAAATTTTGTAATCTAGAAGAACAATAAGCACATATATTGCTTTTATGAGGGAAAGTTCTGAGAACCTGGCAACTTGCCTCGTCTCCTCATTTCTTTGTGTTGGGGAACAGGCAGGATAGTTTGCTGCAGCAAAAGAGTGAGTAGAGTTCTGTCTCTCTGAAACCAGTCACCGAGGAGTGCAGGACAGAGCCAGCATGTTGAGGTCTTTGGGAGAGACAGGGGATAATAAATCACCTTATTACTTCTTGTTTCTCATTACAGCCAGTATCAGGAAAAATGTGTCTAATCTTACTGTGTGGCACTGCTTCAGCATGGGTGAGGGAAGGGTAAACAAGGTTTAGAGCCCATTCTGTCAGCTTTACTCTTAATATCTCCTACCTGAACAGATTCTGACACTCTCATGACACTAGGGTGAGAATGTGGATTCTGGATGGATTTCAAAGGGGCAAAGAATAGAAATTGTGTCACACAATTTGGGGGTTGGTCCTTTTATGTATGATACCCTGGGACTGCCTAATGAGGCACAAAATTATTTTACATATCTGCTAGAGCTCTGCCTCTCACAGTCTTGCCTCTAATACCAGCTCATCTATTCTCCCCCTTGACACCCTCTGTGATTGGATTTTAGTAAAGTGGATGATTTTGTTTAATTTATTCATGCATGCCTCTCCTTCCTCAGCTGTTCCAGACAAGCCCTCCTGCCTCTCACACACTTTCTAGTGATCCTTTCTTTAAATGTGGTCCCTGCACTCAGTGTAAAGGGACAAGAGCTGAATGAGGGACCTTTCCACAGTGTTTGATCTACCCATGATATCCATACAATGAGGAGACCTGGAAGAATCCAAATGCTCATGAGCAGAGTGGGAAGAACCTCCTAGTGAAGGACTCCTGTTTACCTGTTTGTTTTCAGTATGTAACTGAATTAGGATTTTCCTTCTCACACAGGTGAGCTATCCTTTGAGTAGTCACACTGGAACTTTGTGCATCAACATTTCCAATCTGTTATAAGTTCTCTGTCTGCCTCTTACTTGAGGAGTGGTGGATCTGTCTGGGCAGATCCAGGGCAGCACTGAGACTAGGTCTACCTGGCTGTCTCCAAAGGAGAGCCTGTGCAATTCTACTTTCAGCTCTGAAAGCATCAGCCCCCGCATCCTCACTGCCTTGTACCCTCTCCTCAAAAGCGGGTAGAAGTGGAAATGTTCTGAGAAAATGATGTGACTTTTGTGTAAATTCACAGTTAAAACTACAAGATAATTTTCCTCTTCTCCAAAGCTAGGAAACAGACCACTTTGAGGTTGGATGAGGATTCATCAGATGGAAAGTGTTGGTGGAACTGTCACATTTCCCTCCAGATATACCCACAATGGACTGGTGAAGGCTTATCTGCACTGATGCCCAGCATAAAGACCTGAACAGGCTTCAGCTGAAGTAATCAAAGTACCAGTAATATCTTAGCTGTGACACCATGGAGTTCCTTAGAGCCAACTCTTTTCTTTATCCCTCCTCTTTTAATAACTCTGATAAGTAAAAAAGGAAGGAAAACATTTCCAGCTTCACTCACCCAAGGAACAGATGTTGCCATTGATGAGCTTAACAAAATTGCAGCAACCAAAACCTCTGAGTCATCTGGTTCACCTCTTTAACTCAGAATTTGTTTCAAGAATGCATTCATTAGTTCTTTTGCAGTAAAGCAAACATGGCCTCCTATAAAAGGGACCAGGCAGAATAAAGTATCGGTCTATTAGTACAAAAAGTAGAAGTCTACAAGGCAAGGTCATGCTTTCCTGTAATGCTTGAGAGACGTTCTATTGGAACTATCTTGATTGTATGAGGATCTCTCAATATTTATAGAGGTGTTAAAAATACTGTAAGCTATGTCATAAGATAATGATTTAGAATGCAAACTTTGACCTTCTCAGGTAGATCTGGTTTTTCCTCCTCCTTTTCTTTCAGGGAATATTATATCAGCCTGTGGGCTGTATTACATAACTGATTCCATTGTATAGATCCGTGTTATCAGGGAACAAGGTCAAGTACTGTATCTTTGATCATCCAAATGACTCATCTGATGATTTGTCTCAGCCAGCTCTCTCCAAGACAAGGCTGCTCTAGAGAGTCTTATGCAAGGCACTGTGGGCATTGTCCATCCTACTTAGCTTGAGATTCAGAGGCTGGGTACCTGACCCTTTCCTATTTTATCAGCATAGATATGGATCATATTCAGACCATTGGCACCTGAGCCAGACTGAGATGGTGGCTGTTAAGACATCCTTCATTGTCAGGAGAACAATGAATGATTCAGAAGGGTAGCAGACAAGGCTGCCAGACCCGTTGCAATCAGCAGAGGTAAGAACTCAGTGGATGTGAAGAAGGATGTTGCAATTTACTCATAATGTCCATAGTTAGTATCTGTCATAGGCAGTCTGAATGTGGAGCTTACTCCATTGACTACAGAAGCAGCCAGAATTCAACAACTGGTTAAAAGTCAGACTCAGTTACTCTTTAGTTTAAGACCTGCATGGCTTTTAGAACCCATATCCTGCATGTCTGTCCTCAAAACATGGCCAGCACCAGGCCCTAACCATGATGGCTTTGCAGTCTCAAGTCAAGAGAGATGATGTGCAGACATGTGATTTACCAGCCTTGGTAGGATGCCCACTGGTGTTAACACCTGCTGTAGAACAGGTTGTGCATGTGGCACAAGGTCTGCATCCAGCCTTTCTTGTAACACTCAGTGTTGAAACCATTAGATCATCCTGGACCACATATCACTATTTCTGGTTTTGAAGTGATATCCAGATCAAATTTCCAAATCTCTGATGTATCCATTTGATCTGAATATTTCAAAATTACTCCCTCTTTTTTGTTGTTAAATTCACCAAACTGCAGGTAAAGTTTGTGCTATATTAATGCGTTACACAGCAGCAAGTTGAGCAATAATTGCTTTAATGTATGTAGCTTTTGTCCCTCTTTTTTATTCTACCACATTTTCTTAGTTTTTTATATTAGCCCTTTTACAATCAGACCCTCTGCTAGCTCTGGTAACTTCAAGAAGGCCAAGTTTGTAGGTTCTGTAACTTAAATCACCCATTTTCTCATCTTCTGTGTGCTGACTAAAGAGTTTACTTCACATTTACTCAAATTGTTATGAGTTTTTAAAATGCTCTTTACAGAAAAAAGAGTTTTTCAGAATAAAATGAAATTATTTCCTGCTGCTTCTGATGGATTGAAACAGTTGTTTTGTTGAAACATATTGTTCTGTACTAGTTTTCATAAGGATATGATGGATATAGTTTATTGGTGTAATAGCGGTGTCAGAGAAGTGTAAACCATGGTGACAGAGTAGGGATTAAGGTCTCATGGATCCAACAGACTTGCCTTTGCCATCAGCTTTTAGAGAAGATTTTAACCATGAGCTATTCACCGAATTATTCTGGAAAATAGCATCGTGGATTTGTGTGAGGTGTTCGTGCAGTCCTGTCCGTGCTATGGAGAGCTGAGGGCTTTTTTTCACGCACTTGTACACTGGTTCGGGTGCCATATTTTAGTTTCTTCACGTAGCAGTATCTTCCCTAATGATCAGTTTGTACTTCATCCTTATCACTTGGGGGCTACACTGAGACTTTACACTAGAGATGAAGACACTAGGGAAAGAATCAAACGGATGTTCCTGAGCACCTTGGGAACACCTCTTTTACTCAGTTGGGAAGATCTGCACCATCAAACCTCATCAGAGGCAAGACATTTCCTAGTTTGGGGTTGGTATATCAGAAGGGACAGAGGCATGTTCCCACTTCGTGTGTAGCACGAAGTCCTACACAGTTTTGCTAAAAGAAGCTTTCCAGGACCACACTACCACAGGTAAGTACAAACATTAGCATACTGTGAACACTTCACTGAAATCTATAGCATGATGCCACTTAATTACTACATTAATTGGTCCCGTATACTAAATAGTTATAGTTATGACTTCCTGGACTCTACTAAACAACATGTTGTAATGAAGTAGCAAAATTAAATTGCAAAAACATGCTTGACAAAATTTCAACCTGAGATTAGAGTAATTTTTCTAGTTTATATTCACTTTTATACATGCCCATTGTAGTCAGAAAAAAGGAATGTTTGTTGAAATAATTCTTTTCTGTGCAATGCATTGTATTTTAAACAACAGGGGGAAAAGATAAAGTTATTTTTTATTATTATCCTCTTATCAGTCTCTAGCTAATAGCTAAGACTGTACTTTCCTAAAGAGCAGACCTCTGATGATATTTGAATGGAGACGGGGGTTGGGTTGCTGCCTAGTACAGAATGGACTTCTGCTTCACAGAATACTTCTTATTCCCACAAATTCCCTATCCCTAGGCATATGTTTCTTCCTCTCCGTAGTCATCTCTGAGGGACTAAGAATTACATGTGAAGTATATCTGATATTAATATTTCATGAGGGTGCATGGTGCTGGAAAAATACTTTTGTATTTTCAAAGCAACCTTGGAGACTGTGTGTAGTGAGTCACAGAATGCTGCTCATTGAAATGAATTTCACTGAGGAACAATTTCAAATAGTATTTTGACACCTCAATCTATTTACAGAATAGGAAAGGGATTAAAGTACAAAATATAATCTGGTCATATCCAGATATCTCCTCTCCCACACACCTGGTTCCTACTGTAGTTCTACATAAATAAAATATGTTTGTACAAAATACCTTTTGTCTTCCTTGTGTGAAACTTGGTGTAAACATATCCTGGGTTATATTATATAAACTTTCATGCTGTATCACTGAGGACAGAATCTGAGTATTATTATTCAGTTGCCATGGCTGCCAAGAGATGTCTAGATTGCAATGATAAAGGAATTTTATTTACATCCACCCACACGGCATGTTGTTTGGTATCCTGGCCCAATACATATTGGCAGAAGAGGAATTTACTAAGCTGGAATTTTGTGGGTGTACTCGGCAGCGCTCTGCATAAGCATTTGGTCCTGAATTAGAAGTGACATGAGACCTTCTAGGACATAAATCAATCCCTTTTTCTCTCCATGAGAGTTACCTGAGACCCAAAAGACATACGAAATAGAGCGGGTCAGTGGCAAGCACCACTTGGAGGGGAGCCGGGCATCAGATGCAACCATATGATGCTGCAAACAAGGTCACGAGGTAAACAAGGGAGATGCCTTTCAAGGCAGTCTTGGGCCAGGAGCAAGTCCCCTGTGGCCCTGGAGTGCAAACTCCTGTCACAGGGGAGCTCTGCCCCAGGTACAATTGGCACAAGTCTGGCTGCGTGGTCATGTCAAGACCAGTCATTCCATTAGGCTCTGTGAAAAGGCAAAACTGCAGCTTGCAGGGATGCAATTGCTGTAAACCACTTACCTTGCTGGATGGATTTTTTCAGTAAGGTGGAAGGTGTGTTGCCAGGAGACGGGAGGTGAAAGGAGCTCTTCTGCTGCTGTGATTTACTAGGTGTCTAGGTTAATGTGGATGCTGCACCTCACTAGATGGTCACAGCAAGTTTTAATTAATAGTTAGGGCATCTAAATATTTGCAGATGGGTGTTTTTAAATTTGAATAAATGAATACATTCAGCTTTGAGGCTTGAGCCCAACACAGTATTTCCAAGTGCAATTCAAAGCTGGCAGGAATGCTTCCATTTTTGATTAGTGATAAATCTAATTGCAAAGGAATGGTTGACTTTCAGAGATTAGACTGTATGATAAGCCATCTGAGAGTAGGAATCAGGCTAAATGAGCCTGATATAATGATTTATTTACAGCAACTCTGATACTTTTAGCAATCCATTATAATTGTATAGACAGAGACTTCATCATCCCTTCACATCTCTGTGATTCCTGCAAGGGCTGGGGAGCTGCAGAGCAAACCCACAGAGAGAGGAGCGCTCGGAAGGCTTCATCCTGCAAGGTGCTGAGCAGGCTGCACCCTTTACCAGGTGGAACGGGGTACTCGGTTCTTCACACAATTTCCCACTGTGAGTTGTTCAGGTCGATTGAATGAATGATTGAATTTATTTTGTTTAATGTCTAATAAGGAAAGGTAGTTAATTTCTGTTGGACAATAAGAATAAATCTAATTGAATAAAAGTCAATGCAAGTAAATATTTTTATTAAGTTGTTAACACACCGTTTGAATGTACTCCTGCACATGTTCGTAGCTGTCTTAATTTTGGGAGAAGGAGGTGTTTTTAGCAACTACAAAATTAATTAAACCTGTAAGAATTTCTTTATTCCTTTGGGCATTTTTTTTTCAATTTAAAACAGCTAGGTCTCTTTTTTGACTCAAGCCTACACATTTCTTGAGAGAAATAGTGTGTGTGTGTGCGTGTGGTGAAATAATACGATGTCACACTCTATTCTGTCTTTGAAACTAAGATTACACTTTCCAAAACAGAGGTTTTCCTTGGGAAAATTGATCTTTCTCCTAGATGAAATCCAATTTTCCTCTGAAAAACAAACTAGATGGAAACTTTTGGACTAACCATAGTTGGGCCAGTTCGGTTTGCAGAAAAACCCCCGGCTAGTGCAACCCTTATGTGTGTCCCTCTCACACTTCAACAAGGCAGCAAGAAAAGACGTTAGCAGTCCTGGCTTTGTGCTGCTTAAATCCTGCACTTCTGCCAGGAACATCTATACCCCATCATCTGTTTTCTCTCTTCCTCCGAGACACAGTCCACTGAGGGCATATACTAAACCTGAAAGAAGGTTTGAAAGAAGGTTTGAAGAGTAGTGTTCCTTTGCTTCATCCCCACTCTTGCCATTTTTTAAGAGCATTAGGTAGGCTGATGTGTTTTTAAAGGGGTTCAAGCACAGTGTAAGATCATTGGTGCCCTTTCTAAGGCTGGAGAAGTGGGATGAAGAGTCTCAAAACCTTACTCGTTTCAGGTAGGAACCCATTTTTTAAGTTGCTATTAAAGAGATAAAAGTTATCCAGGAAATGCCATGGGTGGAGTGGAAGGCTTAGACAGGCCTAGACAAAATTTATTAAAAAGCCCTGCCATTGAGTTGTGAGGTGCAGAAAGGACTCCCTTGCTTTCTAAACTCCTTCTCAAAGGGGAGTCTTGGTGTAGCTTAATCCAGTCTTAGCCTCTGATTATGTCAACGGTCTAAATTTTAGGAATTATAGAGGTGTGACTGAACAACTTTTGTCCCACAGGTTTTAATGATTGGCAAAATGAGAATATTTATATAAAATGAAAATTTATTTTATACAAAAGAACAATACAAAAGCTAAAACTACTTGTAGTATAATATAAGATAGGATAGTGCACTATATTGAACAAGTATAGAAACAATTATATTAAAGCTAGCAAAAAGGAAATAATTATTAAGTAGAGATTTTATGTAACTCACCCATACAAATGCTCTCAACCTCAAGGAGTATCCTTGGAGGGTTTCCCCAGCCAAAGGAGGAATCTCCACACATACACCCCAAGAGGGTTATGTCAGAAGAACATAACAGTATAAGATGGGACTGGACTTTTATACAATAAAGTGATTGACTGCTAATCACACATTTACAGGCCAGCTATCATCTTATCTAATTCAAAGCCTGGTGAACCAGGATAGTTTTAGCATAATTAACACCAAGACATCACTCTGGCCCCAGCAGTTGATCTTGCATTATAGCTTGATAGCTTGCATTGTATGCATTCTGACTGGATTTTAGGTCTTATCAGGGTGGGTTTATCCTGCCACGTGGAATGGAGGAGCAGAACAGTGCATTAGCTAGTCTATCTATTGGCCAGGCCTAAGTAGACAGATTGACTCCCACTGTGGGAGTAAATAGACTGAAGTACTGCTTCTACAACTATAGCAGATTGGGAGAGCAAAGAGAAAAACACCAGTCTCATTCATTTTCCTTCAAAACAAAATTAAAGCTAGTCAGCAAAGCCCCCACAAAGTTATAAGAGTGGAGTATTTAAGATGTGGGCCATGCAGTGATGCTTTTCATGCCACATTAAAGTCTGAGAACCTGGTAAAGCGTTCTGGCTTTGGACACATCACTACATCAAGTGTCTTTAAAAATCCCAGCCTAAATTATTGCCATGGACAGATGGGAAAAGTTTTATACTGTCTTTTATAAGCCATTCCTGGACTGTTCCTGTCACAGATCTGTCTTTTCTCCTATCATTTACATCAACACACAGTTCCAGCAACCTGGATTCTATTTTTTCTTTTTTTTTTTTAATTAAGAATAAATTTTGATGCTTAAAATGGATGTGGAGGGCAAGAATACACCATGTGCACCTGGTAGGATTTAAACTACATTAATTCCTGGAGGTTGATAGGACAAAGGGAAATAATACACGTTAATATCACTTTAATATTATATTCACCAGGGGGCCCCGGGTGGTCTAGTGGTTAGGGTGCAGGACTCTCACCGCTGCGACCCAGGTTCGATTCCCAGTCCCCCGGGCAGATGGAGCTCGTCAGCCTTGTAAGGCAATCCATCTAAGAGAAGGTCACTCTAAACAAACCTAC
>NW_016690228.1:0-117553 GCF_001604755.1 Lepidothrix coronata | reverse complement strand
AGTAAGGATGAAGGGCCACTGCCTCCCTAAGATCCTACTCTATGGTGAACTTGCCACTGGCTGCCGCATGAGAGGAGCCCCGAAGAAAAGATACAAGGACTCCCTGAAACAACATCTCAGCCTTGGCCATATTGATCAACACAGCTGGTCTACTCTGGCCTCAAATCGGGAGGCCTGGAGACACGCCATCTATAACGCAGCTGTCTCCTTCGAGAACACACGCAAGATCACTCTCAAGGAAAAAAGGCAGCGCAGAAAGAACCGTAAATTGCAGAATACGCCTCCTAAGGAGTCTTTCTGCTGTGCCTTTTGCAATCAGATATGTCTGTCTCGTATTGGCCTCATAAGCCACCAGCGTGCCTGTAGCAAATGTGGATAGAGCCTTCCCAAATCTTCGTTCGCGAAGCCTCGCCATGATGATGAACCTCTTTCTCCACAGGAAATTAAAGTACAGGGAAGCACCAGCTACTCATAACAGCATCTACTAGGACATGTTATCAGGACATGACAGGACATGGGACACATCTGATGAGACATGACCGAAAGGTCACTTGAAGGAAAGACAGAGTTCTCGCTTAAAAAATGGACAAAGCTGTTCATTTTGAGCTTTGTATCATTGAACCCTGGCATTTTAAATTGTATTGTATTATTTTGCTTGGAAATAAGGGCAGCACGAACATAAGAGTCACTGCTGAGGAGAGCTTCATTTTGAGGAGAAATATAAATAAAATACAAAATATAAAGAAGACTAGAAAGAAGAGATAAAGCAGACTCCATTTAAAGCAAGGTGATACTACCTGTTTTCAGCCCAGTATGTATTCAAAGCTTCCTGTGGCACTTATCAAATACTGCCCACTGAGAAAAACTTTGATGAGCATTTTTCCCCTATTTCTTTGTTAGTGAAACTGTTCCTAATGACTACAGCAGTGCACATTGCTGCTTAATGCACAAAGCCTGCTGTGTTTTCCCACACAGCCACCCGAGCTGGTAGCATTAAATTCACAGCTCTGTGCTCTGAGTTACTCTCCAGAATGAAAGACTTCATATTTAAAACAAACTCAGCTCTGACTCACTCTCGCTTTTCCACAGGAGATAGTATTAATATTAAATTCCATTTCTCCTCAGGAACAGTGTGATTTCCATTCTGTTTACAAATACCTCAGCAACACATGAGTAGAGAAAGAGGAGACAGAAGTGTGATAGAGAACTCTGGGAACTGATCTAAGTGTTTTGCACAATCTCAGCCATTGTACCACCATTTCTTTCAGATGACCACATCTTTGCTGCCTTGCAATGCATCTATCTGCTCTGATTCACCCTGTGAAACCTTTGCCCAGCCTTCAAAGACCATCTCTGCATAAATGCATAGGGCTGCTGAGAGCTGGAGTGGAAATGAGTAGCATTATGCATCCTAACATCAGGTAGAGAATATGTCTGTGCTATAGGAACCAGACAGAAAACAGTTGCCTTCATGCAGGCAGAAAAAACAGACCCAGTAAAATCCTCTGACAATGTTTTGTGATTCAAACAAACCAGCTTCAGCTGTGCTAATAAGGCAGAGGCAGATCATTTAATTCAAGTCCTAATGAAATGGAATTACAGTGTCCCAATGACCTTCATCAAGGGGTTTCAAAGTCAGTTGAAAATCTTGAAAATCTAAAAATTCCATTTTTCAATGGGATCTCTCAAGCCCCCATAACTTTCTGTACCAATTTACCACAAACATAGTAGCAAATTAGTGAGTGAAACTGTAACTTTCCAGTAAGTATTGTAAGATATGATAGAAATCACAGTTTTAATTCACAATCTGAAAACCCACTGGTGAGAATTAATTGTACCTGATCAGGAGAAAAATGCATGGCTTATGCATCTGTATGAGTATTCGGTATATGGCTGTTCACAAAAAGCCCACAAGCCAAGGATTATTTGTCAGAAGTGTGCAGTGAATAGTACCAGGTAATGAATGTATTTGGGATGATCATGGTAAATTCATAGATTATTCAAGAACAAACCAAATAGAGGTGATGAAATGTATCAGAACCTGTAGGAAATATGCATCTATCTGTAGTGGAGAGGCTGCAGTTTTGAGAATGGCTAGCACTTGGAAATGACATCTTTTACAAAAATTTTGTGATGAGACTGAAGAGTGGGTAGAAAAATCTGATCACTCATTTCCCCTTTTTCTGCAGAATTAGCTCAATAATCCTCATCCACTGCTGTTTATCACAAAAGACAGAACACATCTTGCACTGTATTATTTGGAAGATAAAGCAGCGTTCTGAAGTCAAGTGCAGTTTTGCAGGCAGTATATCAAGTAGCTTACCTGGCAGTTTCCTGGTGTGATTTTGGATCTCAGAATCCTGTGCTGTATGTAAGAGGCACCAACCATGCTTGTGGATGTGCCCCAGAATGGACTTCGAAGAGAATGCCCCAAAAAGTGCTGGACATTTAGTCTCAATGATTGCTGAGCAAGCTCTCGAAAATCACCCACACTGCACTTAGGGAATACCCGGATTCCAGTCTATGGTGTCTGTAAAAGGTATGTCCTCACCAAAACTTCTCCCATCTGCAATTAGGAGTCAAGAGTAATTTTGAGGAAAAGATTTCTCTGGGCCCAGTGATGTATTTCTAGCCTGTATTTGTATAGAGAAAGAATGGAGGCAATTTCAGCCTCTTTACCAAATATTTGGATTTTAAATAAGAACATAAGTGCAAATGTGCACTATGCATCAGTACTTTTTTAAGGGACTGGGGAAGTTATTTATTGTACACAAGGATGTCTGAACACGATTTAAAAATGGGTAGAGCCTATGTAAATTTAACAGAGCTTGAAAAGCTTCTCAGCTCTGTCCCATAACACTGTTTTAGCAGCAGACCTCAATATTGGCACTATTTGAAAATCCTCTCCCAAAGGGACAACTTATGCAAAATCTCTGTTAGGTGTTACCCTCCAGCTGTGACAGGGATGAACAGGTACCTATACACCATGGTGCACACACAAAATTACAGGAATTAAATCCCCATGTGCATACCTGCCTAGCCACAGAAAAAGACTTTACAGTGCTGACTGAAATACTGTGGTGATGGCTGTGTCCCATACTGCCCTTCATTCTGAGACAGGAATTTGCCCTCCAGACCTCTATGATTTCTCAATGAATTGTTCAGCTTAAGGGCCTGATACACAAAAACACTTGAAGAAATATACAATATCGGGAAGATCAGATCCCATCCACTTCTGTTTGAGGAAAAACACTTGTACAACAGCAGCTTTCAGGTATAATACTGGAAGTGGGTTATTTTCAGGAACAAAGAGCCATGCTGGTAAAAACTGACATAATATGAATACCTCAAGGACAAAGATTTTTCTCACTTCACAGAAAAGGATGAAAGAACAAAAGGTAAGAAGAGCACACATCCATAAAACTGGTATCTATCTTCTTTTTACTGTATCTTTTCTTACACCTCTATCAGTTTGTTAGTAAGGTGGGGAATTTTAATATTCTTTGCATATTTTTAATACCTCTACACAGCCATTATGCACATGTGTATGTGAGTGTATACATGTGCACATAGGTGTATATCTACAAATGTATACAGATACACCCATAAACTATGTTATATGTAGAAACACATTTATATATACCTGCAACTTTCTGTCCTATAGAGGCACCACTTTCATTTGTGGCTCTTCTTTATGCCTTTTTATCTCTTTACTGGTATGGATTTAAGTTTCTCACACAACAGATATTATTTTAATATCTTTTACTGAAGTGTCAATCTACAACCACTGTAATGACTGAAATAAATCACTCTGAGGGTTTTTCATGGCACAGTGAAGAAGAAAATATGGGCAAACTGGTCTGGCTTTTGTCTTCATTGCCAGCACATACCCACTTTGCAGTTACTAAGGCAGAAGACCTGAGGGATTTTTTATCCAAATATAAAAGGAATTTAATGTTATCTTTACCTTTTAAGAAAAGTACTGGAGGCAGAGAAGAGTTTAGAGACGCTCTGTGTGTGAACTTGCCCCAGCACAAGCTTCCCTCTTGCAAAGCTCTGCAGATTGTCATTAGGTCCTATGATTTATCTGTCCAAATGAGATCCTATTGTTTATCTGAGACTCTCACTCAATCCCAGAAGCCAAGCAATTTCCATGACAGGGACTCCCTGCATGAGGTTCCTTAAGGGTCACAGGGGGTGCCAAGAGAAGGTGAAGACTTGCCCTGTGTGTGGTTGAAGTTGTATATGAGGAGAAACACATGACAGCCAACCAAGGCAGAGCCAATTGTGAAATCAGCTTGGCTTGACTAGCCTTTGGTGGCACTACACTGTGTCAGGGTAGAGAAACCATGACCTCAGTGTTGCGTCCTGCCCTATCCTAAGCAAGGAAGGCTATGCCACACTCTGGTCATTTCTGTTGCAAAGCCATGAGCAGGCCCATAGCAATCTCCACCACTTGGGATGGTTTGAGATCCCAGAGTGCTCAGAACTGAAGTTGTAATGCTGTGAATCTCCTTTTAGGAAGCAGAAAAGAGGGAACAGGAGCAAGAAAATATTTATCATACTTTCTTCCTTCTTTTTTTTTTCTGAACTCATGCCAAGCACATCTGGTCAAAGAGAGGGGAAATGTGGTTTTCACAAGACAAAACTTTGAATGGATACAAGCAGTTTCTAAGGAGACCTGCTCTATAATTGCAGAGGAAATTACAAGCTGAATCATCTGTGGTTTGGGGATAGAAATCAATGGTATTTTGTAAGTTGAACCCAACTGTGCTGTCTCTTACCAAGAAGAAAACTGGAAAGAAATCAATTCCAAGAACTTTCAACAAAAATCCATCTTCATTCAGGTCTGACAGAACTGTTTTGTTCTCCTTCTCTAAAGCAATAACATGCACCACCCTGAAATCCCTAATATTATTGCAGAGACAAGCGTTTCCCAGCAAAGACGGACTAATACACTACACTGCAGGCCTGCCAAACCACCTGATGCTGAGTCTTAGGAATGCACAATGGCCTGCACACCTTTCAGGGATGGTCTGCCGAACCTCCTGATGTCTCTGAGGAGGGCAGATCCAAAGCAGAATCCACCAATTGTGATGCATTTGCACCATGCATTGAGATGAATTGCTGAAGCATAACAGCATCCACTGAACCCTGTAATGACAGCAGCAAACTAATTCTGCTTATAACCTAAATGGCATTTGACTCCTAAATTAGTGCTCTTCATATGCTTATGCTTTACATATTTTAACTTTTTTTTCTTTTAAGATGGGAAAAGAAGTGAGATCCTGAATACCTACCAGTATTTGTCCTTAATTTTGTAGTTTTACTTTACTGTATGTCCCTGTGAAATGCTGTTAAATCATAAGAGATAATACAGAGACAATATGCTATATTCTTGTAAGATGAGCAAAACTTTGCTTTTGTGTTTATTCTATGTTTCTTGTGTTGAGAACTCCACAGTCAAACACCGTAATGCTTGGTTCTTGCTCTTAATCTCTGGCAGACTTGATCCTGCACATAGTATAATTCTAATACATTTTGCTAGGACTCATCCACCAAACAGACCTGCCAAAATCTGTGTCAGAAAGGCTGCATTAGTCATAAAGGTCAGTGTTACTTACTCAAAAGAGAATGACGTGGACAGAAGCTGAAGCAGGGCTTCTTCAAAACAGAAGTATTCATAATTTATTCTCCACTTCCCACAGTTGTCTTTCTTGTACTGTTCTCCATTTTCCTCCCTTTCTGCTTCTCTTTTTGTGTACCAGGGTTGACGAAAAGTACTTGATATTGAGCTCAATGCTGCTAGTGAGGTTAGTTGCACTCTTCTTCACCACAGGACACAATCAAGTACTCATGAACTAACTCCTGTTTGGAACTTCAACCTTCTAGAGCTTTTATTTCTTTCTCATATCATCTGTCAACCTTATGTCAAGGGTTTTGAGTATGGGGTTTAATTTTTTCATGCAGGAAAATAAGGCATATATAATGCACCAGTGAAGGGAAGTCAAGGAGGTTCCTGGCTATCCTTACTGTAACAGGAAACAAAAATGATGGGCTATAGTTGAAGGATCTCTCTCTCAGCTTCCCACAGGACACACAGCATGATGCCTATCAGGCTTGATCTTTCTCTGTGATTAATCAATCCCTTTGTGAACAGTGAACCCTTTTTAAACTTCACAAGAGACAATTGTTAAAGACGTTCTGACTTTACCATGTTACCTGCTCAGATTATATCAGGCAAACCGTATTACTTGAAATCCTGTAACAAAACTACTTGCTGTATCTTTCAGAAGCCAAACATGAATGCTTCTATAAATGTTTGCCTTGGGGTGCCATACGCCTCTTGAGCCATGTCTACAATAGTGTAAGAAATTTAAATGTCTCAGGATGGTAAAAAGAAGAGTTTTCCCTGAGCCTAAATACCAGTACAATGCATGCTCTTGCTTCAAGGCACAGATGGAAGAATATCCTTCCCTATCAAATGCAAAACCAAACTCTTGAGGACCCAGTCTGTTTGGCGAGACTCAGAGGGGAGAACTGTTCCTGTTTATTTCATTCCCAAGCTACCTGGGGACACAAGGAAGAAGCACTAAGTAGCATCCTTTTGGACAAGTTCTCCTGATCTCTCAATTTCTGCACTCCCATCTTCTTATACTTTTTTTCCCTGTAACATTAATTTTGCCCAAATTTAGCTGTCAAAAAGGTGGTGTGACCTCTGCTGTGCTGTTCAGTAGGACCCTCCAGTGACAGCAACTTTATCCTACCTCCCCTCAGTGCCTTTCTTACACTGGGTGTATGATACTCTGGAGATACCTCCTGTTCTCTACTAACAGTACAGAAAGCCTGTAATTACTTACACTACAGGCCCACCTTACAATCACAGAAGAGCTGCTTGGATTGCTTGGATCACTCTGCATCGGGATTTTGGGGTATTTTGAGCAACAGAAGGAAACCCATTTCTGGATGGGGTCGAACTTACCAAAAGCCAGGTGTTTCATGACTAGAAATAAAAATGCACAGCAGCTGAAAGAACTCTAAGACTCAAGTGATAAAAAAATTCTACTATAAAAAATGCTTTTGTTTTCAAGTGAATAGTTGCCCTTTGTAAACATGGAAATTCTTCTCAGGAAAACTAGGGAGTTACCAAAACTTGTGGTTTTTACTCTTTCTGTGGATTTGTGGGTTGGAGATGGTGGGGGGGGGAGATATATGAGAGTTTTAGGGAAAAAAGTTGAAGTGATAAACTCTGATCAACAACATATTCCATTTTTATAAAGAAGGAAAGGTAAAAATTTCAAAGAAGTTGGATGGTGGGTAATAAGTTCTCTAATCTCTGTTTGGCAGAATGTCAGGTCACTAAACTAGACTTTGTGTTACAAAAACTTGTATGAATATTTTCTTTCAGATTCTTTTAATGAATTCATTCAGTACATCTTCCTACTTCAAAGTATTCCAGCCAGTGAATCTCCTGGAGCTATTGTTATGATGGTGAATTTAGAATTAGCATTGTAGAACAGTAAAAGCAAGTGAATTCCAGATTTGTAAATACATGTTGGAAGTCGAAACTTGATTCTGGTCATTTTACCTGTGTAACGGGACAACAATGACACCTACCTGCAATGAATGACTCATGAGTACTATAGTCTATTCTGAATAATAAATATATTCAAGAAAATTACAATTTATTGGAGGACAATTCACAAAGAGAAGATGAGATGAAATTAATCTAATACAGAATTAAAAATTCATTAGCCATGCAACTCTGCAGGACAATGATACTCTCACAAGTAATAACTGTATCAACATCCATGTGGAAGAAGACCTCCATCTGGTCATTCTTCCATCCCAGCAAATATGAGAGTACCAAACTGCTTTCAGAATTTAATAGCAACCTGCGGTTTCTCTTAAGCTTCTGGATTTATTTTTTTGTCCTGTAGGGGTCTTTTTTTTTTTTTTTAATGGATTGATGGGTCTCTTAACAATCTCCAAGAGGCCTCTGTTATTCCTTTTCAGAGCTATTGGAGGTCTAGTTAACATTAAACTCTTTCGCATAAAAATTTGCCTGACCATTAGTATTTAAGTTAAGAAAAACCTGGGATGATTTATGATTCACATAATTTACCTTGCTCTTGAACCTCCGCTATCCCTGTGGGATGAGTATTTCCAGGATTAGGTAGAGAAAACACCGTCTTTTTAAAATGTTGCCCAAAGCTGCAATGTACATATTATGGAAACAGAAATTAAAAGAAAATTGGTTGTCCAGAGACTAAGCTGAAACTGAATGATTTCATGTCAGGAGTGAAACAGTTGTCTTTTCACAGCTTCTTGTCTTCCTTTTGGTCTCTCTTTGTGTTTGTTTCAGGCAGGGGTGAATGGAACCAATCTCCCTGCAGCAAGTGGCTACCATTTATTTGTGTTTACAAACCAAAACTGATGCACCCTCAGTCTGTCACTGAACCACTTATGAAACCTGACTGGCTGCTGCAGGACTTGGAATAGAGTCCAGCTGTAATCCATTAGTGCAGAAAAATCCTTTGCATGGAAAAATCAAGAGCTTACACTAAAAAAGCAGAGCTATTATAGCATGACACTTTTCTGTTCTGTCTGCGTTATTGTGGCAATGTTCCTATAGACTATGTGTAAATGATGCTATAAAAATAAATTCTGATTAGATTTGAATGCTTGATGAAATCAGCATACAATTTAGTTTTTCCACAGGGTGTTCGAGAATATTCATAAGAGCTCTTTAATTATTAAATAATTACAAAGCACTCATTAAAACATTATTCATTTCACCATTTAATCATGCCAAGTCATACATTTTAAACCCTAGAATTTTTCCTTTCTTAGTGCCAGACAGATCCAAACAAAGTTAATTGCATGTTTTTAATATTTATGTAGTTAAATGGGTAGTTCAATAAACTGCAGTAGAGTCATAGGATGAGGCCCAAATCACAGGGAGAACTCACGAGTGCATCATCAGGCTCAGGAGGTGCTGCACCACTTTGAGAAATACACTTTGTGAAATGACATTTCGTTACATTAAAAAAATACCCTTGCCAGCACAGCACAGTTAGGTTTGTCTGAGTTCTCCATAGGACCCACAAGGTAGACATTTTCACTTTCCTTTCCTTAGTTCTAAGTACCCCTATTTGCCTTTGACTTCATCAGGTACTTGCAAGCTTCTATTCCAAGGTACTTTTCCTCACAGTCCAAGAAGATAAATGGAAGACCTTGGCCCAGAAATGCTTGTTTGATTCATCCAGATGTTGACAAAACACCTCATCAGTTAGGACGGAGGATGACACTAGCAAAAATTTAGTTAGCGTTTCAGGCATCCCATCATCCAGCACAACCTCAGAGAATGATTACACTCATATAAACAGGAGCTGCCTTAGTTACCTAAGCATTTTCTATGAAGCAGATGTCACATATTTCCCTTCATGAGTGCACTGAGGGTATGAGCAAGCTGACAGTCAGACTGGATCAAGGGCTTTCTGGGGATCAGACTCACCTGCTGTTAGGAGAACAAACATCTATCATGGGCAGCAGATACTTTTCACATCCCGAGGCCACCTGAGGTGTGGTCCTGCCTAGAAGGGCTGTCAAGGAGCAGAGGACACCAGCTAAAAGGCCACTCCAGGGACTCCTTGGCCTGAGCGTTGGGATAGCTGGGATCCCTCAGAATCAATGACTTTCCCTGTAATTACCTCAAGGAATGCCAGCCACACAAAGACAAATTCATTTTTTATACAAAACTTTTTTTTTCCTGTGTGACTGTTATTCCAGTATTTTAATAACATCTGCAATGGTTTGTTCAGGGTCACAAGGGAAGATGGTGGCAGAGCTGGGGACAAAGCTGAGGTGAATCTCATTCTCATTCTTCAGACTTTCTATCCACCAAGGAATGCAGCTTCCCAAATCAAAGTGACAGAATGAGTTCAAAGGAAAAGCAGCAAACTTACCAATTAATCCAAGCATCATTTCTACAAACGATACTATACTGCCAGAGATGTGGCCCATTCCTTGAACTTATTCTTGGCGTAATTGCTTTCTCTGGAGAGAAAAAAGCATTCTGTGTCCTTGAGGTAGAGCTATGAAGAGCCTTTTTAGTCATTGAATATAGTCCCTTCTCTTCCCCAGCAGGCTATTGCGGATTCAATATCTGCAAAATAGCCAGAGAAAGGCTGACAAAGTATCCATCTGCTTACAAGGTCACAAGACAGTGTGACCACCAGTGTTCAGTCAGTAAGAGAGTAAAGGCTACAAGCATGCTGTGCCACAGAAAGACAGGATAGAAGGGTGTATAACACTACAAATATGCACTTGTAGCAATACAGAGGTCTGTTACACCTAGAAGTTATAAATGTAATAATCAGAATATAATTAATATTATTCTGTCTTCAACTCAGATATGTACAAGGATAGTGTAACTGGCAACAGTATGTATTTTGTAACACTCAAGGCACAAAAAGATGCAATCTATAAGCATTTTACATAAGTACGTGAGCAACACGACTACCAAATACGGATGAAGTTGCAAACAGATAGCATTCAGCTAACAAAAACTGCCAGAGAGAGAATCAGATAAGCACATGGGACTGCAAATAGCCAAGACAACCTACCCGACAGGCATGACTGGCAAACCAAAAAGCCCAATAAGTGATACTGGGAGCAGATGAGTTCCTCCTTGCTGAGAGCAGGAAATAGCATAAAACCATCAGGCATAAGCAAGAAAAAAAAGCAGAGAAAATAAAAAAGACAAGCCCACTTCAGCTCTGGCTTCTTTCATCAATGAGCTTTCAAGCCTGATCACAAACCCTCGGCAAACACGGACCACCAAAGACCACAACCATCAGTGCCAGCTGTGAGGCATCAATCTCCACATTATTAAGTGCACACAGCTGATTTACAATATGACTGTTAAAGACCAACAGTGATGATGTTGAACAATGCTGTGAGCACAAAGGGTGAACTTTATGAATGGATCTAGTAAAGTTAAAAGTTTAAAACTTCCCTGACCTATCAGCCTTCTAAACATTTGACAGCAATCCCTAATTACCACACTATATACACACATTCAGTTTGCATATCTGCATCACAAGTTTTCTGCAACAATACAAACTTCTTTGTAAGAAGTCCTAACTGATCCTGAGTGCACACGTACTAAGAAAACTCAGGTGCTATAATCAATATTTTTCAAGATAAAAAGACTTTCCACAAGTAGGTGAGACTAATTAATGGATTGGGGGTTTCATAATATACATATCTTTCGTATCAATACAAACCATACTACAGGATCTGTAGCCTAATCTGCATTCAGTGGATCACTGTTAACTAATTTAAACTAAAGTAATTGCTTCAGTTAAGATCCTAATGAATATTTTTTCACACCAGAGAAGCCTTATCACAGTTAGTAACTCACGATTTGACGTATCTTTGGGAAAGTCAGCAGAAACAGCAAGACCTGGACAATGAACCTGAGCCTTGTCCCAGAATGAAAACAGTCACTTTTTATCATTCACTGCTCCTAAAGGACTTTCTGCAATTGAGCAAAACTGCACCTTTTTAAAAAATGGGCAACAATGAGGTGAGAGAGGGGCTGTGATTAGTTTATGGCCTATTTTAACACCGCAGGACAGTGTCAGGAGCTGTAGAGAAAAAACCCAACTCGGCTTCCAGCACTGCAGCCTTTTAGCCAGGCTGCCTCCTTCCATAGCGTGACAGCATCAATTGTACAGTACCTCTGAATGTCAAAAGACAGAGGAAAAAAAACTAGGGCAGAATTTTTCATGGCAGTACCTTAAGGCATCCAAATGCTTTTGGAAAGGTGACCCATAGGCAGTCAAGCAGACTAGCTTTGGCAACTTTCCCACATCCTATTAATGACCAAAGGCCTTCCATTTTCAGACAATAAATTGAGCATCCTCCCTAAGCTTTACATGTTTAGGAATAATGATTATTAATTCCTTTTTAAAAAGTAATTAATTATTGTGTTCCCAACTTACATTAATGAATCTGTCTATATGCTGTGACTATGAACTAGAATAATTTTATTTCTGAGTTATATTACAGTGATGCCTATAGGGCATGAGAAGGAGGGAGGCTTCATTATCCTAAGTAGTATCCAGGCTGCCAGACAACATACTCTCTCTCTCTTCCGATTTATAACTTAATTTATGAAAAAGGACTGATGAAAGAGAAAGGTTCTTAAAAAGCTGTGACCTAATTGGCTGTCCTGGTTTCCCATGCTCTCTTGCCATGATGATGACCCTGTTAGGAATAGTCTGGGTTGTTTGTTCTTGAATGGCAAAACACAACATGGAGGCATGGGGAGGGAAGGGCCACTCTCTGCAGAAGATGCATTTGACTGGGTGTTCTACTTGACTGGGTGTCTACTCTCAGATAATTGGAGAGAAATATGAGACAATACATCTGAGAGGGCCTCGCCAAACCATCTGAACTTTGTGGTAGCCCCATGCGAAAGCTTTATTGCCATTAGTCAATCAACCAGTATGTTTGGCTTAACTTGTGTGTTGTTTTCCCTCAGGCAGTTGATGACATGAGATTGATGTCATGTTAACACAGCTTTCTGAGTTATGCAAACTGAAGTATAGGCCTGACTTGTGTAAGTGGCTACCACAACATGCAAGCAAAAGGGGTAAATGCAAGTAATTAGGCATTGGGTTTGCTTTGTGATGGGATGGTCCAGAATGGTACACCAAAACATATTTTGGAAATAAAAGAAAACTACAAGTTCTCCTAGAATTAGATTGGTAAAAATTCTGAACCACCCTTTCACACAAAACTAACCATGCCTAGACCTGTAACTTCACACTTATGACAAGATTTAATAGTAGAACCAGGAGGCATCAAATAACAGGAAGAAAATTCAAAATAAACAAAAGGAAGTAATTCTTCACGAGCAGAATTCCTTGACAAAGGATGTTGTAGATACAGAAAGTGTATATAGGTTCCAAGGGAGACTAAAAAGATTGGAGAAGTCCAGTGAAGGTTAACAAGCCTTGGTCAGGACCAGAAAATTTCTAACTTTAAAGAAAGTGAAGTCTGAGAAAATATTAGAGGAAAATACTACTATTTCTCTTCCTCTCTTACACTCTTCCTCAAATGTCCAGTTCTAATTAGCATTGCAATCAGTATACAGGAGATCTAGAACATTTAATTTTACCTGCCACTTTTGTATTACATTTCATGTTCTTAACAAACATACCAAGGTTATTTGGATTTTTTGCTTTTGGACTTTTTCTGAGTTTTGCCTTCTCCCTTCAACAATCCAGGAAGTAAAAACATAGCTCTTGATGTGAATATGTAGGTGTCAGAATTTCCACACTATCTCACATGCAGGCTAGATGTCCACTTGCAAGTATGTGGATGAGATTAAAGATCATCCTTGGATCATAGTAAAAAAAAAATAATTTTTTTTCTGCCAGGTCAGAACTGTGCCTTGCACTATTAAAAATGCATATCAGTGTTAAAGTAAATGCCTTAGAATCTGAATAAAAAGCTCACCAGAGTCCACAAACTATGTAGATCAAATGCACCTAATCCTGTACTACCATGGTAAAAGGATGAAAAATTACAGCCCTCTTCACTTTGATCTGGTAGGAAACACAAAAAACTCTGCTTTATTTTTTTTTTCTACAGTAAGAAATCCATTTCTGTAAGAAAACCATTTCACAACCTTCAGCTGGTTGTGCTGAAGGGCAAAAAAAAAAAGAATGCAGGTTAATTCAGCTTCCAAACCACTACAATATACCACAAAGCCCTCAACTACTTTACACAGCCTTCACCTCAAGCGATTCTAACAATTTTCTTCTTGCTTCTAGGTGATGATTAATACACAGGTTCCAAATACACATCATGGCCAGGCTTCACGAACGAAGATTTGGGAAAGGTCTCTACCCACGCTGGTGGCTAAAAAGGCCAATACGAGATAGACACGTCTGGTTGCAAAAGGTACAGCAGAAGGACTCCTTAGGTGGTATATTCTGCAAGGCATGATTCTTTCTGCATTGCCTTTTCTCCTCAAGGGTGATCCTGCGTGCTTTCTCAAAGGCGTTAGCAGCGTTATAGGTGGCGTGTCTCCAGAGCTCCTGATTGGAGGCCAGAGTAGACCAGTTATGTTGATCAATATGGCCAAGGCTGAGATGTTGTTTCAGGGAGTCCTTGTATCTTCTCTTCGGAGATCCTCTTGTGTGGCAGCCGGTGGCAAGTTCACCATAAAGCAAGATCTTAGGGAGGTGGTGGTCCTTCATCCTTGAGACGTGTCCTGCCCAACACAGCTGTGTTCTCAGCAACATGGCCTCAATACTTGTGACTGCTGCTTGTTCTAGAACAGACGTATTAGTCACATAATCTGACCAGTGGATGTTTAGGATTGTAGGGAGGCAGCATTGATGGAAGCGTTCTAGGAGTCGCAGGTGGTGGCGGTAGATGACCCATGATTCAGATCCATATAAGAGAGTAAACAGCACTATGGCTCTGTAAACTCTGATCTTTGTACTTTTCTTCAAGTGTTTATTTTGCCAAACTCTTTTATGAAGCTTTCCGAAGGCACTATATGCCTTTGCTAACCTGTTGTCTATCTTTCCATCAATCTTACCATCCAAGGAGATGAGGCTGCCTAGGTAATTAAACTTCTGGACTGATTTGAGCTCTGATTTGCCAATGGTGATGTGGGGATGATGGAAGACTTCCTGAGGTGCCGGTTGATAGAGAACCTCTGTCTTCTTTAAGCTGACTTCCAGCCCAAAGACCTCAGCAGCATCTGCAAAGCAGGATGTTAAATGCTGCAGAGCTGCTTCTGTGTGGGTGACAAGGGCAGTGTCATCAGCATAAAGCAGCTCCCGGACAAGATGGTTTAAGGTCTTGGTGTGGGCCTTCAGTTGCCTTAGGTTGAATAGGCTTCCATCAGTACAGTATCAAATGTAGATACCGTCCTGATCATCGAGGTCTGCCGTGGCCCTTTGGAGCATTGTGCTGAAAAAGACTGTGAATAGGGTTGATGCGAGAACACAGCCTTGTTTCACATCATTAGTTATTAGAAAGGGCTCAGAAAGTGCATTGCCATATCTGACTTGGCCGTCCTGATCCTCATGGAGTGAGATGATCATTTTAAGGAACTTGGGGGGACATCCTAAACATTCCAGAATCTGCCATAGACCTTTTCTGCTCACAGTATCGAAAGCCTTGGTGAGATCAACGAAGGTTACATAGAGACCTTTGTTCTGTTCCCTGCACTTCTCTTGCAGTTATCTGAGAACAAATACCATGCCTATGGTACTCCTATTAGTTCTGAAACCACATTGGCTTTCAGGTAGAATTCCTTCTGCTATAGCAAGAGTATTCTTGCCAGGATTTTGCCAGTAATGGAGAGCAGAGTAATACCACAGTAATTTGAGCAGTCTGATTTAGCTCCTTTCTTCTTATACAAAGTGATGATGACTGCATCACGAAGGTCTGATGGGAGTTTGCCTAGTTCCCAACAGCGCACCACAAACTCGTGAAATTTAGCATGGAGCACATGCCCCCCATGTTTCCAGACTTCAGGTGGAATTCCATCAACCCCAGCTGCCTTGCTGATTTTCACCTGCTGTATGGCCTTAAGGATTTCTCCTAAAGGGGGGCAGTATCCAATTCATACTTCACAGGTTGTTGTGTGATGGACTGAATAGCTGAGTCTTGGACTACACTGTTGGTACTGAAAAGGGTCTGAAAGTGTTCAGACCATCGATTCAGAATGGAGGTTTTATCTGTCAGAAGCGTTTGACCATCAGCGCTGAGTAGAGGACTTTGGACTTGGTATGTAGGCCCGTATGCTGTTTTCAGGGCCTCATAGAATCCTCTGTGATCACCCATATCTGCGCATAATTGAGTTTTTTCAGCTAGATTGATCCACCACTTGTTCTGCATGTCACGAAGTTTCTGTTGGAGCCTGCTCCATGGAAGACAAAAGGCCGTTTTTCTTATGTGACAGGATGGCAGTGCAAGGTGTGCATGGTGAGCAATTCTCTTCTTCCTCAACAATTCCTGGATCTCTTGATTGTTTTCATCAAACCAGTCCTTGTTCTTCTTGAGGGAGAACCCTAAGGACTGCAGGATGCTGTTTTTAATATGGTGCCAAAGTGTTACAGGAAAGGTATCTGTGGAATCTATGGAGTGGTTTTCGAGCCTAGTTTGAAGATTTGCCTGGAATCTATCTCTCACTGTGGCTGATTGGAGATTGTTAACTTGGAGTCTCCTCCTTGGGATACTGCCCCTTTTAGGTTTGAATTTAAGATTGAGGTTAAGTTTACAGTGCACAAGGCAATGATCTGTTTGACATTCTGCACTAGGCATCACGCGACTTTGATGGATATCATGGACACCTCTCCGTTGCACCAAGACGTAATCGATGAGGCGCCAATGCTTAGATCTAGGATGCATCCGGGTTATCTTCAGACTATTTTTCTGCTGAAAGATAGTATTAGTGATGGTGAGCTGTTGCTCTGCACAGAATTCTAGAAGTCGACCATTATCCTTGCGGTTTCCAACACCATGCTTGCCTAAAACTTCTTTCCAGGCTTCAAAATTATTTCCTACTCTGCTGTTGAAATCACCAAGGATAATGATCTTATCATCTGCAGGAACCTTTTTGGTTAAGGCAGTGCAGGTTGGTGTAAAATTTATCTTTTTCGGCAGGGTCAGCTTGGAGAGTGGAGACATGACAGTTCATGGGCAATTAGGGCAGAATGATGCTCAGGACGTCCACTGTCCGCAGAATCAAGCATGGTTCTGATGTTCCAGCATGCTAGAGTCAGTTTGGGTACACCTTTGGAGGCAGGTGTGTGCCTTTGTCTTTTGATCTTTGTGTGACCGCATTAGTAGAAGATGCCCATTGGCTGCAGTTAACCAACCAGGTGAAGGGGGAGATGAGCTTTGTTTAGGCCACCTTTTCTAGGCCCCTCTCCAAGAGCAGCAAGCAGTGCTCTCTTTGAAAAGGCTGCTTGGACATTCAGGGTGCTGCCCAAAGACACTGTCATCTCCGGTCAGTCTCTGACGACCAATATCCTGAACCGCCTGCGTGCAGGGTTGGGTCTGTGGCTTCCAATGCACCTTTCACCTGCCATTTTGATCCTCACCCATCGCTACAGGGCTTTCAAATGTGGGTAAGGCATTTGAGCCTGTGCAGTGGATTTTTTAGGTGAGACACAGTATGCGCGGAACTGAACCCACCCTTTAATCCTAAGGTTCACCTACCAGGGCCAAGCAAGCTTGGATGGTGGCAGCGAGGTCCTCAGGATGTAGGTTTAATTAGAGTGACCTTCTCTCAGATGGATGGCCTTACAGGGCTAAGCGAGCTCCATCTGCCCGGGTTTGGGATTAGAGTTGTCCTTCCCCTAGGATGACTGCCAGAAGGCTAACGAGCTCATCCTGCCAAAGGATGTATTGTATCTGGCCCTACGGTTTTGACCTGTCTGGCATGGGCAACCCTACCAAAGGCATGTACCATTGCCAGCATAGCTTGCAACCACATAGGGGTACACAGGCTTCATTCCTATTAAAACGATTAGGGCAAGCCTTACACTTCCTACTTTTCTGTCACCTGTCTATATTCAATCCCAAGGAAATACCCAGGAACAACCCTTTTTCCTGTCCACCCTTTCAGGATGTAACAAACATATTCAGAACATACCGAACCTGGGCAGTAGCCACAGGTGAGCCAAAAACAAACACATGAACAAACCATTCCAGCCCCCATACCCACCCAGGGCTCGAGTACCTCTCAAGGCCCTAGCCCGGCCGAGACCCCAGCCCCCCAGAAGAAACCATTATCCAAATACACAAAGGGGTAATAAAACACCCTATGCCATGAACACATATTGGATGGAATTCATTATTTCTTGAAGGTGTTGAAAGCACTGCCAGCAGCTCTTCCTGAGAAACAGCCTTCTCTTTCTGAGATGGTATGTTCTGCTTATGAAGGGACACCTTATTATATAAATAAAAAACCTAGAGGGAAATACTATTGGACACTTTCATTAGAGGTTTAAAAGCCCAGAAACAAAATTCTTGCCCTAAGAAGGTGTTCATTCTCACTGGACAGACCTGTGTTATCACAGAGAAATGCGTCTTCAAAGATGGCTCCGTGGAAAAGCAGACATGAAAAGAGAAACAATAGCCACTTGTAACCACCTGACCTGATGCATCTGGGAACTAAACCATGAGGATCACACATCTCTTTTCTACTACTGTTAGGAAGCAGATTAACTGCTCTAGTGTATAAGAGTGAGAAGATAAGTGAGTCTCTTTTTGAGCCACCTCTCTAGGGCATTGTTACACTAAGTTGTCACAGAAGCATTTTCCACTCTTGCTAAACCTTCTTTACTAATCAGTCACCATGCTGGGTGCTTTAGTGATCAGAGATCAAGGCAACCTTCACCTGCTTGTGAAGAACCATCTATAGTCACAGTAAATGAATGCCAGTCCATGAAGATCGCTGACAGCATTAAGCACAAGAGGCTGATCTCCTTACCACTTCACTAGCTGAGACAGCTTTAACAGCATCCCCAATGCTGGCAAGACTGTGAATTATCAGAAGTGAGAGACTGATCACTCAATCAAAAGCATATCTCACAAATTCAGATTTGTTGAAGAACTCCTTTTCTCTGTGTCTGCTTCTCCCAGCACCATTGACAGAGTTGATGAGCTACAGGATGGTTGTGCCTTAGGAGCCCAGCTGGCAATCACAGTTCTGATGCACCAAATTGAGTACAAACAAAAGGATAGCCTGAGTGGGTTTCACTTACTCAACCCTAGACATTATGGAGTCATCTAGGGAGACTCATCCTACTCTCCCTCCCTAGACTCTGGAAAACAATTGGTATGTTTAGGGAGCAATTTCTCTAACCACAGGCACCTATAATATGATGAAGTGAATCACACCTAGAATTTCCCATTTCTCTGCAAAGGCTATGAAGAAAATAGAGGGCAGATAGCTTAGATATCAATAGATACATATATGTAGGAAAATAACATCATTATCTCTGTTCTTAAGAGTTTTTGTTCATGAGGGAAACAATTTACTGGTACAAATACTCCCAATAAGATATTTTCCAAGGATTCTTGTTTAAAGTGTCCATTCGATCAAACATTATCAAGTAATCTTAGTGAGCTAAGGCTACAGAGCCAGGTAAAGAAACAAAGTCAGACACTGAGGAAAAAGACAGTCTCTTTCACCCTCTTAGGTGATTGGATAATATGCAAATCCACAGCTCAGATCAGCAGGAAGACAGCTGTGGAGGTTAATCTGTCACTCTGTTCTAGTCAAGACTCCAAAGTGCCAAGCAAAATGCACTCCAGTCCCATGGGTAGACTGGGGATGAAGGCAGCTTTCTGCTTTCTCCTGAGTTGCTTAAAGAACCTGAGATTTCTGCAGGAACAAAATATTTTGCATTTTCATTCCAAACAGCACAGAGAATACCTGCCATCCAACACCCCCATCTCAGCCTGAATCACAACCCATGTTTTTTCTTCAATACCTGTTTTCCTCCAAGCTCATCATTTGCATGTTTAGCTAGAAATACAAATCACCTTGAGGACACAGTATTTCTGCTCCCCCTGTGTAAAGTATACAGAAATTGAATAAAAACATTGTTCATCTATGCAGCAAGAGAAAGTGATCAACAGGATCAGCCTTTCAGTGAAAAGAAGATTCTCATTATTTCCGACCTATGTTCCTGTAATCAGCAACTCTAACTTCAGCTGAGCAAAAGCAGCACCAAGACAGATAGCAGAAACACTGGGATTCAGACTGTGTGCTTATAGATTCAGGCGAAATATGCTTGTTAGTGTATAATTAGTCAGCTCTCTATGCAAACCAATGGCAGCTAAAAAGATGTGTGGTGCTTTGAGTTTCAGGAGCCCTCACCACAGGAAACAATATTTTATTATAATGTAGATTTCTGCATTATTTGCAAAACTCCTCAATGCAGGGCAGATGTTTTCATCACTCACTGCCATAGCCAAGAAAAAGAGAGGGTAGAAAGAACTTCAAGAATAAATATTTAAATAGATGAACCAAGGAATTATTAATTCTCTGCTTCTCATGAAGAATGTAAAGTATACATAATTTCCAGGACTAGGTGATTGATGGTGCAGCTCAGCAAGAAACTTTCTTCATTAGATTGAAGCAGGCACACAAAGCATGTGAGAGGCCACAATAGGCCACTCAGGCAGAGCAGCATATTGGGATCTCCAGAAAAGGTATAGGGAGACAGAAAGGATGAAGGAAGGCTCAGGCAGTATTTCCCTTCACTCATGTTGCCCAGAGAAGCTGTAAGTGCCTCATCCCTGGCAGTGTTCAAGGGCAGGTTGGACAGGACTTTGAGCAACCTGGTCTAGTGGGAGAAGTTCCTGCCCATGGCAGGGGGGTTGGAACAAGATGATCTTTAAGGACCCTTCTGACCCAAACTGTTCTGTGATTCTATGTGAATTTAAGGCCAGAGACTTCAAGTAAGCAGAGCCCTCAACATGCAGGCCTCCCTTATTCTGTCCAAAATAAGCTGTATAAGCTCTTCTGCTGTCAAGGGCTATTTTTTTCCCTTCTTCACATGGGAAAATATATCTAGAGCCTACCACTACTTACAAGTCTTTCTCTATTCCACTTATTGGATTCAATGATTTTTAGTGTGTCTACAAAAAAAAGGAAGTTAGTGAGTAAGAACTATAGAAGTCTGAGAGGAGATGTGGGAAAGATGTATTTTTTTGCTGTGTTTACTTATCTGGACAGCAGCTGGTACCATTAGAAAGAGCTAACTTGTGGGGAGTTACCTTTTTGTTTCAGTTATTTTTTTGTTGTTCTTTATTGAGAGAGGAGCTGCTTGTTTGTTTGTTTGTTTGTTTTTTCTTTGCTTTGCTTTGGGTGTTTTGGGGGCTTTTTTTTGACACATTACTTTGTAGTGTGGTTTCAGGTCTGAAAATATCATGTAAGCTAGGTTCCAAGACTTGAAGTTAAACCAATACAAAACGACAATCAAGAAAGCCTCTTTTCAAGTCTTCTGAATTAAAATGGGATATTATAGACATGAAATGGGAAGAGGTTATTTCAGTGCAGCTTTTTTGCAGATTCTTTGCATCTGAAAGCATAAGTCAGATACAGATTTTATATGAATTATTACATTCCAAATACACAATGAAAACAAAAAGTTGGGATTCTACGGGTTCATGAAAAGGTTGATTGCTGCCTATAAAAGTCCTCTCACTGATATAAATGTGTTTACGTTGTTTGTACAAAAGTTGAGGTGTGTTGGGTCAACCCGTCTTTTCAGGACAAGGAGTGGGAATCAGATGCATGCCCTAGAATTCTACTTTCAGATTAGGTGAGGCAGTAATGTGAGCAGCAGCAAGAGGAAAAGTCTGCTGCTTGCATATACTGTATCAGCTCATGAAGATTTTTGCTTCAGGTTTTGGAGAAAGATAAAAAAAGTGAAACCACAAATGGAAAAATAAATCTCTGGAGTTTTTCTCAAAAAGTTGTGTTAGGCCCTTCACTGTGTACTTTTGTTTTATTAGGCCTTTCACTGTGTACTTTTGTTACAGACAAAACAATGACTCATCTTTAAAAGCTGCTAGTTGATTGGGTATCATGTGACCTGTCAGCATTCGTTCAATATATTTTCATAGTGAGCAAACAGAGAAAAGATGTAGTTGCAATAGAGGCAACAGGACAGTCTGGAGAGATACCCTACTTAATCAGTCACCTTAAAACACCCTTTTCTTTAGTGTTCCATTTTTGTGCTACACATTCAGAAGACTTCGGTATGTTGTTCAGTAACAGAAGAAAAGGCTAGTCTAGACAGGTAAATTGAATAAAAACAACAGAAGCATAGAGTAGATGAAGTACACTTTTAGTTGTCCTTTGCCAATTTTTTTCATTTAGACTGAAATTTCCCATTCTGTGTGCCTGCTTCAGGTGGGGATTTCTTGTTTGTTTCGTCTATCTACTTATCTATCTATCTACATATATATAGAGAGAATACACATCCACAATTTCACTGAAAATATGTCACCAGTTTCTGTGATGGATTCAGGCAAAACATGCTGATTTCTCCACATGGTTCCCCAAGACACCTTTTGTGTCACTATGTTATAGGTGTTGAGATTTGGCAGCAGGGCTTCATCTGGCTCAAGGACTTGCCCAGTGCTGTTAAGAAAACAAAAAATCATGTCTACATGAGGCTAAGTTATGAGGGTTTGATAAACTACCATGTGTGCAGGCTTTATAGAGGCATGCTAGTGCTTTATGTTCCCTGGCTGTGCCCCAGTCCAGGGCTCAGAGAGATTTTTCCTACCATTTCAGCCATAGCCAGAAATTGAACTGAAATTAGGAGGAGGCTTTCTCTAGCATCCTTCCTACCTGTGATGCCCGGGTACTGGAGGGGAGAATGTCAGAAAGAATCTGGGCCCAACCTGAAGGGAAAGAGCATGAAATGTTACCTAGAAAGAAAAAACTTGGGGAAGACAAGGACAGAGTTACATCAGTTCATCTAAAAATAGGTTACGAAATGAAGGGAACACTGGATACAAACAAAAAGGCTTCTGGAAAGTTAGACCAAAAATATTTCAACAGACCCATTCCCATATTTTCCGCAAAAAAATCCTCTTTTTTTCTGAGATCTAGACAAGATTGAAAATTAACATGTCCTTTTTTTTCCAAATCATGAATTCCCTTAGGAGGTGCAGCTTTCACTGTGCTCTAGTCAATTCATATAGAATATTTAGTGCTCCCCCAGCTCTGCTGCTGTTCTAAAGTCCCTCACAACCCCCAGAAGACGAGGAAATAGCATTCCCATCCTATTAAATACCAAGAAATGGGGCAAAGAGGGAATTAAGATACCCATTAATCTGGGGATTTCTCATTTGTAACATCCTGTGATCTGGCACTTTCTACCTTCAAAGTGCAGCTGCTGATATTCACTTTCAGCTGGGATTGCTCAGCCCTACACGGATTAGAGCTGAGGCTCAAGACAGACTCTCAGAAGACAAGAACTACACAACAAGCAGCACTTCAGTGTCCTGCCTAGAGATGCTAAGAAGGTGGAACCCTGCATCATCCTCTGCACAGAGAGCTCAAGATAGACATTCTGTTTTGGGTGGTGTCACCCTCATTACTGATGGAAGGTACAGTATTTATGGTCTCACAAGGGGTCCTTGTGGTATTTCATGGTTGGTAGGCAATAAGCACAGTTGGCTCTGTGATGAATTTCTCTGGCGTGTCTGTGTGACAGCTGGATTGGGAACTGGCTTCTTGCTCCCTATTTATGTGCCCAGCACTAAAGTGGTTCAAATACACTGTGACCTAGAGGTGCTTCCAGAGTCAAGGCTGATCTACTAATATATAAAGATAGATCTCTCTGAGATTCTGGGTGACACCTTCCAGGCAGATAAATTCATTACATTATACTGCCTTGCAAAACTACCTCATCCACTAAACCAAAGAACAAATTCTAAATTATCAAATGAAGTGTGACAGCTCTGCTAATAAAAGAATACATTGTTATCTCAGGCGAATAAACTGAAAACCAAATGTATCAGCTGAGGAAAAAATTTAGAAAGGCATCCTGTGTCATGTTATAACCCAAAAGAAATCTTAACCTACCTCAGCAGCAAAATTTGGAGGAGCAAAAGACAGAAACATACAGCAGGATGTGATGAGACAATTTGCTCTCTAAGGACGGAAGAATTTCAATGTACACAGTTAATTTCATTGCTGAGTTAAAAAGTGTTTTACTTGCTGTATGGGAAAGGTATTGATCCAAACACTGTTACAGCCTAACTTCTTGAGAGCACATTAGAAATTCAGTGTCAAGTCTTAGGCTAAGAGGTACCTGGTGCAGTTAGACCCTGAATATTTACTTTTTTTTTTGGCCTTTAAACAGAAGGGAGCAGAGTATTTTCCTTCAATAGCACTTCTGTCATGCTGAGATTATTGGATTAGGTCCTAAAATTACTAGAATTTGAATAAACCATGTAATGCCCAGAGTAAAAGTGTGCAAATACAATTTCACTGTTTGATTTGAAAGCATCTTGGAAAATTAAGGAAGAATTAGAACCCCTTCACTGAACAGCCTGACTATTAGAGATGCTGAGAAGCAGTAGTCAATAGGCCAGGGCTCTCTACCTAACCTGAAAAGAGGCCAGGAGGCACCTGGAAACAAGTTTGAGAGCACTTGATGGTAAATACAGCTGTACAGAACCTCTGCAATGAAACCCCAAACCAGGCAGGTAACTCAGCAGAATTTTGAATTTCTTGTAGCCACCATACTTGGTCAACACACTCCAAAACATCCGCTCGGGTTCAGAGACTGTCTCACAACTTTGGGTTGTGGCTTGAATTAAACAGGGCTGAGTTTCAGTTGAACAATCCTATTTATAGTTTCCAGCTGACACCAGGCCAAACCCTGTGGTTTTGCATGGTTTCCGTCTGAAAGACAGCAAAAATTGGCCATTTCAGCTGATTTTTTGCTTTGGGTTTTTGGTGTGGAGGAAAGAGAAGAGGGAGGAAGCTTCATTCAAAAATTGAAGCAGTGAGCAAAAGTAAGAGTCTATGAACCTCACCAGCCAAAACTACAGAAGGCTGACAGAGATCCCTGGGAACAGAAACCACGGTGATTTTCCTGTCTCCCAATGTAAGCAGAGGCTATGTGGTGAGTGGTAGTGCTGCAGGAAAATGTCTGAGTGGAGCTACACAAACAGGAGGTGGATTGGATGGACAAGAAGCCAACTGATTGCTGCTGGATGGATCCTGTCTTCCTACATTAAGAACTTCTGATCTAAAATCAGCAGCTCACATGTTAGCAGCAAAAACTTTTACAGCCTGCACCTCTCAGCTGCGAAACCCCAAAGCACAACAAGAGGAAGCCATGTGGTCTTCTCAGTGGTTGGAATAAAAATATGGGAAGCCTGGAGGTACTGAGCCACTGACTCAGAGTGTGACTGTAAGGAAGTCACTCCACCTTCTTGTGCTTCAGTCATACTAGTTCAAATTAGCTTAAAAAGTAGGAATCATTTTAAAAAACACCCAGTCTGACTAACCTGCTTGTTGAGCAATCATATGATGTCTCTGGAAGCTTTTTTGGCATATGAAGCACCTTCCCAAAAAGATAATCACTCTAGAGAGTTCAGGGTCATGATACTGGAAAGGGAGCTCCTTTTAAAGGAAACTAGAAAATGCCAAAAGAAACTATCAGTGGAGGCAAAACGGGCATACAAGTCTAAGTTGCCATTTTCCAAAAAGACATCTGAAGTCACTGTCATTTTATTGTTGCTCATTTTCACAGGATTATTTTCTATCTCATTGTAATTTTCAAAGGGATAAAAAAACAGACCAGAATGAGAAACTACTGAAATGTACTCGCTAAAATGGAAGAAGACATCAAGATATACCTTTTTTCCTTTCTTACAACTGGATGGAAAGTCAGTGAAGCTGAATTATGTTATGCATTTATCTTATTTTTCAGTACTGAAAGGTACATAGCAATTTGGCAAGCATTAAAAAGACCTCAGTAAAACTAAAGTGAAAAAAGTTCAGTAAAATTATGTTATTCACACAGTATAATGGCATGAACACAAAGTACATTAAAAGTGTCAAGCCCGTTCTCTTCCTCTGATCCCAGCAGTATTCTCCTAAACCTTTTCTCCATCTCCCAGGTAATGCACAGACAAAAGGGGGCAGACACAAAAGTTATATGTATAATAGAAAGTGAAATGCAAGCTGACAGCACCATGACCTTTTGCACTGGCTTTAGCTTAAGAGGAACTCAGACACAAAACACGCCTTTAGTGAGCTAAGGAACAGCCAAGCTGTGGATATCTGCTCTAGCATGCCCTTTCTGATCCATCCAGGTATTACAAACAAAAGCATTTCACCATACCACAGCAGAAGAAAATTCCTGATCAAACACAAAGTTGGGGAAGCAGTTAAGCCAGACTTTTCTCCTGACATTAAAAAAAATCTAAACTACAACTAGATGTGCAGGTTAGGTGACTAACTCCCACCCTTTGAAGAGACTGACAGACTTGAAGGCCAGAAGTCTCCCACCCTCCCAGGAAAGCCTCTGGGGACTGTCCACACACCCAGAGCCATGCTGCAGGCTTGGGCAGCATCTAAAGCAGACTCACCATCTTGTTTCTCCAACATTTTCATCTTGTCTTTCATCTTTTCCTCTTTCTGAAAGAAAACAGGAATCTCTTTTTCCCTCTCTCTTGAACACTTGCCCCTCTGGACTCACTGTATTCCCCCATTTTGTTCTTGGGAACAGCTAACCAGAATGATGTTTACACAGTGAGAAACAGGTAAGACATATTCCACAATAGTGCTTGTATCACACTGTGGTCCCAGAAATTCTGAAACAGTTTTCAATCACCCTTCTTTTTTCCAAAGCATGGACTCCCATGGTTGCTTATGCTGGCATTAATGCAGCTTTTAGCTGCCTGAGAAGCACAAAGTGCATGTACCTAGCAGATAATCAGGTCCCACATATTTATTTAGTAGATTAAAGATCTTACATTAGTTAAAAAGACACAAATATCAAGGGGGAAAAGGAATGCACAGCATAGCTCTCAGAAATAGTCAGATTCCAATTACTGTAATTATATCTTTGAAAGGTAAGGTATGAAAATTATCACTTAAACAAGAGAACAAGGAAAGCAGAGAGAACAGTACCTTATTTCTCATCTTATCTTTGTCTCCATGCCATTGTACTGAATTGCCATGATTACACTTTGCTAAAGTCTTTTCATTTTTCTCACTGTTCTCTTGAGGATATGAGGCTGGTTGAACAAAGCAGGGTTATCAACCAAAATTCAATTCCACAAACTCCTAAAGGGAAATATTTATGAAAATGCAGACTTCAGAAAGATCAGATTCCTGTCTAACTTTACTTTATGAGTTTGATAAGTGCACGAACAAAAGCAGATGCTTCAGTGTTAGGGGGTGTGGGTGTGTAGCAGAACAAAGGGCATAAAAACACCTCCCACAGAAGGAAGTTCTGTTTGGCAAAATATGCCTTCTTTTCTCCTTCCTGGCTTCCTGAAACTTCGGCATCTTCATCCTCTTGAGCAACTAGAGGTGGCTCTAGCTCTCATCAAGCCATTGCTGCATTTGCCTCTCACAAGCAGCATGTTCCTGCACTGGCTGCTGCTGAGCTCCCCACCAGCTCCTGCTTTCCCACCAACTAGATGATGTCTCCTGGACCATGAGTTACACTTCATATAACCTTGTCCCACTAATTGGTGTCTGTCAGTGAAAGCAACACTTTCTTCTTTGTCTTTTTTTGAACATTGATGGCACTGAAATAGCACAGGAATTTTTTTCCAGCAAACTCAGTTCCTCAACACAATACAAGGCCTTTATCCTTCTCAATAGTCCAGAATACTCCTGCAGGCATAACCCCATGAAGTGCAGAGCACTGAGTACATTTCTTGTGTTATGGTGCATGAGGCAGCCTCAGAGTGAGGGAGCTGGGAATGAGGGAGGCAGCACCTTCCCTGCAGCAGAGCAATCCAGAACAGTGTTTTTTCTAAAGGCAGATTGCATTATAGGCAGACTTTCTATCATTTTCTCTTTTGGTGTCAGGACAGAGGCCTCTTAGAAGAGGAGGAAGCTAAGGGAAAAAGGTGAAACAAGGATGGACACCAAAGAGAGAATGAGGTTGAGGGTTAAGGGCTCAGACAGGAATGGGAAGGTAACAGGAGGAGGCCACCCAGCAGAGCATCTCTGACAGCATCTGTAATACACAAAAGGCATCTGGGTTGGTGGCCAGTGTCTGACAGTGCTCCACTTGGATATGCAAATGGCCAAGGGAAGGAAGCTAGTCCCACAGGCCCAGTTATATCCTCACTAGGAAAGTTGTTTTTCTGGTCATCACAGATGGAGAGCTTGATTCAGGCCAGGACGAGGCAAATAAGGACATCCCATGATCTGGAAGGGCTTGGATAGGGAGGACACAGATAAGGAGATGATCTCTCAGCCAGAGGTGGTGGAGCAGCTGCAACAAGGACTGTGACACCATGTGCTTGGAGCAAACATGTGCACAGTCCCTACTTGGGCTAAAAGCACTTGAGAAAGAAAGGCCAACAGATCTAATGTACCAATCTCCTCTGCTCTGCAAAGGATTTTCCATCCATCCAATGCCCCTGCAATCAGTATGGGCCAGGCCAATGGGGATCCTTGGAATGGTACCTTATCCCCACTTGTGACTGGGCAAGACCTGAGGGTGCAGGAAAGGAGAGAGCAAGGGCAAGCATGCAGGGGTCTGCATAGGGAGAAAAGAAATTATCTGCCACTGTATGTGGGTCAGTAGAGAAAGCAGCATCAGTGATGCCACGAACAGAAATACTCAGGTTTTGTGTGCTCCCAAACCCTTAAATGACTTCTGGAGGATTCACAACTACACATAACCCGTCATGGAAATAGGACTGAACTTAGAACAAACACAGCAAGAAAGCTGTTTTGTTGTGAGAAATGTCCTCTACTGTATTATTCATACTCCTCTGCCTCTAGTGAAAGTCCTGCAGAGAAAAGACTTGTTGAGGTGAGACAACTATATGGATCCAGCTTCTTAATGCAGATAATTCACAGAACTAACAAGGAACAAGACATAAGTAGTATTATTAACATTGCTTCAAACTTTGACGGAAAATTTGATGACTGATTTTCAGCCTCTTTTTAAAGTAGAAACTAGTAGTCACTAAAGCTGTATTTCAAGGTAATCCTGCTTAAATTAAACCAGACAGTACTGAACTCTCACTGAAACTTGTTAAATTAATGGCAGAAGTCTTTAGCAAAGCCTTTTTCCCCTTCTAAACTGTGATAAGTGAGGAATTAGGGTTCTTAAAACAAAAATGCAATTTAAAAATTCAAAGTGTTGAAACCTATACAGAGCACTTAGCTTCTCCAGTTATGCCAGACAACTCCCACGCACACCAGCTCAGGGTAATATGGGTCAGAAATGAAAAAATGCAGAGAGAAGCTCAGTTATAAACTATAGACATAATGTTTGTAAAAACAACTTGTAAAAAACCCAGCAAAATTATACATGTGATGGCTGGAATTCCAAACAGACAAGAACCAGATGAGAAATGAAGTGCATATTTTAACTGCCATTTGAACAACTTTGGTATGGATGCAGTAAATTCTTGTTTGAAGTCTTGATATAGAGGATATCTGTTTTCCGAGAAGCTGTGTTTTGGCACAGCAAGGAATGATAATCTCAACATGGAAGTCTTTAAGAAAAATTTTCTGCTTTTTGTTTGCTGGAGCTCAGACTTAGGGATAATACAGCTACCTTCCAGCCTCAGCGTCTTTGAATCTCTGCATATAGATATATGTACACACAGTGTATCTAAAGCTCTCCATCTAGTGGCAGTTTCACAGCATCATAAAATCATAGACTCATTTGGGTTGGAAGGGACCTCCAAAGGCCCTATAGTCCACTTACCCTGCAACGATCAGGGACATATTCCACTATTTCTAGTTTCTCAGAGCCCCATCCAATATGAATGTTTCCAGGGATGGGGCATGTACCACCTCTCTGGACAACTTCTGCCAATGCCTCACCACTCCCACTGTAAAAAACTTCTTCCTTATATCTAATCTAAATTGACCCTCTTTTAGTTTAAAACAGATGCCAAGCCAACCTCAGCCCACTGCCCAATACTGTCTTTGCTGACTGTCTCCTAGCTGGAATACAGGCAGCCATAATCATTTCTTGTTTCCAGTAATAATTACAAGGGAACAAAAAAGCCTGAAGATTCATGAGCTTCTTCAGAATATTTTTTCACCCTGTGTCTCTCCTTTGAGATAAGCAATCCTTGTTATCATGTTATTATGTTATCCTTTTGAACCCTTGTTAATGTAGATGTTTAAACCTTGAAATCGGTGCAGGTGAGATAATGGGACATGGAGCAAAGTAAGGATGAGAGGAACACCAAAGACCCTAGCCAGCTCCGTGAACCTGTGTCTCTAAAAAACACCATTACAAGGAGCAGAGAGAGCATGTGAGGGAAATAGAAAAAGGGAACAAGGGTACAGGGAAAGAAACAAATATTTCTCATCCAAACTCTTCTATATGCTCATCTATAAACCAAAGAGAACCTCTCTGCTGTTCCATCATGGTCACTGAGCAGAAAATGCTAAGTCTCGGGATTTACCAGAGTGTAGGAGTAACATTGATCCTTCATCTGTGTTTCCAAAATGGATTTTTACATAGCTGGAGGTTTGCTCTGAATCAGTGACCAAGTTAAGAGTGTCTCCCACTCCCTCTTGGGTGAAAACCAGGTCTTCCCTGTGGGTGCCTGACAAGTACGGGCATGAGCATCACTCTTCACTCTTCCTATCTACTAGAGCTCTCACTGGATTTGGTTGGAGACAGGCCCAAACAATGGGTGAAGTTCACTGCAAAACCATCTGAAGTTCTTCAGGATATTAGGCAAATTTTATGCAGTTGATTGTTAGCTGGCTTGCAGATTTTCCAGCTGTTTGATTGGATTTATTATTTTTTTCCTAGCTCTTCAGCTGACGGATTGATATTCTGACCAGATGGTCCCAAGCTGGGACTGGTTATCTTGCTTCTCTCTGTTTTCTCATTGTGCTGTTGATCCAGAAGTCAAGTTGCCATCTGCCAGCCACTTTTCTAAACTCTCTTGCCTTATGCTTTTTCTTATAAAGATAATCTCATATTACCTTTACATACCCCATCACTATCTTGATGCATGACTAGCTGAGAAACAGCAAGAGCCATGAAAACTCTTGTATATGTCAGAGCCCCAACTCTGACTCCATTTGGGGCAGAGTGAATAATAATTTACAAGTTTAGCAGAGAAGAAATGCTACTGGTGGGATCCATATACTTGAGATCATCTAAAAGTATGGTGTGAAAATTTGACATAGTCAGTGGTGAAGTAAGCACTCTGGAAGGCAACTCTGCTGGAGCGTCTTTACTGGCCAACCCAGGAGCTGAGAAAACTCCCTCCAAGGTTTCACTGCATTGCTTCTGCCTTTGCAATTCTGTTTCTCTATATCAACTGTAAAGGCCTACCTTTGGGTAGATGGATGCCATCCTAGGGAGCAGAGATATAGATACAAGATATAGATATACAAGATACAAGATATATGGGTACAAGATATACAACTTCAAAATGATAAAGAAGCAGTAAAACTTCAAGTACTATTATTGAACGGAAGAAACAAAAATATCGGAGGCAATGTCAAAGTCATAGAATCATTAATATTAGAAAAGATCTCCAAGATCATTGATTCCAACCTTTGACCAAACAACACCATGTCAACTAATCCACAGCACTAAATGCCATGTCCATTTATTTCTTGAACAGGGATGGTGACTCCACTACCTCTCTGGGCAGTCCATTCCAATGCCTGACTCTCCTTTCAGTGAAAAAATTCTCCCTAATATCCAACCTGACCCCCTCCTGGTGCAGCTTGAGGCCATTTCCTCTCGTCCTGTCAACAATGTCAATCCATTGTTCTTTGTTTTTTTTCTTACCACAATACAACCAATGTACAACAAACCAGATTATAAACAGAACAAAAAAAAAAATCCATGCAGGTTATTTCAACATTAAACAGTGTGTCCCTTCTGCCCTCTCTCTCTCTCTCCAGGAGAACAACTGCTCCTGAGGTCATAACATCTGGATGTCCTGAAAAAGCATTACAAGATACTCTCAACAGTACTGTGCAGAAGTGCATAAAATTCAGTAGATGGAGGTGATTCATTTTCTTGTCATTCGACTCCCCCACCTTAAGTGTTTGAGATTTAGATGATTATGTAGCTTTACATTTCCACCCCAATGACAGATTTCTGAGAGCTATTGTTTCTTTGGGGCAATGTCCTACTCTTCCCTGCACACACGCTGTCCTTTCCTTTGAGTTACAAACTCATGTACAAGGAGCAGATAACTGCTGGGACTCTTACACAAAATGCATCTTGGTTGCCTTTTGACCCGTTTCTGCTCTCTTTAAACTCAACAGAAAAAATCCCCTGAATTCTACACAAGCGGGAAGTAACTTGCTGACCTCCTCCATGCAAATCTCTTGGGTGGCCTTTTTTCTTTGTTGACTCTGATGAGAATGTTCCCTGGTCATCTTCAGTGCTAAGACCTATGGCAGAATCCTTCAGTTTCGGTCTTCCAGTGTGCAAGGGGTGACAACACAGCTTCTTTCACAACACACAAATTAAAAATTAAAATTCGGGAGGGGAAAAAAAAAGAAATTAGGGGAATGGAAGGACATAGATGGTCTTTTAGTCTCATTGAGTAGCTATTACTTTGTTTTTCTCCATTGTTTTATTTTACTTTCTTAGTTAGTCAAAAGAATTTCTGTATGTATACTGTTCATTTCCAAGGCTTTTACCCAAAATGTGAGATTTTAATTTCAACCAATCAATTAGTTGGTCTTTTTCTTTAAAACACATGAAAAGGGAAGTGACAAGACCATTTACGTTGTTATTGTATCTATTACAAACCACTGAGGAGGGAAAAAAATGCCTGAAAACCTAAAGGGGAAAGGAAGAGGTATAACCATGCCTAATTAGTAAAACAGTGGATAAAAAGAAGGAATTAGGTAAAGTTTTCAACTGGCAGAGGACTTGCCTCATTAAAAACCCCAAACAAAGGAAAAACAAGGAAGATCATTGGGATCCAGGTTCAGTGGAAATTCAACTTGCAAAGTTTACGTGCCAGCCTTCAGTTTTAAATGTGGTGGTTCCTTTCACTAAATGTAAACCATGTGAAAGCTCCCCATCACTTTTGCACATGGTAAATTATTAATGTATAGTAATAAGAAAATCTCACTTTGTGACTCTGACTCAATCTGCCAAAAGATAAAGAATTTTTGCGGAAAGCAAGTAATTGAAAATTATAATTGTAAATGAAAACAGATCATGCTTCTAAAAGTAAAAGATAAACATTTACCAAGTGGCCTCTTGAAGAAGATAAACAGAGCATTACTGAGTCAGAGCATACTATAGCTGAAAACTGCCTGATGTTTTACTGGCATCAAATAATAGGTCCAAGTGCCCACACCTGAAATTCTTGTACGGTGCTTTTAATAGTGGCTGCATATACAGAACATGTGACTACATCAGGGGAATGGTAATGTCCCGTGAGGGATGGTACCACAAAAATTAATATGAGAGAAAGAATTGAATATAATAAGAAAATCTGTTTTTTTTCATACCGGGAATCTCACATCTGTGAAACACAAAGTGGGCAATTAAAAATGTTTATTGAAGTACCTCCCTTTGGATATCAAAACCTGAAGTGTTCATTATGCAATGCTGCAATTGCAGCAAGAGAGGACAATTTAAAGTAACTAAAAAAATTAATTTTGACACAAATACAAGATCGATCCCTGACCATATAATAGTTATGCATAAGGGAGGGAAAAAAAGCTTTTTCTAACTGCAGTTGGATCTTCATTTGGAAATTAAAAGAAAATAGGATAATGAGCATAACTTGCATGCAGAGCCATCCAATAATGCAACGGAGAGTTCAGCAGAGCTCCCTGAGATTGGCCCAGTTGGTTAAAACTGAGTGCTAATAATGCTGAGGTCATGGGTTCAATCCCCGGTATGTATGGACCATTCACTTAAGAGTTGCACTCAGTGATCCATGTGTGTCCCTTTCAACTCAGAATATTCTGTGATTCTTGGTTCAGACAAAAAAAAAATAGGAAGGGAATTTTTCTTAAGCTTTTGCCATATGAATTTCAATAAACTACAAAAAACATTTCTGGAATAAAAAAATAAGGAGCAGTTACCCTCCCTCATAGCACATTTCCCAAGTCATTGAGACCCTGAACCTGTCCTTACTTTGTATTGTTTCACCATGACAGTGATGACCCATCATTTCCACAGCTTCCCAGGCACTACCTTGACCCTGGAAACCAAATACCACTTGAACTTTGTGCTGAAACTTTGCTTTTTGAGTGTAAGCATAGGACCAAGCTTCTTCAGGAGATGACAAAGTCACTTGTTCATTCAAATGATGAGAAGGCTACCAGGCCTTGTCATAGGGGAAATCTGGCTTCTTTAGGCTGTGGGAAGAAATAACAGCAACCGATCACTGGAAGCTACGAATACTTTTCCATGAGGAAATATGAACAACCAAATAGGATTGGTTTGGGGTTTTTTTTCACCCTCCATACAGTAAGTGCACATGTTTTGCTGAACCAGTGAAAGCGCATCTTTTACGTGATGATTAAATAAAAATGAATAAGTGCAAATTTTTAAAAGAACAGCTCAACACAAAGATGACTTCAGCTGCTTACATACAGAAGTCCAGTGATATTCTAGAATTCCTACAACACCTGACACATCTGCACATGACTGGCAGACGTCACAGGAGATTTATGTGACATCTCTAATTTTCTGTAGCCACAGCTGGACAACAAGCATGGGACCCTAAGATGACATCTGGTGTCTACGTTTAGACAACTAATCTTGCACTAGATTCTCTGTGGATAATTTCTGTCAATTCTCTCTAACACGCTAAAGGACCTGATGAAAGCAGATGTTGCTAAAAATCTTTCTACATATAAAGGATTATAAAATGAAATGAAGTTTTATAGTTCAGTAGTGCAGCATCTCAGCTTTCATGTTCTTTTATTTCCCTCAGAGTCGCATTTCTGCCTGGTCAAAGAAGAACAGTGCTTACACACAAAAGGTGTTCATTGATTTCAGCATGCTGAGGAGCAAGCTCCCAGTACGGCTGTGTGTGTTTTGTGCTTCACATCATTTTGCAGATAGATAGGCAGTAAAGAAGCAGGCTGTATTTTGCCTAGGGAGGGTGGAAAGGGAATGCAACATCCTCACAAGCAAGTGGTATGAGGTGAAGATTCCCTGACTGAAGAGGGGTTTGAGGTCTCCACTTGTGGGTACTTAAAATGCATGCAAATACTCCATTCACCCATAGCCTGATGTTTCCAAACTTTACTCACCCTGCCTGTCTCAGCTTTGTACATTATCCTTTTAACTCTCTGAAGAGCATTTGAATGGAATGAAACATCTTTGTTCCCCTGTGATCACAGTTCTCCTGATAAAACACACTATTTCATGTGGTGGTGAGCTTCTGCAGTCTTTTAAAAGACACATACACACAAAAAGAAACCCAAACAACAAGACACAAACAACCCCAACGACAAAAAGAAAATAATAACTTAAAACATGGAAATAGGGAATTTTACTGTTTCCCTCTCTGCCATGATTCAGTAAATGACTTCATAGTTTTTACTCTAACCACTCTGCCTCCTAGTCAAATTTGAATGATAATTAAGAGTGGAATAATTCATCCAGTTGTTCATCTAGGATTTGGATACAACAAAATAAATATCTATAGAAAATTGCTAAGTATTTGCAATTGTTTTCCTGTCTGTATCTTGAAAGTATTTTCAAAAACTACTTCCTAAAAATACCTATTCTACTACAGTTTTATTAACTTTGTTTTCTGAAAGCTCCTTTTCCAGTTGTTCAGTCACTTCCAACAATCTGAATCTTATCCCACGCCAAACTTCCTCTGAAAGCTGAGGGGAAGCTCTGAGTGAAATGATAGAAAGAGGAAAGAGAAGGAATATAATGAATTACTTGAATTGCTCCTGCAAGCAATTTCCCACATGACTTCAGCAAATTATATGTTATAAATAATTAATTTCATTACAGTAACATTCAAAGGCACAAAGCAAAGTTGAGAGCCTGATGGTGCAAGATACTGGTAAAAACAACAGAGCAAAATCTTTTCCTGACCCCGAGAACTATGACCCTGCTGGGAAGGGGAGTGAGTTCTCTAATTCAAGGAAACAGTTGGCTTTAAAACATTCTGCATTAAAAGTGGGTGGGAATTGCTTTCTAGAGAAGAAAAGACTTGGGCTATGGTCCAAATCCTGAAGTTAGAGGAACAGATCAGCATCTTTAGGAAGAAAGACTTATCCAAATATTGCTATATTATTGTAAATTCATTAATGAAACAAATGCCTCATACTCATTCTTACCAAGGCTTGACTTTCTTCCTTTGAGTCAGGCAATCTCCAAGCCACCTGTATTACCTCATCTCAACTGTCATTATTCAGGACAACATTCCTCGTGTTTCCTCTACTAAATAAAAGCCTCGTGTTTGATGCCATTGATTATATTGCAATGCTATGGGTCTTTGATAGTTAAATTGCATCTGTGTCCTCTTACTGTGTTTAGAATGGAGAAAAGCAGTTGCAAAAACAAGTGCAGGAACAGAATCATGCAATTCAATGAACAAACAAATTAATGAAAGTACCTTTACAAGAAAAAAGTAATAACTTTACTAGTCCAGATAAATAAGTTAGAAACATAAACACAAAAATGTATGCAAACCGAAATCAATCCGAAAAAGTATGTGTAAACTTGGGATGGATCAAAACTGTGGATAAGCAGAGCATTTCTATCAATTGGGATCTAAGCCTCTTCTTCTCCCATTTACTCGAGAGTTAAAGAACTCATTTAGTACGCATAACTGGATTTGGATTGCTCCTTCTTCCAAAAAGGCCAGAGTCCTTGGCTCTTTCTAAGACAGCCCTGCTGTCTTTTATTCCAGGTTGACCTATTTCCTACTTTCTCCTGTGAAAATTGATGAATCTGGGTTCAAGTACTTTATTCACTGGGCTGGAGGGGAAAGAAAAGGAAAAAAATACATTCTGTTTGCATGAACAAACCCATAACCTGGTGCACAAACTGCCAAAGAAATAAATCGGGTTTCAAACCCGTTTTCCAAGTAAGCATTCTTCTTTATTCAAATAGTGCCTGGCCCAGTGTGTCCATCATATAACATTTAGGCATTGTTCTTAGAGATGGGATGCTCAGATTTAAACCCATCAGACAGCAAACGTATTTCTATTAGGCATCCTGAAGCCTTGATGAGTGCCCACAGCAGTGATTTAGGAGGGTGGTGATAGCTACTTCTGTGCTGCTTTTGCAGATGAGGCTCTGGATTGGTTTGCCTTTACTAGAAACCAAATGAAACCATTTTGTCTGAAAAAAACAACTGCTTTTTTCCCTTTTTTCTTTTTGTTTTTCATTCTGTTTCTTGACAAAACCTGACTGTTTTCTTTTTAGCATTATCTAAATCAGTTAGCTCCCTTGATTTTAGTTCTGAAACTAAAGTTTCAAATTTCCCACTCATTCACTCAGACTTTATTCATACTGAATCAAACCTCCAGCCTGTAGCAGAGCTGGTGCACAATGCCACCCCTATAGAACAAGGATCTGCTCTGGGAATTCTGAAATACAGGCAAACTTCCTCCCACCATCCTACCCATCTATTTAGATATTTTGTCATTGTTTGCTATTTATAACTAAGCAGTTTTCCATTGCATGATAAAGACTCAAATAACTATTTGAAGTAGGAGCCACATCGGTTCTCAGCATCAGAAGAAAGGAGGATTTTAAGTGTTTGCTAATCCTTGTGGACCCTTTCATAGGGCCAATTTCTTTCACTGACTACAAAAAAAATTACAACAGACAAAGACTGTTAATATATGTTAAATTATCAGATAGCATTTTGCAGTATAGTTAGGTGAAATCTTGCCATTCTGCCCAATAGACATGAAGTTCTTCAAAAATGGGACAGGAAAAGTTGACCTCACTACAGTAAGCAGAATAAACCAGTTATACTTAGTCTCATTGGTGTTTATAAGAGGTTTTAGCTGGCTTCCTTCCTGACTGGCTATAACTGGCACAAACAATTTCCTTCTTTGAGAGCAGCTCTCACTGGTGTAGTTTCTCTTAGGGTCAGGAATGGAATAAAACATTTATTCTCTCGAAACAACCTCCTTCGTATGGAGGCCTATAAACAAATGGTAATGATAACCAGACATTCATCAAATTGTGGGAAGGCAATTAGTGGGATGCCACAAGAATTAGTGTTAAGCCTAGGTATAATTGACATCTTCAGTCTCTTCCACAATCTAATAAAATCTAGCTCCTGGAAAACCTTTTTTAATATTCATGCAATTTTCTCATTTCCTTGACTTACTTTCATAGTGTCAAGGAGAAGATTGTTAGATCCCCTTTAGCAATTCTTTTTCACTGTGGATTTTTCCACTGCTTTTAAAAGACTGACTTCATGGACATCTGTCCATACTAGAAAGTAAAGCAAAGTCGTTTAGAAGTAAAGTAATATGACAGTGCAAGATGTTGCTATTTAGCACAATTCATAACCTGTTAGTCCAGAGGGACCAGTGTGTGAGCCTGACTTGTATAGAACTGAACCAAAGGCTTTTTTTCTGGATTCAGAGAATACAGAACCAGGTGAGGTATGTTGAGCTGATGAGTCTACCTTGGTTTTGTGGACAATTGAACCAAATATCTTCATTAAAAACTTATCAGGTTCTATTTCTAAGTAAACCTTGTCTCTCCTCGCCATTTCTTCTGGAAATCTGTTTCGGGACCCTATAGCTCTGTCATTCAGAAAATTAAGAAAACTTCCAACTCAAATTTATTTGTCTTATTTCAGTCTCCATACATTTGGAGACTGACTACAAGTTTCTGAACTAGGAAAGAGAGCTTTTTGTGAGAATTTCCTTAGAGGTCAGGCTATACTTGCAGTTCAGACTCTCAAAAGCTTGGGGCCAAGCCACAAAAACTTACATTGCAGTTTTCACAGGTCTGATTTCGCTAACTTAGCTATATTCCTGTATTCCCATAGATGAAAGTGGGAAAAGCTATCTCGCTTATTAAAGTACTCGAAAATTTTGCATAAGAAACCTTAAAATACATGTTTGGTCAATGGGAACAACATAGCATTGGTTTGTGCAGTTTCACACCAAACTAGACCTACAATTAAAATTTAACACTAGGAGGTAAATGTTTTAGATCACCTAAATGAAAGAATGCACAAGAGCAGGGGTGCAGCTTGGATTGATGGCAAGTAAAGCTTTCAGAGTTTAATTTTGTATTAAATAGTCCATTAATGAGATAATAAGGATAAGAATTAACAAACTACATATAAATACATATATACATAAAAAGAGAGTGATAATTAAAAGCATACCATTAAAAGAAAAACATTTTGAAGAACGTTTTGGAGTTTGGGAGTTGTTACACCCTGCCCCAACAATGATTGTTGTTGTTTAAACTAAAAAGCCCTATATGAATCATTCACAATGTCTTTACCAATGTTTGGCCCAAATACAGGTATTTTAATGTAACTATCAACTGACTATTTAGTGGTCTCACTAAAAGCAGAACCTCCACAAACTGTGTACAAGTGCAGTGCAACCTTTAATATATCACGAAGATATAAACATCTTAAGCCCAACCCATGATTTGCAAGGCTTAACTTGGACCTCACATGTTTGTAGATGTGGACAAAGTTTACAATTGAGGAACAGTATGGTTAAGAGCAAGGCAATGACCAGAGAAACAAATGGGAAGAATTTTGGTTAATTACCCATGATGAATGAGAAGAACAGCCAAAAAGAGCATTCCGTTGCAGAGCAAAACCAACATAGGGATAACCAGGAAGCTGTGGTTATTAACTGTGAAAAAAAAAATGAAAGTGCCTAAACTGGAAAAACAGTACAGATACCACATTTTACTCTATTTTTTTTTTTTTTTTTTGTCAGAGAAGATGACATTTATTTTTTGTTATTCATATAAAGGATTAAAAAAATAATACCTGAAATCCATTAATTTGCTGTACTGGAATGAGTTTAGAAGCTGAGGAGGATGGTTGATGATAAGTTTGTATTAAGATATTTATCAGCTGGAAATAATAACCCAAAGGATTTTTTTAGATATACTAGTAAGGTCACTATTCCATAAATATGCTGAATACATGGAAATAACGTTTGATGGGTAGAAGAGGATACACATATTCTAATATGTATGTAATAAATACATAATTAATATCAGCTGGGGCATTAAGTGACCAAACTAAAGACACTTTGGAGCTTTTCTCAAAAATGACCTTTGCAATCTGTTAATTTTCTTGCTTTTCCAAGGCAAGAAAGGTGTGAGCGGAGGAATGTTAGCAATTACAACCAAGATTTTGGTGTGTCTTTTTTATATTAATGCCAAAGAATTTTAACTCTTAATCACTTCTTACATAAGGATTTTTGTAAGCCTGTGCCAGAGTGACATTAACAAGAATATTAATTGGTAATTAAGTTTTATCTAATCCAAAACAAATCTGATGGCTAAATCATTTCATGCCAGCACTGTTCCCTCATTGTTTTTTGTGGTTCTAACTTCTGAAGTACTTAGAGAGAGAAACTACAGTCCTCATTTTGCTATAATAAAGAAGTTCTAATAAAGCCTCAATTCCTTACAGACAGTAAGATTTTTGTGAAATTTTACCAGCCTTCATTTCAGTAGCCTTTACCTCTTCTGTCATTTGTCTTGAATACAATAAACTTCAATTAAAACAGATATGGTAGCAAGACCCAGTAAAATAACATCAGTGTTCTACCTCTACAAAGCACATTTTGTGCAACATACTCGAGGGTGCATTTGTCTTTTTCATGGCCATATCATAGTCCTGACTGATGGGATGTAGCTCCAGAACTGGTCAACAAAATTTATGTGTCTGTATGTGTGTGTCTATATTATAGTCAATAGCACCTAGCCAGCTATTCATCTCAACCTTAAATGAGCCTCTGCAGACTCCATTTTCTGTAATGACTTGATCTTTGTTGACTGCCTTGGGACCTCAGCAATTTAGCTCACCTTTAGGCACATACCTTGTAGATGCTTAGATTCAGGTGTCTGAATCCACACATCCACTTTACACCACATAACCAACTAATATATCAATGTCTTTTCTTTCACAGAATCATAGAATTGTACAAATCAGAGAGTAATTCAGAGAGGAAGGGATCTTGGGAGTTCTTTTGTCCAGCCTTCTATTTGAAGCTTCTATTCTACTTTGTACTGCATGAGCTATTAGAGCAGTCCAGGCTGTCCAGGATTTTATCCAGTCAAATTTCCCTTGTTTCTAATGGATGAACTTTATTTATACCAAAATTCTTCAAATAATACTGAAACAGTGACCTTCGCTTATGTACTGTCAAAGCTCTTTCCATTTCTCTTTCTCTATTTTCTTGTATTCATTCTGGAAAGCATCACAGTCTTCGCTCTGTTATGCATGCCCAGCTTCAATTTCTCTTTGAAGTAAAACAAAATTTTTAAAATAAAAATACTATCTTCACCTCCAAAAAATGAATGCACCACAGGCCTTGTTAAGTTGCTTGTTACTTTCTTAAATTTCCTGAGTTTTAATTTCCAACCCTGTATCTTACCATTTCTTCAACTGATGGATGGAGGAGCCTCCAAGAAGAAATTTCCCACTGTCTTTCTGAAAACATGTATTAATACAGTATAATATGTTACGTTTTACAAGCAAAAATTCACCATTAGATCTCCACTCACTGGTAAGCAAGTTCATCAGGTAGGAGCAGAGGGCAAGGCTCGTCCATCAGGCTGTAGCTGAAAAGTGGTAACCCAGCAAGGCATTTCTGGAGCTCTCATTCACACTTAATGAACTTGCCTAGTAAAAGCAAATCCCTGGAACACAGATGTCTATCACTGTCAAAAATGTCAACAACAAGCAAGCATTCAGGGAAAAAGTACCAGGATGATGAATGGTCTGAAGAGAAATATTCACAGGACAAGTGAAAAGGACTAAATGCAGATACACACTTTGGCTTGGTGATGTCTAACAAGCAGATTGACAGCTTCATCTGGCTTTTTCAGTTGTATGGGTTAAATAGCCTTTCTGTGGCAAGCCTGGACCAAAATAGCCTGTAGTATAACAACATTTCTGCTTCTCGGGCAAATGTTTACATACATGAGACTAAAGCATGTATATGGGTGGGGACTGGTAGAGGTACAAGAAAAACTAAATTTTCCTATTACTGCTGTGCTCACAGCCTGCTTTAAATCCCTGCCAGGACCCTGGGGACACTGATGACCTGATTGTCCCTGCCCACCCCTCAAGGGCTCCTCTGACCCTGCCCAGGGTCCAGGATACCATGTCAGCCCCCAGGGCTGTCAGCCTTTGCAGCATAAACTCCAAGCAGGGCCAGTCTCCAGCTCCACGCAGCCGTGCCTGACCATAGGCCCTGCTGAGCCAGGCCCACCCATTGGCCCATGTCCAGGCCTGTTCTCAGCCCATCCCCAGGGATTTGCCTGGTGACTGGAGCTGGGGCTACCCTGATACCCCTGCCTGCCCTGATCCTGACTGAGGCAATAGGAGAAGACTTGGGTGCCAGGCCCTGCCCTGGAAGGAAGCCTCTATAGCACCTGGCCCCATGGAGCCAGCAGCCTCCACTCCACCCTGACAGCTATACTTCTATTCCACACAGTTAATATGACAGGATTCTTCAAGGTCCTCTTTTACTAACAGCAATTTTTGGCTGTTATAACTACCCTGACTTAGCTGTTTCAACTTCCAGGCTGTCACAAAAAATTTAACAGAGCAATACCTTGCTTAGTTAAGAATAACTGAGCTGTGATTCCCCTCAAAACTTTTCTTACGCACTTTTTTTTTTTTCTTTTGGCTGGGTGGAAGTGGGGGAGAGAGGTTCTTTGGGGTTTTTTGTTTTGTTTTGTTGTGGTTTTGTTTCTGGTTTTTTGTTAGCTAATTCTGCTGGAATCTGCTCTCCCAGGTTGGGTGAGAGGGCATTAAGACATACCCAGGTGACAACACTACACAGCAGTGGTGCTGTCACAAGTCCCATATGGCAGGTGAACATAATGTCTTCTTTTTACCTAGGAGATTCCCTCCACAGCAGACTCATTGCAAGGCATATGCCACGAGGAGATCCTATGTATGTCTCATCAGTTGGAAAGTTTTGTGGCACACAGACCTTGCAATGATTCTTTGGAATAAACCGTGATCAGCCACACAGCAGGGCTTAGACACTCAGTCACTGATCTATATTTTGACACTTCAGATAAATATGACAAGGTGTTTTGTCTTCCATCTGAATCATCTCATTTCTCATCTAATATGCAATTTATGGCCAAATTTTTAACTGAGGTGCCATCAGAAAACATTATCCTTTGTCAGCAAATCATGTAACAGCTGCCCATTTCATCATCCTGATCAACAATTGAAGCAACTTTTTTTAAAATCATCAATTTCCTATCTACTCAGAAAAAAATATAACCCTTCGTCAGTCCTGTATTGTCTGACTCCCAGATGCATCAGTCCTTGAACTGTCATCCCCCTCTTGTGTATGGAGGTGAGCAGAGCTGTCCCGAGTAGTGGGTGGCATGGGAGGACACTTTATTTGCTTAGAAGAGTAAAGAGACTTAAAGCTGGCTCTGGATGCCACATGGAGCTGGCAAGCCTGGAGGATGAGCCAGCCCCTGTACAGCACAGAGAGGACAAAGAGGGCAGTGTTGCTGCTGCAGTGAGGGCATCCACCATCCTCAGTGGACAGGAGCCCATCCAAATGCACTGCTCTTCCCTGTGACACCAAGAGCCAGACACATTGCCATTTGACTGATATGGGTCCCATCATGGGGAAAGATGGCACCAAAACTGCAGTTGCCCTCTTGTATTGTGCTTGAAGCAGCTGTACTAGCAGGGGGATTCAGGGATTCTGCAATAGCCTCATTTTCTCTCCCTAAAAACATTCTGTTGGGAACAAAACTACAGAAGTTCCCACACATGAGCTCTTGTTGGTATGTATGGAAATCACAGTGTACCACAGATGGATTTATACACATTAAGAAGACTTGTGGCAGCTTCTGAAAATGTATATCCCATTTGTGACTGTGAGACCTCAGAGAGGAACAGACTGCCAAGGCAGACCACCCTGCTTATAAGAGGTAGCTATGCTTTAACACTGTACAGATCTGGCCAGTGATTCATGTGAGGGAGAAGTTTTATACAGAGGATTCATCAGGAACTGCACATCCTAAGCTCTGCTGACCTATTTTGTATGAGAAGTATGTGTGTTTGGAGGAATTCTTTGGTCCCTTCTTGTCTCTGCCTGCAAAAACAGAGTACCATTTTGCATCCATCTTAATTACAGCATTGCGGTTTGCATTTTCAAAGCTGTCTTCCTTTGACAACAGTGACAGTCTTCACTGTTTTCTTCTAATCAAGAGCCAAAACAGTGTAGATACAGTTCTGAGAAGTAGCTGATTGCTGCATGCCTCTATTTAAATTAACTTGAAAATCTTAATGATAACAGCAAAAGAAGTCAAATTGTTCTCTTTCTTTGCTCTTCTTCTGCTGCTTTAATGTCCAGTATTAGCTCCCTGTGACTTCAGCAAGCTTCTAATGGTCTGAGGAACTGGGTACTGAAGCCATATTCAGACAGTTTCCTTGTATCTGTGTATTTCAGATATGAAAGCTTCTTTTCTCCCCTTGGGAGGTAGATATTGCTCCCTCGTTTCAGATGGCACAATACTTGTAGTGAATAATTTACATATGCAGATAGGTAGGTCTAGTCCGGGTCCTCAGAAATGTGCAGGTGATTAGGGAGAATTACATTCTTACACACCTTCAAAAAACCGAATTTCCATCCCTGAAAAGCAGTATTTGTGAGAGAATTTAACATTGCAAAAGTGTTACTCTTAAGTCAATGGTATTCAGTAAAACAAAGGTATTGACTTCAGTGGAAAGGGGTAGGGACAGAAAATGCCCATTTGAAAACTGAAGCCCAAATATACAGTTTATGTTCACTTGCACAGAGAATCCTGCCTTCTAAGTTTGCCTGGAAAATAGAGTGAGATAGAAAATAATATCTGAATTTCTTTTCACTGCACCAATAATTTTCATTTGAGTATTTTTTTTCCCTAGCATCAATCCCAAACATTACTTAAAAGCAAACTACTTCTTACCCCGATTTCAGAAAAAGCTGTTTTACTACTATTTATATAGCACTGAAATGAAGTTTATATCCCAGTGTTATCAGTCTTATATCACACATTTACATAGAACAAACTTCCTGGTAAACAACCATTTTTAAAAGGTTCAGCATTGAAATTTCAGTCTCAAGCATTACTTCTCCTCACAATCACCAAGTCCAATTCACCTAGGTAGCATTAATCTGCTCCATAGATGGAGGCAAGACATTTCCATTATTCACTAAGATAACTAGTTCCTCAATTTCTGCTAACAAGGGTGTTTTTGAGCTACTCTGACCCAAAAAGCTGACATGAGTATATTAGGAATGTAAAGATACAAGCCTCAGGATTAGTCAATGCATCTATGCAAAATATTAAGCCTTTTTGGTTTTGTTCTTAAAGGTCTGGAAATATGGTGGATGGTAAAACTGCAGCTTCTGTATTTTATACTTGATACAACAAAGCAGTAAGTCTTATGTTGTGTAGGATCAATTTTCTCCTGCAGGTTCAATGTTCAAAACTCACAAAGCCTAGTAAGTTCTTTGCATATGGGATAAGTGCTTTGTAGCAAATTTTCATGCAATCTTAAAATAGTCTCTGTAATTAGTGGTCTAATTTTGTTATGCACAAACGACTTTACACACCCAAGTGGGAACACAAAACTCATATTTGTGAGCTCACATTTGTGTGTCCTCAAACAAAAGTACTGTCAGTCTGCTATATACATAATATTAAGTATGGCAGGCTCTGAAACTACAGTCAACAAACTCATATGAAACACTGCAAAATTATTTTTGGTGCAAAACAGACATCGTGATATCTATGATCTCGTCACTGCTTCAGCCTAGCAGGATCTAGGATTCCATAGCTGGAGTTCCTTCAGTCTATGCATGAAGGAGGTCTATAAATCCCTGTGAACCAGGGTGTCTATAAAAACCAGACAGAATAGGCTACTGATAAATTAAATCATAATCCCAAAAATATACTTGCATCACTGCACTGGGCATTTATAGTTTCAGTTTTCATATGCCTGTTTCTGTGTTTATAAGCTGCCTACCAGAACAGTTCAAACACCCTTACTTAGCCTGATCATTCTTTAATAATTGGCTGTTCATGTTTCAAAACTTCTCTATTCTGTTGAATTATCTAAATAAGACTAAAGGAATAAAGAGTGGCAAAGGCACTAGTTAGTGCAGACAGTGATCCAAATCTTCAGGAGAAGTTATGAGAAATCATTGTGGCAAATAATGTGTGAACTTTCATGGCTTGATTCCTTGTATGTTTCTTGCAATATTCCATAGAGAAGCATAGTGAGGTTGGAACAATTAATCTTATTCACCTACCAAATGCGGAGGGGTTATACACCCTTATGAGTAAATATCCTGATTTTATTCTTTTCTGCAGCCTTTAGAGCTATCTTCTCTACATAAGTAGAATATTTATTAACAGCAATTATTATTATTACTATAACTAACAGCACATTTCTTAAATTGAGGTTATTTGGAGTTATACAATACAAAAAGCTTGGAACCGATGGAATTGTTTTCTTTTAAAAATCACAAAATACAAATCAAATTAGTTTTTTAAAGTTTTCTTTTGAGCTAAAAACACAGTCAAGTTTCACCCCAGGGCAAATTTCTATGGATGAGTTATAAATCTCTAAATAATGAGGTTTTTAATGAAAACAAGGCTAACTCAGTGTGAACTGCAGCAGACCAAATTTTGTCACTATAACTGTAACTTGAAGGAAATCTACAGAATATTGAAAATTTTTTCTGATTATTAATTTATCAAACCCATATCATTTACAGCACACTGAAATGAGGCAAGAGCATATTCAAGGATATGACAGAGATAATTACAAAAAGCACCAAGCAGACAAGTAGTGAGTAGGTAGAAGAGTAAGTCACATGAGAGAAGAAAGTATTATTAGGCTCTATGTAAATCTAGGATTTCAATGGTTATATTAGCTATACACATGGGTGATGGTGGGAAGAACTGAGGAGAGGAGGTTGTTAAATGGACGGAGGGATACCTAACAGGAGTGGAAATGGCACAGTGACATAGGAGTGGAAATGGCATAGTCAGTAACATCATCTGTAATGTTTTCTTCCTCGGGTATGGTATAACTGCTATATATGTAGCATTTTTAACTGGAACCTTGAAATGCAATTAAGCAAGTGAACAGCTAAACCCAAAGGGTCCTGAAATAAAGGAAAGGTTGGCAAATTAGCTCTGAAGTAAAGAGCACTCATCATTTGTGCAACAATTTATATTTTCAAGGCATTGTACAGACATGGACTAATGAAGGGCTTTTTTTTTGTTGTTCTCCCCGGAGTTCACATGAATTAAGGCATCTACAAATGAGCACGAACAGGCCAAAACTGTAGTGCATCAACCAAAGATAACAGAAGAGGAGTTACAAAGCAATAGTTGCCTACTAGGTAGACACATGGAAGAAAAAAACCTAAACCAGTCATTAATAGTGCAGTGCAGAGCTGCTACAGAGCTAGCTGGTCCATTACCTGGTGCATTAACATTGTGCATCCAGAGGTCCTACATCTGAGCAGAGAATTCCTCTCTCTCATTCAGGCACAGCACTGTGCTGGGACCAACTATTGGTCCATCAGCCTCCACACCGCGGCGCTTCCGTGTCTCTGTGCCACACTTCATTGCACATGAAAGACATGCCCGAAACATCAAATAGCGCACTGAGAGGATTATAGACTAAGGAATTGCATCCAACAGGAGCTCACATCAACTGCAGGGAGAGAGCCCATAACCACAACACTGACAGCATTGCTCTTCCCTCTCTTGAAACTCGACCCTCATCTAAGCAAGAATGGGACGTTCATAGAATGCAGAACACTCTAAAACCTAGTGCTCACGGAGATTACTTGCTAAGGGAATACCCAAGTTCCTGGGCATTAATTTTATTTTACATACTCTTACAATAAAAATACATTAACTATTTTGGGAATGAGGAAAAAAACACTTGCCAGTGAATGCCCTTATTATAAGATGATTTTGCAGGGGACCCTTTGAGTCTCATGCTCTTTTTGTTTCAGTAAAATGATCCAGTTTTCATCTTCCGCCTACCTTCCTCCCAGCAGGAAACTTCTCATAGTACCCTGGACTGTGGGAGAAGAAAAGTACAACCCTTTCTCAGATGAGGATGCCAGAAACTTGATTTTACCACCTCAGTCAGTTACAGAAGGTGGATGTCACCTTCCCTTTCTTCTGAACGAAAACCTCTTTGATGGCTCATCGTTCTGTGAGCTCAAAAAATGAAAATGTAGCAGTGGTTTCTCTGCTTCAAAATGAGATCAAACTCCCCCGAGCGAATCAGGTGTGCTAAGAACAAACCTACCAAACCTGACTGCTCAGAAACTTAAGCCTAGATAGGCTTTGTGGATCCTACAGGAACCTCAGACTAATCCCACACTGAGCTGAGAAGGTAGCAGCTATGAAGATGGATACTACCATGACTGTCAAGGTCAGACAGAAGTGCAAGCATTTGAGTATTCTTTTCTGCCAAGGGGTTAGGCACATTACTTGTGCCTCAGTTACACCTATGAGGCATTTGAAACACCTAAGTGTCTTTTTGGATCTGGGCATGAGTGTTAGAGATAACATTAAACACACATAAACAGAAGCCCTACATATCCTGGACCGTCAGTCATTGAGACCTTAGCAACAAATGTCTTCTGAGCTGTGCAGGCTGGATCATAGAAAGAGATGCTGAGAGCATACAAGTAATTTTGTGACTGTGTAGTGGCTGCTTGTGCAAAGCATACATTTTCAAGTGTTTCCAGTACCACAGAAGCCTTGCAGCTGGTTCTGAGTCATTCTGAGCACCAGAAAAGGTGATGAACATTATAGGAAATGATCTCTAGTTACTTCAAAATATTATTCTGGAATGGAAACTTCTATGAGTTATGTGCTCTAGGAAGTATTTTGTGGTTATTAGGCTCATTTCTGTTCTGTTTTTGCAGAAAAGCACTGCCTACTCCTGCCCACGACTTTGCAATGACAGGCACAGCTCCATCCCATGAAGACTATCCAGAGCATCATTTAACAAAAACCAATAAACAAAACAACAGATTATAGCTCACTCAGCAGATGCTGAAGATAGTGTCTTATGCTGGCACACAGTGAGGTTCTTTCTCCATACACCACTACAGTGAATATTCACCAAAGCTCTCCCAGATCAAAGACTTTATCACCTAAAAGGACCAGACCAAATTAGTATGAACTGAGCCAGAGGATCCACTTAGCAGCCTCACCACCCTTCTGCTGACTGCTGTCAGTTCTCCTCTCTGTCTCCATGCTTCCAAGACAATGGACTGCTCTTTCCTGGATTAATTTGTTATCTCTGTTCAGCTGTTCAGCCAAGGGATGATACAACATGATCATATGAGTGCCTACTGGATATGGGGATTGCTTTCAGGTACAAGAGCTGAGATATATGGGCGAAACAGCTGGGACTACTTGCTCATTGTAAATGCAGTGAAGATACAAAACACCAATCTTGCAAATTTTCAGAAAATTTTGCCGACACTGACTTCTATTCTGTTGGACTCTAATATCTGAAAGGAAATGGTAGAAGCTTCTTGACTTAGGCAATTAAGCATTAACTGCTGAATAAAGCTTAAGAAAACAGACTGCTGTGAATAGCTTTTCCTCGGCAAGAGGACAGCCTCATCATAAGACCTTGCCCTCTCATGTGTCTATGATTTCTGACAGATTACAGTTAGCCAGGTAATTAGGGTAAAGAAAGTAGCTTAAATGGGAACTTAAAATGGTGAGAAAGGAGAATGATTATAAACAGTGCAGACTATATTAAGGGATTATAGTAAAATTTAAAAAAATAAAGCCTCACGAGGATTGAAGCATTAAATAGTAGTTAAATAGCAAATAGAGATAGAAGACCTTTTTCTTTGTAATCCAGATTTAGCAGCAATTTTTGGATGCCTGATGCCCTAGTGTGTGAAAATAGGATGCATTTTCATGATATTAATTTCCTCAACAGGAATGGAGTCAGGTGAGGGAATTTTGTAACTTCTTACTGTCAGACAGCCACTAGGACACTGGTGGAGGTCTCAGCAGGTCTGATGCCTTGCTCTTCACTAAGAAAGAGGGCTTACAGGAGGGAATGATTGTGCTATCTGGCTGGAGCTAAGCAGTCATGTGAGTACAGCTGTTTACTTAGAGATGGTAGATATGACACAAGACAATCCTATTAGTATCTGATATCAACAGAAAAAGACACTCTTAAAAGAAAGAAAGACAGTCTCATCTGAAAATGAAGCACAGATTTAATAAGGGGCACCTTATACGCCCCTATGGCATGGTAACCCAAAAAAAAGATGGATTTCATCAGAAAGTAGTTTATGACCACAGCTGGTTTACAAGGTGAGTCACTGAAGCACATACTCTAAAAGAAGGCAGTGCCCAGTAAAAATTGGCTACATGTGGCAAACCACACACCCGCCCTGCCTCAAATTCATCTGTGCTGGCCATGCTCCTGTGTCCAGCCTATGTACTAAACCTAACCCAGAGCCAACCTTCCTCTCAGGGCTGGCAATGCCTGTGACAAGATTTTAGTTAGATTCAGCTAATACATATCAAGTTATTTGCACTCTATGCCTTTGTTAGTTGAATAAGTAAAAGAGACCAGCTGAGAATCTGTGTTTAAATATAATTTAGCCTGTCAAGCAACAGTGCTCCTCAGTAGGGGGTGTTTAAACAGGAATCAAGGCTATTGCCATGAAACAGCAAGGTCGAAGACACATCCTCACCACCAACTCCTGTTTCCAGCTCCGGGCCCTGGGACGACAAGAGAGGAGCCTCAAAGAGGAGAAGGCAGCTGGGAAAGCCAAGAAAGCCATGCTGCAGGGGCGGGAGCAGGCAGATGCCAGCTCCTGGGGCTTGCATTTCCTGAGGCAAACATCCCTTGTTTTTCCTCTGCTGCTACACACCACCAGCGAGTCAGTCTGCCTGTGCATGTATCTAGCTCCAAAATCAGCCACCTCCAGAAGTTTTCCCCATACTGAGCTCCCAGGCCTGCCTTGGGGAAACTGCCTCTGGGCAGGGAAATTTACCCTCTTGCAGGCACGGGGATGGGAGCAGTGCCGGAGCCACCTTTGCATATCCTGCTCTGTATGCAGCCAGCTCATAGCTGCCTAGCTACACTAACCTGTAAAAAAATCATTCCAAGAAAAACACCTCCTTAAATAGCAGTGATTTTAAAATGCCACCATGCTGCTGCATGGATCTGCTGTGTGTGGCTGAAATTTTCAGTACTGACATTCACTTCCCATTAGTACTGAATTCTGCAGCTCCATCTTCATGTATTACTTTGAAAATTTGCCCTATGTGTCTTCCAAGATCTATCAGCTCAGTTTACTGACACAGTCAAATGCTTACTGTTTTCAATTCTGCAGAGCCCGTACAGCTGAACAGCAAGCTATATCTACTTCCTGCAGCATCATCAAAATTGCCAGCTAAATTTTGAGTTCTGATGCCTTGTTATTGCAGTGATGATATAAGGAGCAAGAAAAAACCCCCACACATTTCATTTGCAATACTCACCTGATTCTTGAAACTGTCATTGAAACAAAAAATACTCACCCCCACTACCCCCCAAAAAACGAATGTATTTTTCCTGAATGGTAAATGAGCTTCTCAACAGAAGAATAAATTAGGTAAGGAAGAACCAGTAGGTGATGTTTTACTTTAACTCCACATGGAATTAAATTCTCAAAAACAACTGTCAGTATTATGAGCACAAATTTTGCCACCCATGATTGGAGGTAGTTAATAACTGAACATCCAGATGTAACCTGCACTTCAACTCTTTTGGCATCCCCTATGTACTTAATTGAAAGTATAAATAAACATGGCAATGACTGTTCTTTGGAAAAGCCAGGCACTCCGACAATGGATGCAAGCATTATGGGACAGGCCAGGGACATCTGATTAAAAAAGACCTGGTTAAAACAAACAAACAAAACAAAACAGATGCTCAAAACCAAATGCATGCAGTACAAGGAGTCTTGGAACTAAAGTCTGAATAATCCATCCTGTATGTTTTGCTGACATGGCTTCTAGGACCCAGAGGTTGGTGTTTTGGGGCTTACTGAGTTATGAGCTGCCAGAATGAGTTCACATTTCACTGGGAATGAGAGCTAATACATGGGGCTTGAGTGTATCTTCTTTTTTAAAGGCTTTTCAGCAGAGTGGTTGCCTCCAGCTCCTGGCTGAGTGGCCAGGACTCTTCCTGAGGAAGGACGGCCTCAAAGTTTTTCGTGCTGAGGATGGATCCAGAAGCAAGTTTTCCTCAGGCACTCAAATGGAATCCCCATCTACCTTGTCTCAGAGATGCTCACAAGTTCCCACAGTCAGAAGGAAGGTGCAGTTTAAGAGCAACCTGCCTCTGTTGCCTGTCTGGCCTCTCTGGCATCTTCCCCTTCACACGAGGCCTCATGGGCACTTTGTCTTGAAAAGCAAGGCCCATCCATCAGAGCACAAGCCATCGCTCTATTCACACACTGCTTCAGAGGAGGCTGGTTTTAAGCAGTAGAGTGTCTTAGTCCTGCACATCTGAGCCCACCACACTTTGTTAAGATATAGCGCTGAAAAAGAGTGGAGTCAGAAGGAAAGCAGGAAATATTATGGACAGGAGTGCAGAAGACAATATAGATGACGAAGACATATATTTAGGACAGGGAGACTGCTCCCCATGGAAACCCAATGGAGGTCTGAGAGACTAGAAAGATGTTTGTGCAGCTGTAGCTATGACCTGTCAACTCTCAGGCTTTATGTCTGAGGGCTATTTGTTCAGCTGCCGCCAGGACTGGTGCTGTGCAATCTGAGGAGCAACAGTAATGCAGATTTTCCCTGTCTTTACCTCCATTGATTAGCTATATCCAGTGCAGGAGGTACGAGGCCTAGGGGAGGCTCTGGCAAGAAATGGAAGCAATGGAGTTTGTCTTCCCATTGGGCCCTCACTGTTTGGTACACTCTAGTTTCATACAGCAACCACAAGTAACATAATGTAGAGCTGGATTGGAGAAAATATGGTGTCAAAAGCCACCATAGCCATCTGTCAGGTATTCTGACACCTGAAGTTTGTTACCTTGGAAATGGTTGGATGTCAGTGCTAGATGAAGTAACTCCCACGCTGAGATCGTGAAGAGCTTGAATAAAGGTGGTATTATTATTATTAGGTATTATTATTATCATAGGTGGTATTATTATTATTATTGTTATTATTATTCTTATTATTATTCTTATTATTATTGCTTGATTGGCACACCTTCTCGTTTTAAAGGCCTGGAGAAACCTGACAGCTGATATGGGGATTAATGTTATCATTTGCTATGGTTACCAGCAAACCTTTCATTAATTTCATTGCTTCAAGGTAAACTGTATTTCCACATTTGCTCTTGCTCTAGGAGTGCAGCAAGCTGTTAAGGTAGGACTTAGGATTTGGCTGTTTCAACAGAAATGTGGGCAACTGATTCACTGTAATTTGGCTGTCAGGCTATTTGGCATCCGTTGGTTTTTTTCAGTGCATACACATAATGATTACTGCACAGGCAGAGATGTGTAGGCTAACTTCCAGGGACTTTCAAGGCAAAATTCTAGTTCTGATTCTCTTGTAAATAATTCTTCATCATTTTAAATAATTGAAGCACATTCTTCATTCACCAGGCATTAAATGAAATGTATGAGTTTGAAACACCAACGGTGAAAATACTAGGTGGAAATAAAAGGGAAAATGCTTTGTAGCTATAGTACTAAGCAGCATCAATATGCCCATTTCCATTAAAATATTGCACATTAAAGGTTATAGAAAAGGTCACAGTGTGGTAACAGTTTGATTTTTACTGCTTTTCTCTATAGAGTATGTAAGTCCCGTCTTAATTTTGTCAGATGATATGCCAACCTAGAAGAGGATGTGCAATTAAGAACAAAAAAAGCACAAATAAACAGTGCCATCTTTTGGACACCAGTTAAAATCCACATATACTAAATTCCAGATACAAGTAAGATATGGATGCTGTACAGGAATGTGCACACACACTTATCCCTGTGGCAGGTGATTCTAGGGTATTAGCTTTATTGTCTCTTGAGAGATAGCGACTTAAAGCCTGAAAGTCTCCATCCTGCAGCTGACCACTTTTCTGCTGTAGCATCCCAGGCTCCAGCAGTGTGGGGTGCAGAGCAACGACTGTTTCCGAGGGTGCCCATGACATCTCCCTGGTGGATGTAAGTCCTATCAAGGAGCAGATGGATGGCTGAGTATTCCTTGCAAAGTTCTGTGTTTTGAAACACAAGAAATGTGAGAGTAAGGTGGAAATGTAGTGTTTTCATTTCTGCATGGGGGAAGAGCAGCTTCATATTTTACCAACATGATGTCCAAATGGATTACATGCAATCTCAGACTGCAAATTTCTGGGACAGGTTTTTCAATGGTAGCTGCATGGGTAACAGTCCCCCTGACTGATACAGACTTTCCCACTGTGAATCACACTTCCACCACTGCTGGGAGTGACTATTACAACACATTGCAACTGTGACCAGAAGATGGGCCTAGAATGAGCTCCAGTCCCATCAAAATGAGCCTTCTAAGCCATAAACACCATTATCTCTGTGCCCCAGGCACTGCCTTAACACCTTCTGAATGCCACAACAAATTTCACAGGTTTTCAGGTGTAATTACATGTACAATACTAATTTAGATAGGAGCTGGATGCTCAAAACTCCTCTGAGAATCTGATCCAACCTTGAAAGGAGACTGGATTTTCAGCCATACTTTACTGAAAAGGTACCCACAGAAAGAGTTACACAAGGTTAAGGGCTAATTACAGGATGATAGAAAAGTGTTGCCTTTATCAGTAATACATGCATTACTGTCACCACCGTTATGGTGGACAACATCATGGTTGGTTGTAAGCAAGCAATCAACTCCGTGGATCATAACAAGAGATTAAGCAGTTCTTGAAATATGAAGGAGCATACTGGCCAAGAAGGGACTGTATAAGGATACAGGACACCAGTCAAGCAGCTTCCAGGTAAATGTAAAATAACAATTTGTACCCAAATTGGGCAGTATGATCATTGATCATGGTGTTTAGTCCTGATTAACATAAACTCTCAAAGACTTAATATACAATGATCTGCATAAATTGAGTACATTATGGAGATCAGAAGGTAAAGCCTTGGCAGTTCCTTCTCTGACCTCACTCCTTGGAGACACAGCACTAAATCCCACAGTGTTGTGCAGACGCCACAGTCTGCATCCACCAGAGTAAGTGAGGACAATAAGGTAGAATATTCAGAGAGAGAAGAAATCTTGACACTTGAAACATTCACTGTTGCAGTTAGGAGCTGCAGAAACACAGACAAGCAGACAAACCCTGAGCTCAAGTTGTAGGGGGAAACAAAATAACTACTTCTGTAGCACAGATTTTTAAACATGTTTAGGCTCCTAAAGCTTTAGAAATCAGAAGGGCTTGTTGTCTCTAAAGTTCAGCTGTACAGCACCCAGATTTCTTTGACAGATACATTCTTGTTCATCTCCTGTCTCCGTGCTCTCTCTTCTTTCTTTTTCCTGCACAGCTTTGTGATGGAAAGGCAGTTGTACTCTTCTACATTTCCGAACAAAGGTAGTATTCCTTAACATCTCTCTTGGGAAGGCCTACACAGAAAGTGATATTTTGGGGAATGGAGAATTAGACTATAAAGCACCATGAATTGGACAGGGGTCCAAAACTAACACATTTAATTTTGACATCTCCAGATTCCCACTGCAGTTCTTTACCTGGGCTGTGTTCTGGGTGACGATTCTCTTTTCAGATTAGCTTTCTCCAGCTAACACTCTTCTGCTCTACATTTATCTTCTCACCAGATACTGCATTAGTTAATATTTTTCCAAGAATACAGAATTTTGAGGTCTGATCTGCTCTTTTTCTATCTGCAAATTGATATGCTCTGTTCATTTACTCAGAGGAGTCTGGCAGCAGTAGCCACAGCCCAGTTGTGTATGGCATACATCACACATTGCAAAGAGATCGGCATACAGATCTGTCTACTCTGCTTACCAAGCATATCATTTGCTGCTTTGCAAACAGTAAAAGGCCTGATTAAATTCAGGTTTTGTGTGTTTGCCAACCTGGTTTGAGTTCGTAGCCAATGGAATCAAAATTTCATTAGAACTGAAGTGTACACTCAGGAATAAATCATTAGCTTTCTCATCTGCAGACTCTTCACTCACATGTATTGTTTCTGTGTGGAAAGTCTTTTGTTTGAATTGGTTCTCAATAATAAATGTTGTATCCAGCTGCTTTCGGGTGACAAGAATACACTGTTTGAGACTGTATGGCATGGATATATTTTCAAGTTGTTCTTGTCTATATTTTTGTTATGTTGAAAGCCCAGGGTCAGCCAGAGGTATGCTGCATTAATCATACAGATTTTTCTGGTCAAGAAGAGGTGATGCCTTCTTTAAACAACTTAATGAAGTCTCTTGATCTCAAACTCTGATTCTCAGGGTGGGGTTTACCCACTCCAGCATCTGCCGGGGCTCAGGCAAGCCAGGAGATTTCTGGAATGTGTTGAGAGCAATTTTTTACACAGGTACTGGCAGGACATCAAGAGAGGAATTCAGCCAATTCAGCTGCTCATGGATAATGAATGACTAACCAAGGATGTGATAACTGATAGCACTCTTGGCTGTTGGGGCCATGAGATGGTGGAGCCTTACATCCTGAGGGAAGTGAGGAAAACAATTGGTGCAAAAACTTATTATGAATTTCAGGAGAGTGGACAACAATTTATTTTAGGGCAGTAGTAGACAGGATCTTGTGGGAGGCTGTTCAAAGAGCCCAGGAGAGCTGGCTGTGAAATCACTTTGGTGCACAATGATAGTCCACCCCAATGTGCAAGACAGAGCATGTACCATCAATATAGCAGGAGGCCAGCTTGGTTGAACAGGGAAATGCTGAGTGAGCTCCAATGCTGAAAGGGTATATAGAGAAGGCAGAAGCAGAGACAGACTGTCAGAAAAAAATATAAAGACACTATGATAATATGACAGAGGAAATATGGTTGAAACTGGTGTGAAAGCCGAAAAGGAGTGAAACATCTTTCATGGTCATGACTCTCTGGACTTCTACATCCTTGAGAGATTCACCACACACAGAGTTGTTGCTTCACATGTTATTATATTGGCCTTGCATCCACAGAACAGAGATGGCTCGAATTATTTTAGTGGGAAAATAACACTGTCCTCACAAAAAAAAAGGCAATTTTGCATGAGAAAATTTTCAATTTTGCTCAAAAAGTGTTTTAATTTTCTGTCAAGCAAATGGGGCAGACAGCTGCCCAGCTGCTGACTTGGAAAGCTCTATCAGCTGTGTTTCACAGTGGCAAAAAGTTAAATCAACCAAAGCCTGCCAAGGGGAAAGTGAAGGCCGCTTCCATCCCCTTTGGTTTCCAGTCTGCTCATCCCCCTCATTTACATATCCAGCAAGGAAGGCTAAGTTCCTCATCCCTCTGCCTTGCTGGCTCCTGCTCAGCACATCTTCAACCACAGATCAAGTTGGAAAGGTTGGCAGCCCCAACTATAGCTGCCAGAGCTGTGGGGACCTGTCCTTGCTCCTCCTACAGCCAAGCCACATGGAAACCGCCAGATGATTTCACCTGGCATCCACTAATAAGAGCCTTCAGGTGAGCAGCCAGAAACCTTCCCTCTGAGGGTGCTTTGATTCTTGAAATCTCTTGCAATTTTCGCCTCTACTTCATATGCTTTGTTGGTTTGGGATTTTTAAGATGCAAAGGCTTTCCTTCTGAGGAACCATCAGTCTACAGGCCAGGATGACCACAAGTTGCTTCTGCTGAGTCCTTCAGGCCACATTTACCCTGCTGCAGAAGAAGCCCAGGAATGAGTCAGAGGCCAAGCCCACAGGTGGGCTCCAGGCCATCCTGCAGAGAGCTATGCCCTGTGCAGAGCAGGGCTGCAGCAGAAAAGAGCAGGCCACAGCTATGCAGCACATAAAGTGTGGGAGCCTGTGCTCAAACTTTCTTCCTGCTTCTCTTTTACTTAGTAGCACAGCCACATCTTTTGGCACAGATCAAGACCTTGCTTCAGACCACTCCAAGATATGCCTATTGACCAGGGGGATCTTACAGCATCTTCTGAGCCCTCCTTATTCCTTTGGACACTGGAAAAGGTGATGTCTCCCTCTGGGCTCTCATCTTCTGGGAGCTCAGAAGTAGCCTGTTTTTCCCTACTCTTGACAACTCATCCACCTGCTCAGGGAATCATTTGGCTGTCCTGGAAGGCTTCTGTGGGGTGACCCCAGAAATCTGGGATTTGCCAGTGATACTGAAAGCTGTACTCACCAGGAACAAATAGGTCTATCTGGACAGCTATGGTGGGATAAAAACTCTCCTGGAAGTGTCTAAAACTTTGGTCTGTGGAGCCTCCATGAACCAGTGAGATGGACACCTTCACAAGGAGCATCTTCCCACCTTTCCACCTCCTCTTTTACAGTAGATTTGGTAATCCAGGCTCTTTCAGGACTTAGGGCCTCATTTAGATGGCTGAAACTGAGATGCCTCCAATACTAAGCTGCCATCATATCTCTTTACTCTGATTTGTGTTAAAATTCACCCCCTTTTAGATGGACAGCACAAAGCCTCTTTATCTCTCCAGGTACGTCAATTCTTACATCATCTTCTGGTCTTGTTTATGCCTTTACATGGGATTTATAAACATCTCGGAAACTAATCCTCACTGGCACTTGAAAGGCTAAGGATCATTGTGCCCTTCTGATGGCAGTCCATTTTATTTAGTCAGTTAACAGCAGTGTTTCTCTGACATCTATAATGTTTAAACATTTATTAAGGGATGTGTTTTATCAGCCAGCACAAGAACTTCTTGGACCCATTCATGCTGCTCAGGTTCCAAGGAAACAAAATTAACAGTTATTTCAGAAGTGAAAATTTCCATTTGTGAATGCATATCTAGAAAATATTTGAGGACACACATGTATATACATGCATTTCATCATAACCCCACTGCCTACTTTGCACTGACACTTTGTGACTTTCAGCTGCTAACTGAAAGTAGCATTTTGGAGAAATAACCCAGAGATAATAAAGTAGAGCAGAGTGTGAATGCACCTTTACTAGGAGAAATTAAATTAATAACAGCTCAATACAATTGAATTTTCAAGGACGGGAAGGCAGGTGATGAATTCCAGCATGTGCTGAGGTTATATCAGATAACAGCATCATTTGAAATTTTACCAGATAACCCATTTCCTGCTTCAGATTTTTATTATGTATTTCAAATGAAGAGGAAATTCTAGGTAGTGCAGCTGCCTTACTGTGTTATACGACTCCAGTCTGCCAATGGCTGATTTCTCGTGCAGTTTTAGTGCTGTGGATGATGGCTCAGGGTACGATAAGCAGCACAGATCCTGGTTAACGCATATACTTCCTTTGGTTCTGCAACTGAGGCCAAATCAGATAACACAAATACCTCAGTATCTACCCCTTGCTTGCTAAGAAGTAACTGCTAATGCACTGTGCAAAAAACGATCCCTAAATCTGGTCCCTTTATGGTACATCTCATTTGGGGAACTTGGGTGTTTTGGCATGAGGAGGAGATTGATAGGAAATAAAATTCTGCTTAATTCTTAGAGCATTTAGATGTTAGAGACAAAACAACAGAACGAGAAAAGGTCTTCCCAGGAAGAGTCACTGGAGGAAACAGGGCTAACAACTCCTAAACCTTAGAGATAGAGGGACCCTGAGAGGACACATGTTCTTAGTCCTTTAAGCTAGTGCACTAATGCTGGGCAAGAGAAGGAGAAGATGAATAACCCCCACCTCCCTTAGAGGGATGTATGCTGTCCTGTCTGTGCTGCAAAGAGGAGAAGCTTTTTAGTGCATAGATACAGGAGTCAAAAAACCCTCATTTGTCTTATCGACTGACCCACTGAGACAAGTTATTTCAGCTCCATGTAGAACACAGTTTAGTTTTAATCACAATTATTACAGTGAAGCTGAAGGATTCAGGGGCTATACATTCACAAGGAAGAAGTCCTTCAAGCCTGTACCCAAAATGGGCATTGGTGGAGGCATGTAGAACTCACAACAGATGCAAACCAAAAAACAAGTTAAGAAAGAGGAAGAGGGACAGGGTATGGAGAAAAGGAGGACCTTGAGCTGAGCAGAGGTGAAACAATGGGGCGGCAGAGATGCCGCAAGGAGTAGGATGTGAGCAAGTAGACAGTCAACATAGGGAGAGAAAATGAACAACATAGGGAGAGCAAAAGCCCTGGGCATGCCTTCTCAAGTCTGCTGGCCATAGGGTTTCCCCAGGATACTGAAAGATGTGTGTTGTCATGCAAGTCAGAGAGGATTTAGACTCGAGGGGGGTCTCACCTCACCAGGCTGGGGCTGGAGGGAAGGTACTGTTTGGGGAAAATGTGGCCCTGTTTTATCTCTCCCCAACAGCCATCCCAGGATTGTTCATCCTTCTTTACAGACAATAGTCTTGACACTTCTCTTTCCACACAGCAGACAGGAAGATTCAGAGAAGAAATGCATAGCCTGGGTTTTTCTGGGACAGTGGAAGAATGTCAGTGCTCAGCTGTCAGCAAAATTAGTCGCTAAACCCTTGAGCTCAGCTTCAAAAATCTCAGCTAGATCATTCATTGCAGTAGTTATGTGTCTGTATTCAGACACTTTTGGCCAACCACATTATTTATGATCCTAAATAATGTCCCAGTTACTGTTTGTTACGACACTGAGTTAGGTCTCACTGGGAATGTAAAGAACCTGCAGATAGCCACACTTCGTTACACAGAAATCAATGCTTGCAAGAATCAGCACAGATATTTCAAATTGTCAGACAAGTTAGTTTTGGTCAATTGATTCCACAGATGTGGTGAGTCTCTGAGGCTGATTCTCCCACTAGTGAGTCTAAAGAACCCATCAGGTATCCTAGTTTTTGATGCATAATTTCCAAGAGCTACCTACATTGCATGGCATTGTGAGGATTAATAATGTTAAAACGTTTTGTTGATGAATTTAGAAAGTGAAGTTCTAAATTTGTTCTCTGACTTCTGCAAACCCAGATGACTTTCAAGCTTGGAAGAGCAAACCTCCCCCTTACTTATGCAATTTATAGGAATGGACCCAGAAAAGTCTGCTTTGAATGTTCCTGCTCACAAAACTTTAAATTACTCACAAGCAGCTCAAACCGCAAGCAGCATCAGTGTCTGCACCACCAATTATTTTGAGAAGGAAATACATTTCCATCTTCATGAAGCAGAGAAAGATAAAGTGATGTTTTATGAACTTACTCTTATGTGTCAGGCTGGCTTGGTTGATTTTTTTTGGATAGCACTTAATCACATTGGGTCTTTTCCAGGAAATGATAATTTACGAGCTTTTGAAACTCATACTCCGCCTCTTCACTAGTCAGAAAGTATGACCTAGTTTAAGTTACAGCTTGAAGATGTGACCTAGTTTTACAGGTAGCCTGCATCCATTGAACTCATTGTAAAATCTGGAAATCTTTACTTCATAAAAAGTCAGCTGAACTGTCACTTTGAATCATTGTTCCTTTTAATCTGGCCCCTGAAAATTAATAGTATTGCCTAATTTAGAAAGCTCAGGACAAAAAACAATTTAGAGGTACTTGATGTCCAAGATTCAGGTCTTCAGAAATATTTTGCTACCCAGCCTCAATGATAAAAAAAGGCCTGAGGGCACTTTTCCGTAGATCCCTGCAAAGGATGGTCATCTGAAGGTCACAGTTTAAGACCACTTCACTAGTGAAGACACAGCTGGGTAGCCCAGTGGTTGAGAAGTTTGGACAGAATGAATGACTGGCACTGCTGACATGGGAACAACCTGGGAGAAACATGGTGGGGAGAGCACAGCTGCGAGTTTTTAACTTCTCACACAAACTATGCAATTAGGGAGGAAAACATTCCTTGCTTTTCTGGTCTCCCTACTTCATGGTTGGATGTTTGAGTACCTCTAAACACTGGGCAAATACACTGTTTTATAGAAAGCCTGGACTTTTTTGTGGCTTTGATGGTAGCGCAGCAGTTGGCTTATTTCCTCCAGGGCAGAACACATTGGTGTGCTTTCTCTTTACATCTCTACCTGGATTAGGAGGCATTGCTCAAATGGGGGCAGTTTTGAACATGTGCAAAATAGAAGAATTTGCACCCTTAAAAGCAAAGACAGATGGTGAGGGTAGGTCTTTCTACATAGAAATAAATGGTCTGGCAGCTTTTCTGTAAACAGCTTTTCTCTTAAATGCTCTGATTCTAGCAGAGCATGTCACAGTTCTAGCAAAGCCATCAAAACATTAAGGAGTTTGTCCTAACTTGCAGAGATCTCCATGTGGTCTTCCACTACTTTTCCAAACTTTTCACTGCATTAAATAAGATTCTGCCTTAAACACTGTAAATCACTGACAGCACTGCTCATTGTCACATACAAACAGATGAACAAGAAGAGGAATAATATTAGAGAGAAAAGTTTGTATTGTATAACCAATGTAGCACTGCTGTAATTAAAATGGATGTTCCCCTATGTTGAAACTACACATGATCAATTACATCCATCACATCAGTGGCTTGGGAGCAATGAGCCAGACTTTTAACAAACAGCTCACTTCCATAGCAGAAGAAAATACCAAAACATGCAGCACTGAAATTTAGGAATGATGCAGAACTTGAGCCTTCGGAGGCACATAATGAGTTAATTTTTCCCTTAACAAAAAATAATTTCCCTACAAACACAAGTATGGGGGAGTCATGGTAATGGTTATATGTCATATACTTTGCACAAACATAGAAATGGGTTAGGTGAGAATGGTATTGCAAGGGTTATTTGCACCACCTAAATCTAGGTCACATCATGAAATTCAAAGAAAACTTCTGAGTTTACCAATACATTTTTAGCAAATACCACATTTCCGAGTACAGAGGAGTTGATAGTATGAGAAATACCAGTATTTCGTTTAGCCTGGACTTTTCTCACTTTAAAATTAGTGCTGTTGTGAACTTTTGGGTAAAGATTATATAATGCGAAACAAATATCTAGGAAGGGTTTTGGTCTAGCCCAAACTCAGTTGCCTGTTTCATGGCTGAGGCAGCATGACACTCCCTGTCACCTTCAGTCCTATTTTACTCTCCGTGAGAAGCTGACTGGCGTGTGCTGGTCTTGATGTTCAACCCAAACTACTGACTCCAAACAAAAGACCACGATGAAAGACAGTTGATCGGTAACAGTTGGGCAACATCAACTATAATTACTTTGAGAGGAGGAGCTGGTATTAAACCCATGGTACATTCTTGGTGTTGGTCCTTATTTTAGTGGCTCTTATAGTCTGTTATTTTTTCCTCCCTCTAATGGCCAAGAGGGAGAGGAGATCCTGGGCTGGCAGCAGGAACTTGCTCCAGCAGACTCTTTGGTAACCGGCCCATTCCCATTGTTGATTCAGACTGTCTCGTGTTGGGAACAAACCCACATTCATATACTTTTTCTGTAAGAACTTAAATTACTTTTCATTGAATGTGTCTCCAGCCCATAATGATCATAAAGGCCATCTGTGCTCCTGAGCATTTGGCTTGCAAGAGGAGGACAGCGGATGCTAACTGGTCCCTCCTCTGCTGGCCACCTTTCAGTTTTATAAGCATTATCAATACTTGGAAAAAACAACAAAAGTAAAACAAAAGCCTCCATACTACTAAGGCAGAATTTCTGCTTGCATCTCAGTTTACAGACATTCCACAAGCACCTTTGAAGTTAGGTGCGCCATTTCTCTTCTCCTTCACCAGATTATGGCCTCAAAACTTAGGATAGAGCAACTATAAGCCCTTGTTCCTGTTCCTGGCCTGTTCTTGGCTGGGATGCTGATAAAAGATGGGTCATTCTGGATATTTGGTGAGCAAAGACAGCATTTCCATCATTTCTCGTTGATGCTGTCAAAGTCACTTGGTATCATCCTTTTACATAGGCACAAAAATGCCCAAACAAGTTATAATGTTTATTCATGACAGATCTCACGGGAGATACAAAAATAAGATATGTCACCAATGAGCAAGTATTATTCTCAGGGCTACGTTATTCTCAGTTACATGTAGACTGCATATGCTATATTTGAAATAGATAAAACTTGTGGATATATGTAGAAGAAACGCTATTTGCATTGTTGCTTTGTTTTAAACCCCTCTATACTGCACAGAGTGACAAATACCATCATATAAACTCACCTTGAATATTGTGTACAGTTTTGGTCACCAAAATATAAGAAAGATATTAGGCTGCTAGAGAGTATCCAAATGAGGGCAATGAAGATGGTGAAGGGCCTTGAGGGGAAGCCGAATGAGGAGCATTTGAGGGCACTTGGTCTGTTCAGCCTGGAGAAGAGGAGACTGAGCAGAGACTTCATTGCAGTTACAACTTCCTCATGAGGGAAAGAGGAGGGGCAGTCACTGATCTCTTCTCTGTGGTGACCAGTGACAGGACCCGAGGGAATGGCCTGAAGCTGAGTCAGGGGAGGTTTAGGCTGGATATTAGAAAAAGGTTCTTCACCCAAAGAGTGGCTGAGCACTGGAACAGGCTCCCCAGGGAAGTGATCACAGCACCAAGCCTGACAGAGTTCAAGAAGCATTTGGACAATAATCTCAGGCACATAGTGTGATTCTTGGGGATATTCCTGTGAAGGGCTAAGAGTTGGACTTGATGATCCTTGTGGATCCTTTCCAACTCAACATATTCTGTGATTCTGTGATGTATTAAAATAGCTACCTCCTGAAAAAGGCTTAGAAAGAAACTATTTATAATAATCTTATTGATGTCAGCATGAATACATCCACTCATTTCAAAGTGGGAAGCTAAACCCTTTCTTACCAGTAGAATATTAACAAAGATTAATAAAACTGAATGAATTGTAACAATAAATTTACATATTTGGGAGGAATTTTTCACATTCAGCAAGTCTCACAGAGCAGCTGGGCCAATAGACTTCTCAATTAGCTTTTTTATGTGAGCTTCTTTGTTTCACAATCTCACACATCAGCAAAATTCTGCAAGTGTACAGATGGCATATACCAGAGGACAAGACCAAAATTGAGGAAATTTGTTTGGATATTTTCAAATAAATCATGGGACATTTTTATCTGGCTCATATTTTTCGGGAAAATGTTTTTTTAATGTGATTTTCAGACAAATTGAAAAAAAATAGCCAGATAACAAAGCAAGAATAGAATAAATTGCTACTAACCCATAGGCAGCAGAATGCTGGACTGAAGTCCAACAGACTTTGATACTAATCATAATACTAGTTTTTATATATAAGACTAATGAGTTTTAAATTAAATTATCTTTTTTTATTCATAATGGTGTAATAAGACTGTTAGATTTGAGAGAAAATGCAGACTCATATAAGTACTAATCCAATTATACATTTATAGGTGACAATAGGCGGTAAATTCAACAGCTGCTTTCAGGGAATAGTAAACAAAATAAAAATGTTTTCTGCTACCAGATTATTCTCTAATTTATTACTCTCTATTGACAGTAATGGATCAAAAAAGAAAAAGGCATAAGCTTAGTCCTGGACCTTTGCTGCCCACATGGGTTTATTTTGGCTCTCTTTCTGGCCCTGTTTGACCTGCTTGGAGGAGGCCTCTCTGTCAAGCTCTGGGGCATGCAGCACATATGCTCAGTTTCATGCGATAAAAACACAACTTAGTGGGTTACAAGTCAGTAGGATCTTCTGCTTAAGAGGGAAGCTGGCTTAAGCTTCAAGGCTGTACGCCACTCAGTGCCTTGTAACTCCAGCCCTCTTCCAGTTAGCGGGACAGAAATAACCTAACTATCCATTTCCAGAACTGCAGATGTTTTCCCATCTGCAGCCATGATGAGTGATAAAACATTACATCAGATGGATCTTGTTTTGTTTAAGATGTGTTACTTCATGTGTTACTGCACTACAGAAAAAACATTTGGTGACACTAACATTGCAAAAAGCTACAGGTATAAGCAGGGAGCTGGTAGAACTTATGTGTAACACAGAAAGGATTATAGCTGGGAGATGTTTATGTAAAAAAGAGTAGTCAGTCTGCAAAAGGTTGCTAACTAAAGCAGTGTCATTAGTTATTAGTTCCCAGAGGGCAAAATAAGTATGTACAGGTTACGCCACTTGCTGTACATCAGTTCCCTTGGATGTCAGCAGGGTGGAGAGCTCGTGCTGGGGTTAGAGCAGGCACAGCAGTAAACAAGTAACAAGCAATGAAGGTTTGCTCCACTCTGCATTCATAGCCAACATCTGTGGTGAACTGATTTTATCTTTGTTCACGGAAGGTTGTGATTGTGGCATCTGGTGTTCTTTTGTGACACAGTAAAGAAAAAAATCATTCCAAACATTTCACTCAACCCAATTAACAGAGAAGAGTAGGTTAAAATCCTTCGAATTGGTGGGACATGAGGTAAAAATATTTTGTACAAGAGAGTATCTGAACTTCCCAAAAAGTTATCATCCACGTGGTCATGTTTCAGTGCTCTAAAATCCAGAACTTGTGGGGAAGGGGACTGGTGGAGGAGATCCTGTTTGTGAATCCTCCCCTTAAGGAGCTGGGGTCCCCAAAACTGCCCACCAAGCATCCTTACAGATGTCTGATAATACAGACTTAGGGAATAAGTGAGTTTGGAACCTACAGGATGAGGAAGGAGCTACATTATGAAGGCATAATAGTACCTGAAATGTGAGCTCAGTAGTCAAGGGAGGATTCTGGCATACTCTTAAAAGAACAACCAAGAATTTCTAATGCAGTGAATGAATCAAGATCCAGAAGGCTGGAAAAATGAATCTATCATTTTGTGACTTGCAGCATGTAAGGAGCTGAAAGCAATTGTAGTTCCTGCTTGTCTTCTGTCACAGCCAAACATAAATTGATTGGTGTTTGGTGATGTGCAGTCTGGGGAAAAGCAATGTGACGCAAGAGGGCAGGCGGTAAACAGTACATGGCTCAAATGCTGAACAAATGGAAGGAAAATATGCCCTCTCCAAAACTTCATAAAATGGACTGTGAACAGACAGCAGTAAATCAAAGATACCCAGCCCCTCACCTCCACCCCAGCAAAAATATTTCCTAGGAAACCCAGCTAGAAACGCCAGCACATTCAGACTTAAGGCTAAAAGAAATGCAGAAAAAAGAAACATCCAAAGTTGCCAAGAAGTTTTTGAAATCTAATTTAAACAACCTCAAGCTGACACAGGTTTCTCAGCTTTCCATGACTGAGCTTTGCTTTGGAGCTAGTCACAAATGGAAACATTAGGCAAAGGTATGGATCTACAGGGTCAAAACCCAGTGAGCTAAAAAACATAAACCATTGGCAAAGTCCACAGGTCGTGATCCCAAATACAGCAACCAGGAACTAGTGGACAAGACACCAATACAGAGAGGGAGAAAGAACAAGAAATTGCCTGTGTATATGTGCAAGAGCACTTTCTGGTTTAGGTGTGAGTTTTCTCCAATCACTGCAGCAAAATGCTGCATTCAGCCATGTATGTGAAGTTCTGCTGGAGACTAACTTTGTAGCACCAAAACACAAGCATGTGACAATTGTTTGGAGCCCTCTAAAACTGGTACATCAGATCAAAGGGCAGTATGGACTGCTTCATGTGTCCAAACTGCTGGTTCCTTATTCCTCAACTACTTTTCTTTGTTTCTATCCAGCTCAGTCCTTGCAACAATAGTCAAAAAATATTTCTGACAAACAAAATTCTTGTTCCTTTCCACCTAAAGGCACAGCAAAGACACATAACAGTGGGTCAAATAAGGGGGAATATACCTAGATCTGATCTAAGGCTGTTGCTACCACCAGGAAAAGGAGCTGTAAGTCACTAAGAGTGGGGTGAGCAGGACACACTGGCAGCTGGAAGGAGCCAGAGAAAGGAAGTGGGATAGACAGAAAAAGAAACAGTCACTGGCTGGAGCGAGCTTGGAAAGGCGGGGGGAGGAGTACTCAGGTGCCAAAATATGCAGTCATAACCCCATGTATAAAAATTAACTTAGCAAGAACATAGTAAGAATATACAGATGCTTACATGCACACAAATACCTTGAATTGCAAATAGACTATTTCCATGTAAGATTTTTTTAACTTCAATTTTCAGCAAATAATCATCCTGTATCCACAGACCAAAATTATCTTTTGAAGGTTATAAAATAAGAGTCACATGTACCTTTCCTAGCCAAGAACATATGACCTTCTTCTCAAGGTAACTCTCTCCATTAATTGATTCATCCACTCTTTTCATTAATTGAGTCCTGATGAAGTAATCAAATAAATGAAGCGGATGCAAAAGAACAGACACTTCAGGAGGAAGACTTGGTTTTAGGAAGGTCAGTGGTAGAGCAGCTGGGTTTACTTCATCATCTTAGAATACCTGCCTCAAATGACACAATTGAAGCTTTTCAATCTGTGGTTGCTCTGATATAAAAAGCAAAATCAAACTGTACCTACAGCTCTACGTGGAGCTTCCTGCTTCCTTTTAAATGCATGTAAGAGTAAGAAGAGACCGGGGCAAGACAGGCAGAATAGGACCTCCTATTTGATTTTATTTAGTAAAGAGAGGAGTCAGGGCTTGGCTTCTAATTATTATCCCCACAGTAGCCTATATAGCCCCATGAGGACATTATCACATCCCTCCCACCCATTCATCAAGCAACTGAACAATCTGCAGCCAGAAGAGGGTAAGGGGAAAAAACAAACAAACAAACAAATAAAAACAAACAAACAACAAAAAAAAAACCAAACCCAAAAAAAAAAAACCCACCACCCAAAAATCACCACAACCCCCAAACCATTTAGGCTTCAAAGCTTCCCTTGTCACACAAGGGAAATTTAAAGCCCCATATTGTATTGTGAAATTCAGATGCCTACGGCCCTCCTAATGAGCACAGCTATGCTAAGCTGAGCCTCAAAAGCCCTCTTCTAATCTCTGGTGGCTTGGGATGCACAGGCAATCAACCAAGTTCAGGGGCTCAACAGACTACAGGTTCTGAGACCTTCTCCAGCACACACACAGCCCACAGCCAGAGTCATTCAGATGACATTTAGTGCTGGTGGCTTCTCTCCTTCATATAACACTATATGTAGGCAGAGCATTTGCTAAGGTCAGCAACTAAGTCTAACTTTACTTTCAAATCACTTGAACTCCCATCTCTGCCTCCCCAGAGGGTGACGTAACCCTCAGGACAGACACAGAGTAGACATTTTCTCCCAGCCTGTCACTGGACATCTCTATAGTGGAAAAAATGATTGAGTGTGATGCGTAGCTCTTGAAATTAAAAAAAAAAAAAAAAAAAAAAGTTCCAGACGTAACCCTCAGGACAGACACAGAGTAGACATTTTCTCCCAGCCTGTCACTGGACATCTCTATAGTGGAAAAAATGATTGAGTGTGATGCGTAGCTCTTGAAATTAAAAAAAAAAAAAAAAAAAGTTCCAGATTCCTCAGTCATTACTGGTTTTGAACTGACAACTCTTTGGCGTATAACATAAATGGGAAGTCCTAATTTTCAGCTAGATTTCCAACCCCTAAAGATGTAACCCAACTTGAAAGTAGTGGATGTATGTCTGGAGCCAAATCAAAACTCCATAAAATTAATTGTTAATTGTCTCAAAATAGTCGATTTGTGACTCGGTTTTCTTGAGTGAGTTATACCATACCCAGCCTGCATGTTCTGAAATCTGAATAAAATTACCAAAGCTGCACAAAAATACAGGTACACATGAAAATAAAGAAATCACAAAGTTGATTTTTTTCTTAGAAATATATTTTGTAAGAAAACAATATTAACATTAAGAAGAAATGTTTATTCTACAGTATAAAATAATTGCTTGGATTCAACTCAGTTACTTACAACAAAAAAAAAAAAGGCTGAGGATTTGTACGAAGACCCAGTTCCTACAGACTTGAGTCTTTTGCCTTCTTTGATTCTAACTTAATTAAATAGTGGGTTTTCCCCACATCATTCTTAAAGCACACAGACAAGCACTTAAAAAACCTCTCTCATCCCTTCCCCAACAAGTTGCTGTCCCCTGTCCAAATGTGCTCTAAACATCACCTTAGTATTTGCAGCTCCCCTCTATGGCCCCCATACCCTCCCTCAGATTCCATCCACCAACCTCTTTTGCCCAAGCAACTATACAAGTGACAACACACGTTGCAGCTAGCAAGGAGTCTCCTCATATAATCTGTTGGCTAATACGAACAGTGGCCAGCCACTGTTAAATAATGTATAAATGGCTGAGTTGTCCTCAGCTGTCTATCCTTGTAAAACCTGCAAGAATACCTCTTAACTCTGCCATTCATTTGTCAAATCTGGCAGAAGTGTGCAGAATTTTAAAAGCTACAAGGGGAGACAAGAACAGGCAAATGCAATTACATAAGCTTCACTTTTTCAGGAAACTAAGCTAAAAAAAGTCATTATTCAATTGCAGAATTTACCACTTGCAGATTTTGTTGTAGGAAAATATGCCTGTTCAGTAACTATAAATACTCCTAATACATTTCTGGGGCTTATGTATTAATTTTTTTATTTTATTTTACACAATGCCAGCTTTGTAATGTCAATTACCCCCCAGGTTTGAAAGGCACTCAGTGACCAGCATTCTGGTATAATTACTCATGGCATTGGTGTGATTTCACCCCCCCTTTCCAATAATACTGACAAGTTTAAAAGAAATCTATTAAGTTAAGAAGAACAAAGATATATATTACATTTGCTAATTGCAAACAACCTCTTATAGCTGCATTTTTTCCCATTGGGATCAAAAAGTGCACCAGTTTAACATGTCTGTACATAAAAACAGTTTAAAACATTAAATATACAAACAGCAAGAGATTTTAAATATTTTGTATCAAATACTATAGGACAATATAATTTACATTTTTTTTAACACAAAACATTACACCTGAAATATAACTTTAGATTTTACAGAATATAAAAATACATAATTTTTGTTTAAAAAATGTCTTTGCAGGTTCTGGCACAATGTAATACTTTAAAGGCACACTGTATTTTGGCAATCTATATTTGCAATTAACTGTGCAACAATAATAAAATGACCTGTAATTAACCTTTTAGAACTGTAAGGCCAGATGATCTTCCTTCTTCTTGGAATGGCCCTTTTTATCAGGTAAAACTTAAGTTGTACTGTTTAGGTGTTCTGCAACTCATTTCTGCCATGGTCTGAGCTCTCCAACCCTGATCCAGCAATGCAAAAAAAGGCCTAACTCAGTATGTGAAAAGTCACATCAAATGCAATAGGATTAGTTATACTTTCATAATTGCCATCTCAGGTTCAGAACACTCAACCCCAAGCAAAATGGAGTCCTAAATGCAAGCTGGGAGCCAAGGTCTGCCCTGCCCTATGTTTGCACCAGAACTAATAAGGACAGCACAGGTTAAAAAGTCAGAGCAGAACTTGGAAACAAAAGTTCAATAATATTAATTTTTTTGATTTCAACTACACCAATGTAAAATACATAATGACTACCAAAGCCAGTGGAAACAAATGAAGTAAAACTGCTATAAGACTAAATCAGGAGAACTGTAATTTTGCCCTTCCATGCATTCGTGGGACTCCCACTGGAGTCAGTACAGGACAAAAACATGTGTTTAGAGATATATGGCTTATACAGATGTAATTGGGTTCCAGAAGATTTTCAGTTCTGTCTTCAAGTTGTTTCTGGACAACTCCAAACTCAAACAATTTTCAGCACACTAAAGGAAGATTCAATCTAAATCCCTAACTTTAAACGCTCCAAAATAAGTTGCTTCTTGTGATGAATCCAGTAGCAATGGGTTTGATACCTGGATACCTATCATTTCACCAGATTTTAATTTAAAAAATCCTCCTACATTTACAGAATAAAAATGGAATTCTGAATTTCCTGACCAGTATTTGGTGCTCCCTCCCTTCATCAACACGTCAGAGCGCCTTATTTTAAGATTTGTCTTAATCATATATACCATCAGCTGAAGCCCTCTTTTAGTCAAGTTTCCAGAAGTTTCATGATGTCTAAAACAGATATTGGCATAAAGGTAGTAAAAGCCATCTTGATTAACAATTAGTTTTCCATCATTGAATGTCATATTCGATAGGTTTGCCTGGCCTTTGTCATGATGCCAGGATGTGAGGTTCACTTTGCGGGTTCCTGAAGAGAAGAGAAAAAAGAGAGATTTATAAACATTTAACACATCCCAGCATTTAGTAAGCAATCTCTAGGTTTTTACAATCAACTAGAGTTCTATAGGCTACAGTGAGTATTAGACAATTAGGGCAAAAATTCTTATGAAATTTTCTTTTTTTAATGCACTCCCATATTTGGCTTGCTATTTATAACTGTCTGCCCTCCCACCAGAAATGCCTGCTGGACTGTGGTACAAAACACTTGCTTGGCCTATAATTTGATTATGCTAAGCAGTCATGCAACAAGCTCTGCTAAGACAGAGCATTCCATCTAAAATTTTATTCAACTAATAGATTGTTGAGACGAATTTGAAATGAAAAACTTGTTATCAGTCTTTAACTTGTAAGTGTTTGCAAGGGATAACTAAAATTCTGAACACAAGTTAAACTGATAATTCCCCAAAGAGAAGGTTTATGAAACCTTCCCATATTTTATGTTCTTGTGACTGTAGCAGTACAAAGGTAAACATTTTCATGTGACAACACCAAAAATGCAGATAAATCAGTACAATTGTGCATTTTTAGTATTACATACTAACTTGCCTAGGCTTTACATAGCACTTCAACTATTTATGACATAACAAACGTTTTTATGAAAAAACAATGTTTAGACTTAACCCAGTGGTTGCATATACCAGAATAAGGCTCTAAAACTTCGTTTAATTCATATCCTAGATATCTAGGATAGTGGTCTACATCATCATCCTAACTCTTTCATAATTTTACAAATATTTATAGCTGGACAACTATAACTATTCAGGAGGTAAGCTTGGATTCTTTAATATCTAGCAGAAGGTCTTAGAAGACAAGCTCGTGGAAGACAGATGTGACTCTGGACACATTGCTCTTTTTTTCTTTTCTTATTTTTATTTATTACAGTATCTTAAGTTTCAAACTAGAAACAATGAGCTGATATTCCATGCTTGGAGGAGAACATTCCCCTTCAAGTTGTCTTAGGATGGAGATCCACAAATTAGGAAGGAAAATGATGATAATATTCTCAGTCTCTCCACAGAACATCATGCATGAGGGAATCAAAATATACACATAACAGTTACCAAATCTGACTACCGAAAAGGGCGGTTTAAATGAATTATCACATGCAAAGAACCATTACTGAATTCCTTCTAACAGGTACACATAAGCCTTTTCAGTTCTGCCCATGTGACGGTGGCCTGGTAAACAGGAGGCTGAATCAATACTTTACAAAGAGAATGAAAAAGAGGTGAGAGATTGGAGATGTTTGATTAGTCTGCCAGCTTAGCACCATCACTGAAAGCTAACTTTGTACATATAGGTACACACATACAGGCTACCTGGACCAAAACACAGCTCCCAGGCACTGGGAGCACACACTCACTCATCAGGGAGCCACATTGCATCATCTCTTGGATGTTTTAAGCTGATGTCATCAGCTTGATGTCAAATAACATCTCAGATGTCATTTCATCTATATCCTACTATGGAGGCTGTGCTCAGAGATGGCCTGGCAGGAGGTCAGAGAGGCACTGAGAGAGAAAATTTGAATCTTCCTTCCAAACCTGGTCACATTTGACACTTCAGATTGTTTTTTGTGGCACAGTGGTAAGACCAACCAGCAACACCAGCTCAGACAGCATTGCTGCTACAGCAAATGTATCATGTAGAGGTTTATCACAGTATTTTGTGCTGAGGAGCGTGCCCTGAAGCACATATCCCACAGTCCCTCCACGTCCCTAGCTTCACCACTATCCCATTATAGCACCCACCTCACCTCACAGCCCATGCCTGCAAAAACAGTAGAATAGGCAACAGTGGGAAAAGAAGATCCTGGCAAAGCCCACAGGCATGCCCACGCAGAGGAAATAACACTGTCCTGAGAGCTCCATGAGCCTTCCTTATAGGCACAAGCCACTAACACTCTATTATTCAATGTAATACATAAGGCATAACACAACAGGTGGGAATTGGCCAACTTGTCTTCCTAACCACTAGCAATTTTCAGCACAACAGAATAACTTCATTTGCTCCCTCCCAGAGAAGTGGGTTCACATATGTACCAGAGGACTTTACACCTTAGCCTCCCAGTGCATCTAAATGCCTGCTTGGAATGTGCAGTTCTTTATTCTCCCAACATCAAATCAAAACAGTCTATCCCTACCAAACTTTCCATGGCACACAGCAGGGCCCAGTGCCTTCCCCTCCAACCAGTGCTCACAAGCATGCTGGGGTAAAGCCTCAGGTATACTTGATTGCTTCAAAAGATGCCTCTTCCATCTGTCTGTGCAGAAAGCAAGGGTAAGTGGGGACAGGGGAATTTGAGAGAGAGATGAGCCTTGCCTAAGTGCCAAGGGTGAGCAACTTTTGCATGCAAGAGGAATACTACAGCAGTCCAGAACAAAAACCTTCTGGCGTTCTTCCATGAAGACTTCAGCAAAGCACAGGTTCTCAAAGGCAGATCATAAATAGTTGCTCCCCTATGGCTCTAGTGCAGGTAGAAATCATGCTAGTAAAATTATACAGAGAAGCCATCTTCTGTGCAGTGACTCAAAAAACCCTCTGAAAACCATCAATTAACTGGAAAAGACAGCAAGATCTTAAGTCTTTTAGCCTGGAGTTATTCACCTGCAAGAAGTGCTAAGATAGAGGTACCAGATTGCACCTCTGAAGCACTGGGGGTAGCTGAGGCAGTTGTAGAACTTCTCGTGCACATCATTAAGTCTGAAGAAATACTGCCCCAAGGAGGTTGGCTACCTTCAAGATGAGGAGGACAGGCTAGAAATCACTGCTTAGATCAGAGGAGAGGCACTTAGATATGGGACAGGAATGTATACCTGTGATGGAACAGAAATGCGTGCTGTGACTGCCTGGTGGCACACTGGGTAGTTGCTAAGCAGCTTTTTTTACCTGATATGTAAATTTTTTAGTTGCCAGTCTTGAGTTGCAATTTTGAAGAAATCTTTAGCAGGAAGGCACAACTTCCTGCTGAAAAGCAGGAAGGGAAAAGAGGGCAAATAGATGCTACAGTGGCTCATAATTGAGAGATGGGCTCTGAGTGAAGTTTGTTTACACTATTTTGATGTTCAAGTAAATGCACATCATTCACCCATGGTCAGATAGAGGGACAGGCCAAGAGATGATGGGATGACACTATCTGTTTTGAGCAGAGGATTTGCAGAGGTAACTCCTAGAAATCCCTTATTAAAAGGGGATTAAATTATAAAGCATTAAATTATAATGCTATGATTGCATTAGCTGAGGCAGATGGGCATTTTGCCACAATTCAGAGCTCCAGAAGAGGCATGCCACAGCCAGCAACACAGCACAAAGATGCTCTTGTACGAGTTCTGTCATGAAATCTTTAATGGAAGGAGCAAGCAGGTTCTCAGAGCTTCTGGTGGTAATACATCCAGATCTGGAGACACCAAAACAATCAGTACCACAAAACACAGGAAGTGGAGAAAACTGGAGCACACACATTAGTGCCAAATCAGCAGTCCACATATCAGAAACTCTGACACATAACCCAAGCCATGGGCTAGTCAGAAATGCTGCAGTACAGTATCTTCTTACTGTGAAATAATTTACTTTGGAATCATGAAAAAAATAGCACAAGGCAAGTCAAGTTGACAGAGAAGGAAACAGTTGGGGAGGTCATGAATAAGATAGTCTTCTAGACAAGGAAAAAAGCATTATTTAAAAATTCAAAATAATACACAGCCTTTCTGAAAACTAAAGACAAATAAAAACAGTGTCTTGTGTATCTGTGAGCATGAACTAAGACTACTACAAATGATTTCAATAAAATTAGCCCTGTTTTGATAATTTGTTTGCATTGTAGTAATGTTCAGGTATAAATAAAGCCTGAAGAAAGGACCAAAGTACTGTTTGCTCTGAAAAACTCTTTTGGAGGCAAAGGGCAGTTAAGTCGAACCTGTAGCTGTAAATAGCTCAGAATACTACAGTGTTTCCTTAGACAGCTAAAGGTATTAATTCACACTCCAAATGATATATTTAACATTTATATTTATTTCTGTTTGTGATTTTCTCCTTTAAACGGTGACTATTTCTGTAATCAATTTATAAACCAAAATTCACTGTTTTCATTTAAAACCTAGGTAGCATTTATAGTGAGCTCTGGTAAAAAACAACCAGCAAGCATCCAGCTCTAACCTAAGGCAGCAAACCTAAAAAATACACAGAGCAAGCCAAACCACTACAGCTTCTGTCACCAAATGATGGGTGGGGACACCAAGATTTGGGAAGGGTTATTTTCCCCCCTCCCTCACACTATCCTCCAGCTGCAAAAGACCATTTGAGGCTTGATATTACTGTGAACCAGCTCAAAGAAAAATGTTCTCTCAGACATTGTTCAGTGCCCCTTCATGAAGGGTGTTCAGTAGCAAACTACTTAAAATCCTGTTTGACAGTGAAGACTTTTTTTTTCCCCAACTCTGGTTATTCTGGGTCAGAGTGATGACAGTAGAGAACCTTAAAATACTAAGAAAAGATCTGTCCAGGCTCATGGATGGCAGAAAACAATTTAGAAGGGTTTCAGACATGGAGAGTAAAGAATCAGGGGAAGAACATAAATATTGCCATCTGCAGTCAGAGAAAACAAGATGGGAGAGGAAAATCTCCTGGTGACCTTTATGCAAATTTTTCTTTCTTTATGCCTGTCACTAACCTCTATGCTACCCAGCCAGGTGGGTACTGCCTCATACCAGTAAGCATAATACTAAAGTGCCTCACCACCAGTAGGTTCAGGGTTCCAGCTATCTGTAAGGATGCAGACCCTCACTGTTACAATGCCCACGAGGACCGCAGAAGCTGTGCTCATGATTAACATTCTGCCAATGCTCTTCCAAAAGAGGCAGAAGCCATATGTGCCAGATCAGAAGAGAGTATGTCCAGCTCATAATACTGGTAAGGAGTAGATCTGCTCCAAGGAGAAACAAAGCTTGCTGGGACAGGCAATGTGTTTCTGAGAGTTCCTGCAGCCCGTGCTTTTGAAAAAAAAAAAAAAAAAGTGAAGAGAACAAGAAAGAGCAATGTCTCCCTTTCCATTACCCATGGATGTGCTGTATCACTCCCTTGAAGGTTAAAGCAGCAATGCACAACAGTAAAACTTATCAGCTGCTAGTCTGGATAAAAACACAGTTTACAGCAATATCCAGGTAAACAGAAAATAAACTCCTCACAGGAAAAGGTGGATTTCACAGACTGTGACACTGACACACTCCACTTCTGCAGATGTAAGTCATCTGTCTCTATGATTAGCAAATTAATTGAAACCTTCCAAAGACAAAATGCTAAGACAAGTTTACTGATACTGAATCTTCTACTATGGACCTGTGGTAAAAGTAGGTCAAAGCCAAAATCTGACTAAAATAGAAGCTTGTTAGAAGGCATTTGAGCTAACAAGAAAGCTTTTGGAAGTTCTGACTGCCATCTGACAAGCTGTTGAAGCTCTCTGCTTATAAAGCTCTGGATCTTGGCAATGTCAATGCACTTGAAAGAATCCTATCCCTCCAGGCAAGAAGCTGTACAGAATTACTTTGTCTTTAAATAGAGCAAGAGCAAGGTATTACTATGCAGGCTGCTAAAATCTCAGATTTCAAGTCTCAACACAGCATTCCCCTTTGGTTTGGTTATATAAAATAGAAGAGCAATGTGTACAGCTTAATTAACAAGGAGTTCAGTTCTGCAGAATGTATAAATCTTCAGAGAAAGAACACAGTGATCAATGCACCCTCCTATCTTAAGATCCTCCATCTGACAGCTTCAGAAAAAACTCTGGTTTATTTCTACCACACCAATTGTTGTGTTGAGAATACAGAGAGAAAAATCTCAACTGACAGTGCTCCAGGGCAAAAAATAAAACCATTCTAACATATCTTAAAATTGTAGGACTGAATCTTTTCCTCTGGAGAGTGTTCCAAGGCAGACTCGTGTCTTGTTCCCGGATATTGTACTAGCAAGGATATTCCCAAAGCCATCTGAATACCTCTGTGTAGAAAATAAGAGCTTTGGCAATATAAAAGAATGCCATCCTCTTACCACAGGGGCAGATAAAAGCCACAAGAACATTTTTTCCCCCCTACTCAATTGCTCAAAAACATACTGCATCCAAGTCAACACACTGTGTTGCTCACAGTACAATGCTATGATTTTTATCTTGCTACCACTGGACTAGATGGATGCACAACAGACCCTTCTGAAGCTTTGGCATGTCGGAATGTCATGAGGGCCCTGGAGTCTTATGTGAAAAAGTCTACACCAGTCCTGCAACATAAAAGTGAATGGAATATGATAAAACCTTTCCAACGTGCCATCAGCAGAAGGAAACAAACTCATCCTTTTGCTATCAGAGTGCAACATACCCACAGAGGGCAGCAAACTAGCAGGCAAGTTATAAAAATGCCATCGGGACTGCAATTCTAGATTTTCCGCACCTCCAAATGAAAGGTGTGCTTCCTTTATGGCAAATTCTTTCACTGATGGGCACCTGATATGCATGTGCACTGTGGACTCATATAAGATTCTCAGCTTCCAGATCCACCCTGAAGACAAATGCTGTGTCACCCAGTACAAACCCCGTTACACTTCAGCACTCAAAAGGAGTGTTGCTGCTAAGGGCTGAATAGGTGGACACAACACATGCTTGAATTTTACAACAGAAAACAATACATTTATTCAGCTGACAACAGGATAAAAAAAATCCCTGACTTTGACTCAATAGAAGGGAAACATCTTCCAAACTGTATGATCTGTATTCTGGACAAACTTTGTGCTGGTATAAACACATATGCAGACAAGGATATATGAACAAATGTGTGTGTGTGTGTGTGTGTGTGTCTGTGTCTGTGTGTACCTATGGATGAAGTCCAGTGTGAATGAAAAACTCTGGATGGGCCCTACAGGCCAAAGAAAATGAGAAACTTCAGAGGAGAGCATTCAACACAAGATCTTCCTTCCTCACCTGACAGCACAAAGGGGCAGGCCAAGCCCTCAAAGGTTAATCATGAAAACTGGTAATTTGAAACGACATTCAGCACATGACTAATACAAAGAGGAGCCATCCTCCTTTTAACATTGCCCCTGTTGCTTCTGAAATCCTTTAATGCATCCAATTTATTCTTGCTATCAAAAGCCATTTCTGAAATAACGGTCTGTTGCTGGTTTTGCTGAACTATTTTCATATCTTTATTCACTGTTTAATGCATTTAGGAAGTATTCACTTAAAACTGAACTTACCAGATGGAATATTCTTATCATCAATAATGAGATGGGCAAATGGCTGCTTCTCAGGTTTGTTTCTCTTGTACAGTTCAATTCCTAATGCCTCCATTGCAGCTAGAGATAAAAGAATTTCATTATCCCACAAAGACACATTTAGTGGAACCAAAATACTTCTTATTCATAAAGCAGCACCTACCTTTTTCTGGTCTTGGTGACGTTCTTCCCATGACACGCTGGACTTCCTAAAATGAGAAAGAGCCATGGCTTTGATGTTTTCTTGGTTTTGTAATATTGTTTAGTTTGCACACTTACAATACTCTGTGCAAATATCTGGGGATATTGTTCCACCTACATTATATTCAGATACCTGGGATATGCATAATGTAAATATGAGAATGTGTAATATGAACACACACAGTTTAGCTGCCACAATCAAATTACTTCCTCTGTCCAATCTTCTGATAAAGGTGAATAGGAACAATGGTGTGTACGATCACTGCATTATTTATTGAAGTAGTGGTGACAGGACATTTACAACCTTTCCTACTTACAGCACTTGGATTATTTCTCCAAGTATAATGGAACAATGACTAATAAGAAGGCATCACATCAAACTATAGAGTTTATGAACTGATTTAATTACTTGGTGTCCAAAAGTAATGAAAGAGACAGTTCTACATAGGAATTAGTGTGCAATCACTCTAAGAACTAAGGAAAGTAAGCTCTGAATTTCATCTGTGATGAGGTAAATGAAAACCTCCGTTCCTCACACTTGAACGCTAACAAAGTATGCAGGAACTGAAGGATTAAGCATCCTCCCCATCTGGACTGGGCCAAATGGACCGGGTACCATAATTCAATGCAATTCTTCAAAACTACAGATGAATTTTAACATGAATGAAACCCATGTTACACAAACCCAAGAACAGCACAAATTGCAGACATCAGGCACCACAAAAAGCTTTGGTTTAAATAATCCACACCTGTCTTCCTCTTGAGAAAAAGATACAAACAGCAGTTTTCAAAAATCTAAGCAGCCTGTTCTTCTTACAAGCATGGACTGAGTCTTGGTAATATTAAGTTCAATCCTCAGTTCGGTCCCCTTTTTCTCCATGACTCTCCATATGTTTTTGAAAAAACAGGGGTAATATCTTTGTTATTCAGAATACCTTATACCATGGAGCCATCAAGAAGATGTTCAGTAAAAAGGAACATTTTGCTGATGATAGCAAGTCATGTCCTCTTTGAAACCTAAGAGTGGTCCTTGTTTCATCTTTATATAACGCATACTGTTGTTTGCCTGATTCAATCCATGTATATGCAATATGTCTCAGATTTGGCCAGATCAGCAATGTAACTGTGCTCTCAATCACTGCGGTGTTTTAGAATTTGAAATCCTGCTTTAAAAACACCTGAAGTCCTGCTTTTATGTAATTTTGCAACCACAGTGAAGTCTATAATGCCTTAGCCAGCGCATTTATTACTCTCACTTTCCCCTTTCAGTAGGTATTTAAATGTTAAACCAAAATGAAAAGCCACAGCAGTATGGAAGTTGTATTATGACTATCAAAGCATAATACTTCAGCAGAGATATGCTGATTTTGTAGATAAGAATCACAAAGATGCTTTTTGCAGTAGAGACAAGAAGAGATGCAGCAGAATCACAACTTCAGAAGTAAAACTCGTATCCACCTCCCCTACTTACATTCTCTTTAATTCTCTGATCTTCCTACTTCAATGTCAGTTCTAGGAGCATGAAAATGAGGTTTAATTCTAGGAGCTGCACACCACCATCAGCCGCTAACCACACTCAAGTAGAAAATAGGAAGGTGACAAGAAATTGCAAGTACCAGGTACTGTGAAAGATGGCAAAAGACTCTGAAGAGAACAGGACATAAGGTAAGAAGAGCCTGGGCGACAGATCACACTCGGAGATTACTGCAACACACCTATCCTCAACCCTTTCCTTTGAAGGGGAAACTTCTTTGTTTTCTTGCTTTCTTAATGGAAACTTCTCAAATGTCAAGTTTGCTTTCATATCCTTTCCTTCTGGGGCATGTGATAATGTTCTTGCCTGGAGAGTCTACTGGGCATATTCAAAAAGAACTATGTACACTTCAATCTCCTATTATCTAAATTGGTACTAAAAAAAATCCCATGGTTGGTAGCTGCTCAGCCTTTGAAATCCCTGAACTGGTCAATTGCTATTCTACGCTTAACTTAATTTTTTCCTAGGAGCATAGAGTTCTGCTTCTGCACATTTCCAAAGATGCTCTAGCTTAAGCAGTGAGAGATCCTGCAGCCTGATCCAACTCATCTTCCTTGTGGAAAGGCTCTGACCCTCATGAAATGCGGTCTGAGCTTCTTTCTAACTGTTGGTGGTGCTGTTTCTCTGCAGCATCAACACTTGGTAAGCAGAACAGCTACCCAGGTAGACTGGGGTCCACAAGTCTCCTTGTCCTGATGGTCTCAAACCTACTGTCCTGTTTCCTAGGAGCATGTCTCTCTGACAGGAACACTCTCCTGTACTCCTCTTGAAGCTATGCTAGTATGAAATTAGGAATGAAGGTATCATTACATCAAAAAGGAAATTATAAGCATGAGCTCACCACTAACACATTGAGAAGAGTTGGAGGCTGGCTTATGTTCTCTGACTCTTCTGTGTGCTTGTCACTGGATTAGAAGTGGCAAGACTGTGGCCTGAAAACAGAAATCCTCCATCAGTTCTCTAAGCTCTGGATTGGTGTCAAGTTCTTTACTTGATTCTGGCCAGCCTCATAAAATTTTGATATTCCTTTCTGTTATGTTGCCCAGGCTTCCAAAAGGGAGATGAAACAAATGAACTAGTCCCTAGAAAACAGATATGGAGTTGTGAGTTTCCTCCTGAAGAACAAGTATTTCAACACCTCTTGTTTTTTTACTTCATGTTTCTACAGTTCTGAGGTGCTGATACACAAACTACCTTAGAAAAGCATTTTACCATGTACTTCTTTCTGACCCTGAAGGAAATTTTTCACTGAGTATCTGAAGAAATCCAGATGTCTAAAGATAGTCCCTTAATGGGATTATAAAAAGTCCCCTGGTATTCATACTGCAAGGAATTAAGAGCTATGAGTCTTCAAATTTTTAAAGTATCAACTGCATTTTTTAGCACCTGAACATCTTTAAGCATCTCATACTTAATCACAATGTAGACTCCCATTAAGGAAGTAGAAACAGCTCAACAGAACCTGTGACTAAGAAACTGCTATAATGGCACAAGAACTACTGACAAAATATTACCAGCAACTTCTCCTAATGCTGCTGTCCACAGAACTGTAATACCAAGCTGTTCAGTTATTTTTAGCAAAACTGTACACAAAAGTCACACCACTCTGTTAGTCTTATGATAAGCTACTCTTGTACACCTTTGTGTAATTTGCCCACCGTCAACCAAATCAGCTCTGCTGACCTGCTTCCCACATTCCAGCCTCCTTCATACAGTCACTGTTTAAACAACAGACAAGCAGTTAGTCACAAAAATGGAAAACATGTCTTCCCTTCAACCAAAAATTTTAAGATGCCATTAATAAGTTCTGAAATGTTCACATTTTAAAGCTAAAAATCATGCTTTAAGTGTCTGGAAAGTTGGGAAGTGGTCTTTTCCTAATCTACAGCAGGTTGCAGGTTTTACCCTTAGCAACTCAGCATGTTCAAAGCAAAAATAACTTGCTATACAAGTTATATCCAGTGTTGAGGATGCAGAGACAAGGTTACACTTGAACACATGATATTTGTGAAACGGTTTTCATCTCCTTTGGCTTTTACAATATCTCAGTATCTACTTTGAGCAGCTAGGAGGAGCCTTTTGAGACCAACAAGAAGTCCTTTGGACATTCATGTGCTTTTTCATCTGTGATCTTAAAGCTTCTTTATGCACTTTTCTCTTTTACTACCCAAGTGCTTTAAGTACAGCTAAGTACCAGGAAGAAGCATCTGATTCTCTTGCCGGAAATTCAGCAATATGAAGAATGTTAATCAGGAAGGAAGTGAAATAAAGTACATGAACCAATACTCATCAGACTACAGTTTGGAGACCAGCAACACAACCTCTACCCAAATGAGTAGTCTATTGCTTGCAGAAAAAAAAAGGCATGTAAGATTGTAGGATGGAAACAGTGAAATTTTAATAACTTACAGTAATCACTTGTGAAACCTTTACTTGGTCCATAACTATGTGCACTTTAAATGTCTGCTAAGTATATAGATATCTTTATAAGTGCTGCCCTGGAGGTCTAGCAAAGCACTCTGTTGTCGTGTGGGTAGACTAGCTTATGCCTGAACTCCCCAAGCTGCTAGAAGCTGGGAGTATTGCCAAGAAAAGTTACTTATGGATTGACCAAAGATATGTTTGTAGTCCTTTCTACTTCATGCTCATAACAGACTTCATAAGGACTGTGGTCAGTGCATCTGGACTGCCAAAAGGTTTTTCGGGTTGCATGGAAAAAAAATTAAGCAAACAGACAGGCTAAGAAAGTATAGTAGTTGTCTGTTTGAAAGTTTATATGCAGTATTGAAAATGTGCTTTCTACTTAGTAAGCTGCTCCTTAAGCAGAATTTTTATCCTGGAATATGTTAAGGAATTGGTCATTAGATTTTGATTAAAAGAAAAATCTTCAATTATTATTTTTTCAGCAGACAAATATTTCTAGACCTGACCTTGCAGCCCTACAACACTGGCTTTCCTAAGAGCACTTTCATTTTCAACATCAAACCCTGCTTTAGATTTAAGTACTAGGTCTACAGGTGTGCAAAGAAAATAGATGAGAACCGGTGCAGTAAGCTAGAAGCTGTAACCAAACCATAAACCTGAGCAAAAGTAAGTTGTCTATTTTCATTTCCTGAACAGCTTGATTTGCAAAAGACAATATATTTAAAAAATCACAAAAGATAAATGGTATTTTAAAGTGTTCCATTTTAGTCACTGAACATGCTGCCACTTCAAATAGGGATACTGGTTCTTAAAACACACACAGGTTAAATTCTGCTTCGGGAAAGTGAAGAAAGCACAGACAACAAGAATCCTATTTCAAGTCATATTTGCTGCATTCCCACATACAAAAGACTAGCACAACTGCAAGTGAGCTTTGGCTGCATCTCTGCTCTTCATTGCAGCAGGGTGAATGAAAGGCAGAATTTACAGATCATGATAAAGTATAATTCTGCCTTGACACTGTTACTTTCACTTCTCTGATATACCGGAAAGATGCAAACATAGCCTCAGGCAATCATTTTCCTATCTATTTTTTTTCTCTATCATTGATATAAGATGACAAAGCATCTAGAACACTGGTGCAGCTGCTTAATACATTCTGTTACACTCAAAGGAAATTCAGAGTCTACTTTGGCAAAGGAAATTTTATTGTTCTCAAACTAATGGTAAACAACCAGAAAAGTTATCCCTACTCACTATTTATCCTGGCCGCGGACATTGCAGCATTTAACTTCCATCCAGACTGGCAGGATATGCAGCCTCAACTAAAGCCAATGCCTTTGTTGAGTAACCAGCAGTAAATGACCAGAATACAAGGCTTCCCATTGACTTACAGTAACAGGCTCCTTACTCTGTCATGGGAGTCACATGAAAAAGCAGTCCAGTACCAATACACAGCACAGATGTAGGTGTAGCAGGAGGAAAGAACTAATTCTACAGACTTAACACTTTGTCTGCCTCTTAAGCTTTTCAAGGAGATGGCTAGCAAAACGGACAAGACATGGGCTCCTATGTTTCTTTGTGTTTTGTTCTCAAAAAGATCTGTCACTCAGGGTTCTCTGTTAAAAGCAAACATTACATTAGAACAATTAAAATGCTATGAATTTAACTCAAGCACAGTTCACTCTGAAGTGTATGTGAGTTCAGCTCAAATCTAAAGCAGTACCCTTAATCAAAAACTGCCAGTTTTATGCAGATGTGAAGTAGTAAAGTTGTAGTGGACCTGATAAGCCAGGAAAATCAATCCATAGCAGACATTCATCTGTTAAACAGCCCATAATTAAACTCTAAACACCGTCATGAACACAAAAAGAGACCAAAGGCAGTAACTGCAGAAAGAGGGGATTGTGACATATATCCCACTTGTCTAGTCTTCCTCATTAGGGTTGACTTCTTCAGCTGACCACTTTTGTTATTTGTGTTATTCATAAGACTGCTCAGTTATCATGCTATGGCAAAGTAGGTCTTCTGCCAGTGTAAGAATGATCTGTATAGAACAGAGAACTGGCAAAGGGAGGAAAAAAAATAGGGAATATTATCCCTCATTTGGGGCTGCAGAAAGAGTAAGAAATGAGCAAACGCAAGCAAATGCTATGTTCTTTGTCCTTCAGACAATATTTTGCTTGCTGATGATCTTGACTTAGGAGAATCTCGTCGGAAACAGACAGGAAGACTGCTTTGAAAAAAAGTGTGTAACTTGGTTTTTATGTGCATCCAAAGTGTTGGCAAACCTATACAAATATTAGCATAAATGACTACCATTCAGGTCCATCCAAAAGTCAGAATGGCTAACCAACTAACTGCAATCAGTTTTCTTAGTAAAACTTCAAGTCTTCCTTTCTTAAAAAAATTAAGAGAAATAAAACATGTTTGAATACAGAATTGGTTAGCCATTACCAGATTCATGAGTAAACACAATGCAATCTTGGATGAAACATCAGGTGTTATTTGAACACCAGAAAACAATTTCTAGAACTTACCTCCGAATACAGATGTTGGAAGAAGTTCAACAGGACCATGAAAGAAAGGAACACCCAGTCTGTGCCACCTACCTTTTGCACAGTCCTCTGGAGAGCCTGTTTCATATTTCTACATGATTCTGGCATTAACTTCATTTCTTGACTTTCAAAGGATGCGTCATGTAAATCTGTACTTTCTTGATGACCAAAAAGTGTTCTGACACAGTGTGCGTGTTCTTTTGAAATTCTAGTAGGGTCCATCTGAAACAAAAACATAAGCACAACCACAGTTCTAAGTGTCAGGGACACTTTTCAACCATCTAAAAGTTTGGCACCTGGCTAATTTTATTATCTAAATTTTCTTCATAAACAATGAAGAGAGAAGAAGTTCCCAACATCGAGGTTTATTTCATTCAACAAATATGTGAGACAGGATACCCGACTTTCAAAAGTTAAGATAAACCCCACTCTTACAGTAAAATCAATTATCCTGAATTCAATTTTTCAACCACTCAGTGCAATATCACAGTTATTTTAACAGGAAACAAAGTCATCCTACCTCTAAGAGCTATTGTTTGTAAAATGGCAAGTGGAGAAACTTGGGGAAAGTATGTACAACACCTAGCACATCATTTTCAAGAGGAGAAACAGAAGTTTTCTCTGAAAATATATCACTGAAGCTATCAGCCAGCTATCACAGAAACTTTTGTGGGTATACTGGTTGTGGCTGGGAGAGAGTAAATTTTCTTCACAGTAGCTGGCATAGGGTTGTGTTTTGGATTTGTGCTGAAAACAGTGTTGATACCAGATGTTTTTGTTACTGCTGAGCAGTGCTGACACAGAGTCATGGTCTTTTCTGATTCTCACCGTACCCCACCAGTCACTGGACTGGGGGTGCACATGGAGCTGGGAGTGGACAGTCTGGAACAGCTGACCCCAACTGACCAAATAGCATATAGAATATAAAGCTGGGGTAAGAAGAAAGAAGGAGATGACATTTGGAGTGAGGCCATTTGTCTTCCCAAGTCATTGTTTCGTGTGACGGAGCCCTGCTTTTCTAGAGGTGGCTGAACACCTGCCTGTCTATGGGAATGGTGAATGGGTTCCTTGTTCTGCTTTCCTTGTGAGTGCAGCTTTTCTTTTACCTATTAAACTTTCTTTATCTCCACCCATGAGTTTTCTCACTTTTACTCTTCCAATTCTCTCCCCAGCCCCACTAGGGGAAGTGAGCGAGTGGCTGCATGGGGTTTAGCTGCTGGCTAGGATAAAGCCATGACAGTCGTAAGAGGTATTCCTATGTGAAACAGTCACTAAGAAAGCAAAAGTTAGAAAGACCAAAAGATGATTAAACTGCATTGCAAAACACCTTTGCTTCATTGGACCAAGACTGATTAGCTCAGAGTATCTACAAGACATTTTTAGCAGTCTTTATGAGTGAAACAAGTATGCTTTAAAACCCTGAATTCTATCAGTTAGATAAATTGGAAGGATATTCCAAGAATTAGGACTGTACCTTGGCAGAGTTTAATTGCATACATACTAGTTAAACCATTTCACCCTCTCTTCGCATACTCCATATCCTTCACAGTCAAGAGATATTAACCACTACCTTTCAGAGATGGCCTAACTCTCAACAGTTGTTCTAAAGTTGTACTTATTGAACTTTTACTTCAGGCTTGAAATAGGGTTTATGCCTCCAAACTCTTGTCTAAGTTCTCTAACTTTATCAGCTGGCCTGTTAAAGAACATTTACCTTTCTGAATAGGTGGAAGAAACAATTTTGCCCAAGAATTTCAAAAGGTAATACATTATTTGTAATCCCAATGCAGGAATACCAAGACTTTATGGATAGTGCCTGACATGTGTTCAGTTTCCTTTAACATTGTGCTGAACAAAATAGAACATCAAAAGGAAGTTTTGCAGAACACAGAGCAGCCACAGTGAATCAAACATGTTATATCACTAGCTCACAGGAACATAAATTCGACTCCCTAACCCCAAAAAATAACCAAGTCAAAAAGCATAAGGTTGGGATTACAGAGCTGAATTTAAGTCTATGCCAGCCAGGCAGCCATCCAACAGGCACATACAGCAGACAAACATTTGTTGCACAGACAGCAGCACCAAATGCTGCCATTCTTCTGCTGAAGTCTCCAGATGGAAGCTGTTTGCCTTATTCATTTCGACCAATGCCAGCCCCTGTGACCCCATTTATCTGTCCTAGTCACCCCTGCAGCTTTGGAATGAAACAGGTCATAAAAGGTTCACCTGAACATCAGAATATGCCACAGCTTTGAGCAAAGGGGTAGCAATGAGTTACAGAATGGCTTAGAGGCAGTAACATCCTCCTGTGATGGCCTGACACAGCTAAGCCCAAAAGAAAATCTGTGTACAGCCATTGCAGTTCTATGAATTAAGCGCTAAAAACTACACTAATACCTTCTGAAGTCAGCTAGTGCAGTGCAGATTCATTAACTGCTTAAGCAGATCTAAACCAGCACCTCTGTGCTCTCACCACCTTCACCACAGAACTTAATTCCTGAATTTCACTCTCCTCTTCTAAACTAATAAACAGGGATGAAATTTTGCTGACCTAATTTCCTGAAATATTAGCACCTCAAAAATAACTCACTCCAGGTGTCAGACAAGCATCAGAGCCAGTATAGGGACAGGCATAGGAATGAAATAGCAGGAAGGCTATTTCAGCAGGAAGTACTAGCTTTAAACAACTGTAACACTGCAACCTAAAAGCATCTCTCACAGTATGTCCCACTAGTATTCAGAACTCAGAAAATCAACTGTAAACTAAAATAAATAAATAAGAAGCACAAAATGTTTACCAATAGCTGCTAGAAGGTAGTTAATGCAGAATGACTTGGGTTGGAAGATACCTTTGGAGTCCAGTCTCCTGCTTGAAGCAGGATCAACTTGTAACTTAGGTCAGGTGGGTTAAGGTCTTGTCTAGACAAGCTTTGGGGAATTTCCATCAATGGAGACGTTCAACCTCTCTGGGCAAACTATCCTAAAACTTCACCACTTCTAGTGTGTAAAAACCCCTGGGTTTGATGCCCAGCTACAGTTCTCCTTGCTGCAATTTATGATTGTGCCTCTTGTTTTTGCTGAGCACTTCTGGAGAGCCTGTCTTTAGGCAGCTAAAAACAGTGATTAGCTTCCCTCACTTTAGTCTGTTCTTTGTTAGGTTCAAAGAATACAGTTCTCCATTCTTTTATATATCACGGTCCCTACCTATCACTGTGGTCTTCTGCTGGACTCTTTCCAGTTTGTTGATATGCCTCTGATATGGTACTGAGAGACTCAAAATAGGACCCATTATTTCATATGTAACCTCTCATGTTGGCATTGTTAGAGACCTGAGGGAATTAGGGTCCTCACCAGGATCTGGGCACCTGAGCCTTTTCCCCTCCACACAGATCACAGGATAGAAGATAGAAAGCTACAGAAAATAACTGCCATTAGATACTAATTTTTATCAGTAATTCTACTAGTCAGACTACTTTCCCAGTTTGGGATTTATGAAAACATGCAAAGCACAAAAGCAGACAAGAATACTAGGTTTTACAGCCTAAATATCATGCAGTTTGTAAAGGCCTGAGCATCTACCATGACAAATCATGCCAGCATAGACTTATAGCTATCACCCACCGTCACATCAAATGTGTCAGACAACACTGTGCCAGAATAGTAACGGCAGATTGTACAGAGTCACTTGCTCAGATTATAGTTTATCTGCTGAAGGCCTAAAACAGAAAGCCAGCATCTCTGCACTGAGAGGTAAAAGACTGAAAGCTCAATGGAAACACTGTAACTGATATCTTCAGCAATTTAGAGCTGTGCAGCCCATCGTGACAAAAAGTACAAGTCTCTAGAGATTTACTGTTTGATAAGGTGAAACTCTGATCTTGGGACTAACCCATCTGTTGCCCTTAACTTTTTCAAAGAATACACAGTCTTCACCTCATTTAACTACGAAAATTAACTCTCTTGTCTGAAAAGGCATTCTCAGAAATTCTGCATCTTGTATCTTTACAAAGAATGTGTTCTGAACTGCCATGGCAGCAAACAAGCATTACCAAGCACTGAGATCAAAATTGTGGGCACAAAGTGATGCACAGAAAAACTTTCAAGGACATGTTTTGAGAAGAACTTCTAAAGAACAAGAAAATTATTATGAAATACCAGAATGATCTACAGGAAGCACTTTGCTAACTTGTAGGGCAGAGACCTTCAGCATAAAGTCCTAAAGATCTAATACTTGGAAGAAACATCCAGATGAAAACAAAAATAATGGAAAAAGCTTTATAACATGTGAAGTACCCTAAATGCCCTAGAGGAATTAAACTATTTAAAGAGAAGAGTGTCTAGATTATTTTTTTCTATCCATTGTGTCTGACCTTGAAGTCAGACCAGACTGTTCATTGTCACTTGATTTTCATCACCTCTCATAATTCTAGTTGCATTTCTGTACTCTTTTCATATGATTCAGGGCAGATAAAATGAACTCCAGCATAGTGGGTGAGGTCAAATGAAATTACAGAATTAAGAACCAATTTTCTTCTGTAAAAAGATTCAGTCTGGCTTTAAAAGATACAATACATACCAGCCACCTTTACTATTCAATTTTGCATCAATTATGTGATATTACAATATCACACTAAACACTTATTCCTTTAACATTTATACCTGTAGTTATTTTCAAAACTTAAGCCACTTTCCAGACTATCAAATATCCCTTTGCACTCCATGATCTTTCTTAAGCACCAAAAGGGGGTTCCACTAGGCTTCCAAAAAAATGCTAATAATCACAATCAAGCTGTTTTTTCTGTTAGCCACTGCTCTATCATGCTTGCAGAACTTGAAGTCTTGAAAGGTAATTGTCTAAAAACATACAGAATGAAATCAGAATGAAATGACAATAAAAATCTGACTTCTAGCCTTTTTTTAAATGGGAAAAATGTATACTCTTGGAGTTCTATGTTTAACTACGGGAGTTAGACACCCAGCCCCCACACTTGGATTTGAGAACTTCTAGTTTGTTCCACTGCCCTCCAGTTCAGTCAGTGTTAGATGAAATTCCTACTCTTTTATGATGTAAGTGCACTAAGAAAATGGGTCAGAAATAAAAGCTTAAAAGCTAATCCTTGGGAGATATACTTCAGCATTTACCAGCGGAAGTTAAATAAGACACTTTGCTCTCTTACCTCGTGCTGTGCATGAGTCTCTATTGAGCGATGATTTCCAGCTGCTCTGAGTATTTAACTAAATTTTCATAGCATTCTAACTAAATTTTCATGGCATTTTTATAGATAATGAGCAAATATTCCTCATAAAGTATAAGCAAAATAAATGCTCCAGACCAATAAAATCTGATATTGTTTAATTTCTTGGATTCAGTACACTGCACAGGATGGACCAAAAAGCAAAGTCAGAACATCCTAGTGTTTTTACATTTCAGAACACTATTATGAGAATATGGGTAAAATTCAATTTTTTGCTTTTTTTTCTTTCTTTTTCAACATACCAGCTCATTGTCTCACTAGCATTGCACTGCATTATTTCTTGTCCACAAACATGTGTTTACCCGTGAAAACCTAGTGTCAGTCTTCGTTATGTGTCTTATGAAATTCCAAACGCTCAAACCACAAAATAAACAAAACTAAGGAAAAACCAAAACCTCAACTATTGTCTCAGCTTATATTGTGTCATGATCCAGCCCAAATGATTTTATGCAAATACAGACAAAATGTGTATGGTAAAACTGAGTCAGAGTTTATTCAGACTCTTAGGTAGGGTTTTAGAGAGTTCACAAAATGTATAATTTCTTAATATCAGCCTAAACAGTCAAATCTTTCTAATTCACATTTGGCTAATTCACCAACCAAACTATCCAAATCTTTTGATGTACAGCGTCTACTACTAACTTCTCATCATTTTAACAAAATAAACCAAAAAATTTAAGTTCTCTTATTAAAGCACAAATTCAGATAGCTGAAATTTGCATTGAAAAGGCCAAATTGAGATAGCTTAATTCAACCAAACGTGACAGAAATCTTTTCAAAAGAAAGAGGTCCAATCATGTCCAGTATAAATAAAACAATCTCTAAGAGTGTGAAATCAGAATTACGTTTTGCAGGATTACTATATTTTTTCATCTATCTTATTTCATAATTAGAAATGGTGAACAACTATGGATTATTATATCTTATTATTGTGAATTACATACTTACTTCAAAGGTATACCTATTAATCTATTTTCTTCATTACAAAGTTTTCAGGCAACAACTTCAGTCAAGCCTACATTGAGCTAGATCACCTCTTTTAGATGCTTTGGAAGTTCAAGTTTACAAAGGACTCTATTCAACAGTATTACTCCAAATCTGCAGGAACAAGAAACCAGCAAGAGAATTAAGCTGCCAAATGCAGAATTATTGCTGGATGATGCAATTTTTTAAATCAAGGAAGCAGAAGAAAAATATTCCTTTTTAGCCTTTATTAGGCACGTGTGAAGCACTGGCACGCATTTATCAAAAAGAGTCCTTAATAAGGGCCTTAATAACTTTGATTAGTTGTTTTGATTGCAATGGGTCTCTAGGACACTAATCAATGTACAGCTGTGCATCTCTGAACTATGTTTTGACAAGAATGTCTTTTCAAGTTCATGAACATCTGAAGTGAAAAACACTCCCTGTCAGAAGTTGAAGTACGTATTTATTTATTTAACTGTGAAGCAAACAAACAGCTTTAAGATTTTACAATGAGTCCCAGAAATTAAATGTCACTCTTCTGAAGTATGCAGGTTATGATTAACTAAGTACTCTATTGCTGTTCCATTTTATTTTTTTAAAAATGGAAAACACGAAGCCATTGTTGATAAGAAAATAAGAAATGGTCTGCCTATTAAATGATCAGCAGTGCTACTGTATATTTGATAGTCATTTATCTGTTTAAGTGGTGCAACATTTGTTTTCAGAGTGCACTTTGTTAAGAAATCCAGCCTGCTACATCAAGGTCAAGCACCTCTACCTAGAAAGTAAACTGAAAGAAACAGGTTTCCACTCTCTGCTGACTTCAAATGAAAAGTACTCGCAACAGAAGTGCCACTTCCATGAAGGCAGTAAGACCCACACTAACAGAACTAATTAGCATCCGACAATAAAGCCAAGCAGAAATCTAACACCTAGCCCTGAGAAGTAACTAGCTGGCAGCTCCCCACTTCCTCTGAAAGGGCTCAGCCTTGCGGGTAAGAGATGCAGCAGCGAGAGAATCCAAGCAGCCGAGCTATTTCCAAGAAGCAGGCTCCTCTTCTCTCCGAAACCCTAACCGCTCATCACCTTATCTCCCCCCACAGCGAGACCTCCCCGTGCTCCTTTCTGCACGCATCGTTGCCTCTTCTGAAGCATCCCCCGTCGGGCTTGCGGCCTGGCAGGTGAGGGGCAGCTCTCTCCCCGATTCCCAGAAACCCCCAGAATCCCAGAAAAAGCTCCTGAGCTGCAGCGGGCACCTCTGGCCGATGCCCGCGAGCGCACTGATCCCGCTCCTCCGCGGTGCCCCTCTGCAGCCTGAGAGACAAACCATCCCAAGAGGTGTTGCGTGGTGACCCTTTCTTTCTTTAAAGACACTTCTCCTGCTGATGAAACATTCATGGCAGCCAAAGACCTCAACCTTGTCAAACTCCTCTCCAGTGGAAAAGTTGAATCATCAAAAACCAAAGCCCTGCAAGACTTCAAGTGAAGGATCAATATTAAGCTGTTTCCCGAGTCGGGCACCCCTCATATCCGCTGAGAATCCCTGAACCCCAACATGCATCCACAACCCACAGCACTATCTAGAACACCTCGGGCTGAGCATCTCCAGTGACCAGGGGACACCACAGGCGGGGCAGGGCACTGGCAATCCCTCAGCCCGACGTCCCTCAAAGCTGGACCAATTTCAGAAGCAGATAAATATGTTCTCCGAGTTTGTTTGTTGTTTTTTTTTTAATTAATCGCCTCAATCGCACAGACACGAGGGCCTTCCCCTCTTCTGAAAGGTGCGAGGCGGTCGCACATCCCACGGCGCGAAGCGCCCGCGCCGGCCCCCGCACCCTCTCCTGCCGCCGCCCGTGGGCGCCGGCGGAGGTGCCGCTCACCTGAGCTCGGAAGTAGAGGAAGAGAGCAACGCTGCAGACCACCTGCCCTAGCCCCAGGAGGACGAGGGCGGCCAGGAGCGAGCGGGAGGCGGGCGGTGGGTGCGGGTGTGCCGGCAGCGGCGGCGGCGGCGGCGGTGTCGGGGCGCTCTCGTGGGCGGCGCCGCTGCCCAGCTCCTCCGAGCCGCGCAAGTACTTGGTGTAGTCTCGGCTGGCGCGCCGCATGGCAGCTCCGCTCCGCTCCGACGGCTCCACAAACGACTTCACGGAGTTCCCCAGGGCCGGCAAACAACCCCACAACCCCGGCCAGGCACCTCTTATAAACTAGGCGGCCAATCAGCCCCGGGCGGCGCGCCCCTGCCGCCCTCCTCCTGCTCCCGCCCGCCGTCGCCACACACATCACCGCCGCCCCCTCCTCGCCTCCCCTCCCCGAGCACCGACCGGCCCCTGCCGGCCCGGGTCGGGCCGGGTCTGTCCCGCCCCTGCCCCCGGAGTCCCTGTCCCCCTCCGGGCAGGTCGCCTGGCGGTCGCGGTCGGCGCTGCTCCTCCCCTCCTCCATGAATGAGCAGCGCAGGCAGACCTGCCTCCGCCGGCTCCTGCCCCCTCCTCACCTTTTCCCCACTCAGGTTTGCATCGCACCCAGGCAGCGCCGTCAGCTGAGGCTTCTCTGAGCCCCTAGTTGCATCTGGAAGGTCCTTTTTCCTCTAAATTCCCAGGTACCTAGAATCAGCATGCACCTCGAGTGGGTCCCATCAGTCATCCCCTGGCCCCTTTGCCCTCAGGGCCTGTCAACTCCTCCCTGTCTCGCTCCCTCCTCACTCAGGCCAGGCTAAAATGAGCGCAAAAGGTGTTGACTTGCACTGTCCAAAAGAGGCACATCTAGTTCACAGTTTTGTAAAAGGAATGGGGTAAAGAAACGGCAGAGGTGTGCTGGCACGTGGCTGCTGGTGAAACCAGCTCAGAGCCTCCCCATCTCCCCACATGCAACCAGTCTGCTACAGATGCGTTTCTGAACTCTTGGTTAGGAACATCTTACAGCACTTCCCATGTCTCAGCTTGCGTTCCATACCAAAACCTTTTCTTCATAAAGCCACGCTACAGTTTGTAGGCACTTTCTTTCTTATGGTCCTCTGGGGGTTCCATTTAAGCCAAGGGTCACCTTCGTATACTTACTCATTTAAAGTTTGCCTATTTCTAGTCCTTCCTGCGTCCAAGTAGGCTTTCCTCCATCTGGACTTTGACTTATCAGTTTATCTACACTTTGGGATTTACTATCTCTTTGGTAGGTAGAGTTTATGTGCTTGACAAGTTCACTTTGTGGAAAACATTCTCTTAATTCCTATGAAAGTGCTTATTGCAATGGCAGTGCAGATGTATTAGGTCTGCAGCCCTGTAAAATTCAGTAGGGAGATGGTCCAGACACAAAAGCAAGTGAGTTGAAGTATGGCTAAATCTTTAAAGAACACGGGAGAATGACACAGATATATCTTGTAGGTCATCTGTCTGTAGAAAAGGGTCTAATTTTATTCTGGATACATAACAGAATATCCTGTTTAGATCTGCCTAATCTAAGAAGATGATAAACTTTACCTCTCAAAGAGTTTGGCTGAACCAGACAAAATTATGTGCTCCAACAAATTAAAGGAAACTAAAACTTACCAAACCACCATGCAACAAATTACTATCAAAACAAGCTGATATCATTTAGCACTGGACCCAAATAGTGCAATGGCAATTCCTTCGCCGACAATGAGACATCTGAGAAATGATGATGACAGCACCTGCATACCAGCATCACCCACCAGGAAGTCATGGAGAAATACCCCAACCTTGAATAGCTCCCCATATATCTTCTTTCTCAATGCTTACTTTTATGCTCGGAAACATTGGGAGCATTGTGGTCTGTAGTCCAATTAGAGGAATTGTTCCTGTAAGTGTGTCTCAACTTTTCTGAAAACAAAACGAAGGTAAAATAGCCACCATCACCTCTAAAATAACCATGAAAATAATCTCACATTATAATGAGCTGGGCATTCCTAAATCAATTTTACATTGGCCTACAATAACAATTCTTTCAGAAATAATTTTTTTGAAGATACAACTGGGGTTTTTAAGAGTCTACATAGTTTTTAAAATCCAGTCATCAATTAGTTATTAAACAAATGATAAAGGAGAAGTTAGGATAATATCAGTGATGCTAGCAGATGATTTTTTTATGCTTTTATATGAGAAGGAACTCAAAAAAGACATCTGCTCTTTTCACCATAGAGTTTATATTTCTTCCTAATGAAGAAGGAAAAAATCGTGTTAACTCCTGCCACCTTAAGGTGATCTTTTAGATTCTTGCAGAAGGAAACCAAAGGAGACTTTCACTGAAGAACTATGAGGATCTGCAGACACCATCTTTAAATATTTTGTGAAAACAGCTTTCTCCAGACAAACATGCTTCCTCCACGATCACTGCTTCATAAACTATCTTCTTACTGGCACCATCTTTAGTATTACCAATACAGTGCTACACCAGGGAAGCATTATGCCTGACCCAATGCCTGAGTGATATCAACCTTCTAACTGACATCTTATATATGCCAATCTATTGACATTTAATAATTTAATAGTCAAGCCCACCTATTTAATCTTCATCCACAACAATTTCATCTTCACAAAATTACAGAAGCAACTAGGTACTCGTATCCAAGCGCCAGGATGTCAGACTCTTCAGGAGACACCTCGAGTACAAGATTAATCTTCCCACCAAACCAACATGGGTTCCTAGGATACACTAAGGTACATAAATAACATCTGTACTGAAAACTTTGATTCCCTTATTGACTTCTACCACAAATTCAGCAACCAGAATTGTCCAGCAAACTCTCTCTGGAAAACTTACATCAGCATCAACTTTCTAGACACCAAGGTCAACACAAAAAATAGCAACTGTCAAACTACCATATGCAGAAAATCCACAGACCAACACATCTCCTTCCACAAACCATCAGCTATCCAAAACACACTAGAAAAACTGATACAGCCCACAGACATCACCTCGTTTGCTCTGAGGAAAACACTCATGACACACCCTCACAAAGCTACAGATGATGCTTACCCAAGAGTGACACTCCACTAGGATCACATATTTGAAGAAGCCACCTAAACCTTATCCAAACTTACTACAATACAGAGAGATAATCCCCTACTGGGTATTGTATACTACAACATGCAAGAAATGTATACTGGAAAATGTTAACAAGTTGTAGCTTACATTGGAAGAAAATCATACCTTGAAATTATTCTTCCTAGAAACACCCCTCCTTTCCTTCAAATCATACTTATTATCATGAGCTCCATCACTGAAAGCAAATTTTGGCAGACCAGTAGATAGTGGCTAGAGCCAGATAGCTCAAGAAAATTATCCAAATATTGCTAGGCCCTCATGATAAACATCTGCTACAACAGAACCACCGAAATACACAGATCCTACACATAAGAATCCTGAAATGTCATAGGCATCGTGCAATGCATTCACTGCTCTTAGGGAACTCTGTGGGTGAAACCGAACAATCACCGTGTGCTACCTGATTAGGAAGGAACAGCAACACCCAGTTACACATTGGAAAATTATATTCCCAAAACAACTCCCCCATCTCTAAGCTTGCAGTACGGACTCTGAAAGACCAAACATGGGCCAGAGAACTAAAATGTGCAACTCTATCAGATACGAGATTCCATATCAGATTAAGTTGAGAAAGACTTCTGAGTTTCCCCACTTCTCAAGTCATGCTGATCTTTGATGGGAATTACTGTTTCCTTTGCTCATTCAGCGTCTGTCACACCACTTACACTTTTAACAGGGTCGGGATCACCCTCTGCTTCCAAAGTAGAAAACACTTTTCTCTCAAATATCTGACCGATTAAAACAATTCATTGCAATTCAAAGCAATTTGTATTTTCTGTATGCTTTGGACCCAAAGAATACTTCATCTACATGAAAATGAATCTGCTTTATCTAATATCTCCTTTACACAATTGTCTATGTTAGCCTAATAAAAGATATTTTCTTCTAAAAAAAAGTGGCATTCTTTGGATTGTGTGAGGAATAATAACATATATAAAAGTTTCCATGAACTAAGTCCTGGTTCTATAAATGGTAAAGGATGGGCTTTCATTAGAACCTCGTTGTGATTCTGTGCTTGCAGATAATGTCAATGTAGATGCAAGTAAGTACTACATGATGTGAACTCTTGGCCCCTGAGCAGAACACAGCTCTTCGGTATTGTCTACAAAATACTTGTGTTACAAGAGATGATCATAAATCTCCTACTTGTGATAAGAGTGCATAGGTGCTAGGATTTTTTTCATCATTTTGCTTTGAAGCAAAACAGGAAACTGTGTTTACATAAAAAGGCTGTGTTGAAAGTAGTTCTCATTGAAACGTTGATTCTCACTGCAATGTTGAAAGTCTTGAAAAATCTGAAAATGTCAAAGAGCAACAAGTCTGCAGGTCAAAGTAAAAAATCAGGGGGAAAAAAACCCTTTTTTTTGTCTGTTTTAGTTTTCTCTCTTTCAATATAGGGAGAACCACAAAAAGTTCTTCTCCTGATCTTCACTTCAAATAAGACAGTGTTTTTTACCTTGAGACAGATTATGCAGCTGAAATATTCCATATTGGTAAAGCAGTTAAACATGTTTGTATTCTTACACCAGTAAGATTTTATTCCTGTGGACAAATATTTGTAACTAATACTGCCTGGTATTACTATTGGTTGGAATATTGTCAGCAAAATTGTTTCATCAGCAAAAAGTTGTTTTAGACCTGACACAAATGTTTAATTGAGATGTATTATGTATTAATTTTGAGCATATTTTATACAGTAGGGTTTCCAAGGAACAGCTCAGACTCTTTAGGAGATGCAAAGAAAATCCTGTACTGAAATTCTGATCTATTGAGTGTGAATACGGATGTTTTGATGCAAGCAGTGAAAATAGGCAGAGGTGTTTTCCATGCATGTTAGGAGGAAATGAAATTCTGCAATCTTCAAAATTGTCATGAGTTGGACTTAAACTTTTTTTTTCACTTCCACATGCTATATAGTGTTTATTATAAGTAAATATGTAAGTGTAATGAGAAGGATGACAAAATATGACCAATAACACAGAACGCCTCACTGAAAATGTAGACTTTTATTTAAAATACTATTCTAGAAAAGGCTGGGAAACAGCAACTGATGTACCAGGAAATAATTACTGTATTTTAAAACAGTGGAAATATGCATTAAAATGTCATTTAAATTTTCCATCAAATTGCCATTCTGCTTCTTTCTAGTCTAGTGGGTATGACAAAGGTCAAAACAATGACACTGATTTTGAAATCTCAACAGAAATAATTAGTGTAAATTAAAGTCTTTTATGTTTATGTATAAACCCTTAATTTAAGGTAATAGAAGTAGCTTTTTTTCCCTGTTCAGGAAAAAATTACTTGAAATGAAATTGTAGGGATGTTCTTATATTGTTTTAAGACTGAAGACAGCAATAGGGTGTTGGGGGAATTACTGGACAATATGTAAGAGAACAGTTTGTGTCTCTCTGGATTTGGTAAAACCGAAAAAAAAGCCCTACATCTCTTGTCAGTAGTTAAAGCCTTCAGAGCCTCTTAAAAAGCTCAAAGAAATTGGTGAATACATTTTTCAGGACTTTGATATGTGTTGGATCAGGTTTCTCCTGTAAGAAGGCTTGGAGTTACCTTATATGGATTTGCACAATTTATTTCTGTATTGTACAGCTTTCACACATTAGTATTACATGACCTCGAGGCCTCTTTTGCAGGACAGGGACTTTCTGCATATTTCTTAAAACCGGATATGCTGAAACATTTCTGAATATAAAATATTTCTTTAGCATCACTTGACTGTCATAGCACATTTCTTTGTAGCGCCTAAGTTTCAAGCGTCCTCAGCCAAACTCCATGACAAAGTTATGGGTGACATATGGAGCTGTGAGACTCCTGAGATGGAGTCAAAAGGCAAGTGGGAGTCCATCCTAGTGATTATAATCCATCCCAGGAGCACAAGCAGTGAAGCACTTTGATCGTAGGGGTCTGATATTGGATAAAGTCACTCTGGTCAAACTCTACATTACAAGTGTTTCAATTTTATTTTTCCAAATAAAACAGAGCAAAACAACTTACAGTACAATTAACAGATTAAAGTATTGCAGAAATAATATTTTTTATTAAATGACATTGTCAGAATTAGTTGAACACTTTCTATCTAATTTCACCAAGTGGTCTTTCCTTCTCCATAACTTTATGTTGAAATACAACTTTATGTTGAAATATCCCTAAGTTTTTGTTAAGACCATCTGTCTAAATTTAAATATTTCAATTTACAACTAGGAACTGTATAACTTTACCTTTTTTTGGCCATCTTCCAAGCTGCTACTACACATTTACTGCTTTCAGCACTACCTAGAAATGGTGGAATTGCTCCGATGTCAAGGAGGAACCTGTTGATGTTATTACTGATCAGATTTAGTTAGGGTATATGCAATTGAAAGCAAACCATTTGTTGATAGCATCTGTGCCGCAGAACAGTTTTTTCACACAGAAGGATAAGACCAGTACTGAGTCAGAGGGAGATCCATCTAGCTCACATTTGTCTGTGTGGGTGGCAGCTGCTGCAGAATAGGAGTAGCCATATCCAGCTGTGGAAAGCAGTGTGGCTAGCCCAAGTCCTGCTGTTTGGAAACCAGACTGCAGTTGCCTGGAGTCTGTCCTTCACAGGGTCAGTTTTGTTAATTAAGTGGGGTCTGGAGCTCCAGCCACCATACTGGAATTTCTGGGTCTGAGACCCTTGAACTGTCTGGAAAAGTGGTTCGGGCCAAAAAAAAAAAAAATCCCAACCCAGGATTATGCCCTAGAACCTGCAGTTCACCATCCACAGTGACAGGGAGTAGAACAATTGCATGCTCATTCAATATCCAGTCTCTCTTGCTGCCCAAGAAACCAATAGCCGCAAAATCAATAGTGAGTTAACCCAGATAAGACAAGAGAATAATGTTCTGATTTCAGAAGTAGGAGAGGCCAACAGTCCATGCACGGGAAAAAATAAAAGAAAGGGCAAGCATGTAATTATACTTCCCAGTACACTCCAGCAGCTTGTGGCTCAGAGCTGCCCTGTGGTGGTATTTTTTGTGTTTAAGTCTGAGCCTGAAGCTGTCTGAGGATTCTGATGGTTGTGTGTACATGTGATGGAGGCTTGGTGGGAGCTGTCTTGAATGGGGAAGGAACAAAAAGATGTGACACAAAAAGAAAAGGCATAACACAGCAGCGATTACAACAAAGAATATGAGTCAGAAACTGTCAGACATGCCCAGCAGCACTTGTGGCTCACAAGAGGGGACACAGATATCAGATGATGTAGCAAATATCCCTTAAAGAGGATATTAAACAGAGAAGACCTGGAAGCATGAAGTACTGATGAAGAGCCGTGGGAACAGAGATAGACTGAAACACGTGGAGGTCAACACAGTAGAGAAACTCCTTCTTAAAAAGTGACGTCCCTAAATCATAGGAAGGCTTGGGTTGGAAGGAACCTTAAAGATCATCTAGTACTAAGTACAAAGGGATATTGGAAAGAAAGTTGATTGAGACAAATTAACTGTCCACTTGATGTAGACAAATCTTCATCTTAGAAAGGGGAGAGGGAATTCCAGGCCATACGGGAGGAGGAAAGAGGATGTCCTTTTGGAAGGGAAAAGGCAATGCCTCTACTCTTCCCATTAAAGCTTTGACAATGCTCTCATCAAATCCCATCAAATTTCACAAACTACTTTATTCCCACTCATCTCTCTGGCACTGGTCATGTCAGTTGGTGCCCTCTGAGTGCTGGATGGGGCTTGGAACAGAACAGCCATTGAGGAAGAGATGCTGGGCTCTCCCACAGTCACTCCACAGGATGTGGGAGACTTGCCTTCACATTCCTCTTTTTGCTAGTGGGTTTCAAGCCCACAAATATTCCAGGATCCCTAAGAAGAAATTCTAACCACATATCTGTTTGCTGGCTGAAGGATGGGCTCTCCCAGTTTGCACAGAAGTTTTAGGAATTTGGAAGAGGAAGGAAATGGAGAAAAGAAGAATATGAGGGAGACGGGTGGTGTATGGGTATGTTCCCATAAAAAGCAAAATCTGCCTTAGAGATAATATCTATCTATCTGGAACATCTGTCTTCATCTCTCACTTCCTCTTTTCTCCACATATTTTGGTGGTTAAAGCGTGGGGCAAGAGCATCTGGATTCAATTCTGCCTCCACGAAGGAAGACATAGAAGCATGTCCCACGTCCCTGGAAAGTAGTACGATCATCTGCTCTTCTGACGTGAGAGCAAACGCATTTGCGTAAGCCCACCTGTCAGAGCTGTTCCACATTGCTCGGAATAACTAGAAGGAAAACAAATTGGGGTTTTCTGACTTAGTAGGATGCAGAAAGGATGCTCAATGCAGAAAAGAGACAGCAGAAATTAGAGAAAGGTTTCATGTCAATTATGTATGTTGAATGTATATCCTGAAAGCAGCAATGCAGGGCTGAGGTGTTTCCTGCTCAGCACCAGTCCTTGGGGGTTTCATTCCAAGTACCTGCTATGGCGAACAGGCTACAGACCCAGCTCAGGACAGTGTTCCAATGCTTTGGTAAGGATAGCATGAAGTTTGGAGTCACAGTGCTCAACATGGCAGCCCCAATGCACTGCAAGTGTTCAAAGCCTGCATAGTAGCTGAATTTTTTCCTCCTTTATCACCGCATTTGATCCTGCAGCCAGTGCCACTTAACAGTTCAGATAAAGACTGTAGTAAAAGCTGCCCAGGAGCATTATAAAACAGAGACAGGTTTTACAGTATGAGGCCTCCTAACATAGCATAGTCACTATAGCATAGTCAATAGCAAAGAAATGCACTTGTACTTTTTACCTTTTTATGTATTATAAGTTATCAATAGGTCTGTAGTGCTAAAATTTGTATAACTCCTTCAACAATGCACCAGGACTGAACAGAATCAGCAAGGGTTTCAGGAAATATTCAAGTAGAAAGCAAATCCCTCAGCAGCATTTAGCTTGGAGACTGAAGAAATAGGATAGTTTCTTCACTTGCAGACGATTACACCCTATTCTGCTTCATCATACAAAAGCACAATAAAAGAACAAACTGAAACAGGGAACACTGCTGTTTATTCTGCCACACTTTTGAAGATCTCAGTTTTAATTACATATCATAAAATACTTTGATGGCTCATGTAAAGGCAAAGTGTGAAAATGGTACTTTGCCAGTTGAGAACTTTCTACTAATTATAGTTTGAAATGTTTGCATTTTCTTGATTTTCTCAAAGGCAATTGCCAGCAAGCTGGTAAAATTGGGTGAGATTCTAAATACAGTGCTCTTGTTCCAGATCTATTATGACAGGGTGATGAGATTTAAGTCCCAATGAGAGCTTGCAACTGTCCCATTCTCATACCCACATTGAAGAAAGATTTCTAACTGGAAGCAGGACAAAGAAATACTACCAGAATATCAGAGGAGTGAAAAGATTTCAAAGTCAAGGCTAAAGTGGCATAATTACTAGCCACAAATACATTAGAAATATGAGGGTGGAAAGGGATCTGATTTAAAGTAGAGGTCTACAGACAAACAAATGAATATAAATTATTCATTTATTTAATGATTAATGATTATTTAAGCAGGAAATCAGAAGGCGGCTTTCATAGAATCATAGAGTATTTCAGGTTCAAAAAGACCATTAAGATCATCAAGTTCAACCATTAACCTGTCATTGCCAAATCCTCCACTAAGCTGTGTCCTTAAGCACCATGAGAACATGTCTTTTCAATACCTTCAGGAATGCTGACTCAAACATTCCCCAGGCAGCCTGTTCCAACGTTTGACAATCCTTTTGGTGAAGAAATTTTTTCTAATATCTGATCTAAACCTCTCCTGGTGCAATTTGAGGCCACCTCCTCTTGTCCTATCGTTAGTTGGTTCAGAGAAGAGGCCAACACCCACTTCTCTACAACCTCCTTTCGGGTAGTTGTAGAGAGTGATAAGGTCACCCAGGGCCTCCTTTTCTCCAGGCTAAACACCTAAAGCTCCCTCAGCCATTCCTCTTAAGGCTTGTGCTTCAGACTCTTCACCAGCTTCATAGCTCTTTTTTTACCCATTTAAGGAGTCATATTCTGTAATAGCCGATCATTTAGAGTAGATGAAGCACAGAACTTCTCTAGAAACCACACTAGATAGATTTTATCTGAGAAAGGGATTATTTAAGTGTTTTTTAAGTCTTGCAATGGCAGGAGTCTACCTCAAAAGGCCTTTTCCAGTCCTTCTTCTGCTTTTGGAAATGAAGAACTTTTGAATACTAAGGGCAAGATACTCCTTTGCTTGCACAAGGTGCGTGTACCTTGAAGCACATGGGAATTACGTGGTTTCTATCTTACGGGAACAGAATATGTGGATCTATAAAATAAGGCTGTTTCTCATGCAGTTTTAAAATCATAATAGGAAAGAGTTTTACTGGACAAAGGCTCATCATCTAGGCATTTTCATCAACATGAATGGAGAGGTTTAGAGAATGAAACTGCAATACAAGATTGCCATTCTAAGTTCTATGTGGCCTTCCTCTCTTGGAGACCAATACCTATTCTGCCTGCCAGCAGAAAACTGAATCTCACAAAGAAAAGGAAAGATTTCAAACTCTTGCAATAAAATAGACACTGCTGGTAGAAAGACCTCCAGATTAATAATTTTGTAAATTGAGAAATTAATCTGGAAAGAGCACAGGGAGAATTCTGATCCATACAAATGCTCTAGCATTGCAGCCAACATGCACTGCAAGTCCTTGGACTGTATTTGCAGGTGATAGTATTGTCTCCCTCTTTTACAGAACAACATCTTTCCCTGGCAAAAAGTCAACATCTTAGCCAGTTTAGTGCTTTTGGCTTATTTTTGGTATCCAGACATCTTTTAATTAAAAAAAAAAAAAGGCAAACAAAGCAAAGCAACAAACAACATTTGGCTCAAGGTTCATTTCTAGTTGCAAGGCTCACAATTAATTAAATGGCAGCTTTTCGATCCTGTCACCACACTTATGGACAGCAGAGTTCAAGAAGTTCATGAACTGGTTCCCCACAGTTATCTTGAACATGAACTCACTGTTTAGTCAATGGCTTAGAAAAACAAGGCTGGACAGCTGGTCTCTGTGTTACTTACCACAGTCTCAGGGCTGGGACAGAGGAAATTTAGGGAATATTTCCAAATACAGTCTGCCAGATTATTCAAATATACAATACATCCACATAGATATTAAATATTATTTGCTCTGGAACTGAACGTACACTGTAATATGCTCCCTGTTTTATGGAGTGTGAAGGCTGACATTTGAAATTAGTGCTATTTCAAAGCCTGGTGTCTGGTTGCTACATCTGGCTGTGTCATGTAGTCTGGGGAAGTGCCCTACCACAAGGACTTGAGCCGCAGAGGATGGTGAGACAGATGAAGCTAGATAATCTTTTTTATGTCCATAAAAAAGGGTCAGGGTCAGTCTTTCAACACCAAGAAGAACTAAGACAAATAAACAGAAATGGGACACACTGTAATTAATGGCTCCAGAACACAATAAATCCAAACAGCTTCTTATTTTCTATTCAGACTATGGCTCTCTCCAGACTAATATGAAAGTTTAGAGGGAAAACAGGGTCTTCCCTCTTAACTATTGAATTGGAACTTTCTGACAGAACCACTTTCAAACTAAATATACATGTAGACAAAGCACTCCCCACATCTCTTTCCGTATGTATGCATGTCTGTGCCAGTATGTCATTTGAGAGGGTTCTTCCTCTCCCAGTGTTTCCTCATTCTAAGAAAACACCATGTTCTCACGTTATAACTGTGTAAGAGCTTTTCAAAAATGTTGCCACGTGGACTAAGATACCAAATACAACTTGTTCCTGCTCATTTTTTTATGGATTCTCTGGTGATCCAAGCTGATTTTCATTTTGAAGTTCTTAGATATTAGCCTTGAAGCAGAGATGGCTGCAAAGATTATTTTCAGCACAGATTAGCAGATTCACAAACACTTCACCATTGCTCTGTGACATGAAAAGCTTTGCCTTGTGAAAACCAAAGATTAAAATCATGATAAACATGATTTATTAGTATTATCCCTGGCCCCAAACACGTGTGCACACACACACATACACACACATGTGAAAACTGTAGTCGGGACTCAGCAATCACTTTTATCTTCCCGATGGTAAGATTCTGAATCTTACTTTATTGCATGCTGGTCACATTTAAGCTTTTTGAGTACAAAATACACTGACTTCAATGAAATATTTCCATTTAGAGTCAGAGACTTCCTTCTTGTTTATACCCCACCTCCGGCACCCCGAGACATCGTCTCTCCTCCTCTTTGGCTTTGGCACTGGAGAAAGAAAGGAGGAAAAGCAGGAAAGGGGGAGGAGGGACAAAGTGAAATTCCCAGAAAAGGCCATGTTGCCTGTGCAAGCTTCATGTCCTGACGCCTGTTCAGATCAAGCCTGCAGTCCTGCACACTAACTGCCAAACATATACCGTGTGATTTGAAAAAAAGCTTCTGGTTAAGCATCATTCCTTGAGGCTGGCTCTTCGGTAGTATCTTCTTAACAACTGATTTTGAAGCAGTTTATCTCATTTTATTATTAAAATTCAGGCAACACCTCTTCATGAGATGTGTTGAATTCCCCCCTTCCCCTACCCCCACCGTTTTTTTTGTGTTTTGTTTTGTTTTTTTTTTTATTTATTATGAGTAGCTCCACTCATGTGGATTGTCAGTATGCCAGCCTTTGTTGCAAATAGTATGCTGTCCTTCTGTGCCCTGGGCCTCCTGGTTGGTCTGGGAAATGCAGTGTGCTAGGAGTTTCTGGCCTCCTTTGGGGTTAGGTATGATGGTCTCCACTGTGCGTAAGCAAGTGGTTTCAATCCTTAATTGCAATGGGGAAGTGGTCAGACAACATACAGTCCTGGCAGAATAATGGCAAAATGTCTTGGAAGAAAACCAGAAAATAACAAGTACGTTACATACGAAGTGAATATGTATTTCTAACATAACCTGGAAAATATGTAATATACAGGAAAGTAAAATACAAATATATTTTGATGGTTCTTCTTTGAAACTGGTGCATTATCTCATGCTATTACCTTATTCCCCTTTACAGAAATTAAAGAAGTGGTCTAAACATTTTCTTTTTACACCACAATTACACAAATCCAAATGCTTATTATGAAGAAATGGATGTGGGTTTTGACTATAATTATGAATTGAAAGTGAGCTGTCAGTCATCAGTAATGAAGCATCAAGTTATAGCTGTGTTTCTCTAGGAGAGAGAATTGCTTCATCACAGCAGAACAGTAATACCTCACTCTAGACAGCTCACCTCTTCGAAAGAGACAGGAAATCTTTCACAATATCATTTTGGTAACTTACTACATCCTTCTGAGATATGTTTTACTTTATTCACTTTACAGAGGATTAAACAGAGACATAGAAAAAACTTAGCAGCTCTAAGTCTCTCTATAATTCAACATGACAGCTGGGAATTATTTCCAGGAATTGTGTTTCCGGTGCTTTCTTACAATCACTTTAGTGATTCTCTCAAAAACATATTAGCCAGGATAAAATCCAGCTCACACTCCCGATCTTGCCTGTGAAGCTGATTTTGTGAAGCTGATTATCTGAATAAACACTAGCCATCATGTACATCCCTGAAGGAAAACAAACAAACAAACAAAAAAAAAAAAAAAAAAAAAAAAAAAAAAAAAGCAAACAAACCCAAACCGAAAAACCCACACCTAAACAAATAAGGAACAATCTCTCATCTGAGAGTGTCAGAGTGGGCTATTTGGAATTCCAGCTCTCACTGCTACTTTCAGAGAAGGCTGCACACTACTTACAGTCAGACACACTTTTTTTTACAGGTGTGGATGCGTTCTCCCTCCTGCTGACCTTACTTTGTATCCATGACATCTTAACACTACAGACATGGAGATGCCATGACATTGTGTATATAAGGTGATACAGGTAAAAACAACACTGAAGATGCTGGTGCCCATTTCTCAGCTGGAGCTCCTGTCTCTCCCATAAATTGCCAAGTATATTTCTAACTACATCAGTATCATTGTACTCACCTAACAGAGAGGGAAGTTGAAGCATGGTCACTTGAGGATGGTCTGAAGACCAGTTCAACTCTGTCAAGTTGCTGGGAAATTAAATGAAAAGAGTTTTCCACTGCCAAATCCGTAGATATCCCATTTGGCAGTGCTGCCTTCTCTCAGACCACGTTATTGTTTGAGAGCCAGGCCAATGCTACCTCAGTACAATACATCAGGAATATGTATACAAATACTAACAGAGCATCAAGGCACCAGCCTCTGAAGTGAAACACAGCATCTTTGTCCTCATCCCACTACTCTCACACCTACTTTTCTGGCCTGTAATGAAAAATTGTGCATCTATGAACTGTAGCTCTGGTTTTAGGTTATAGGCTTTCCTGGCTATCTAATAAATCCTCCATCTTGTTCAGTAAAGGTCCAAAACTCTCTCTGATTTTATAAAATAAAAGTAACCCAGGCCAAAATAAAATATTACTTGGAAGATAATAATTTAAGACTCTTTTTGACAGTAGAAATTATTCCTTTATTGTCTTGGAATATATGCACAAAAAAGGCACAAGTGTTGTAGCTTAATTCAGCAAGAAATGAGTTTACATCACCTGAGAAGTAGTGACAGTAATTCTTACAGAGCAGGTCACAGTCTCATCCTAAATAATTTCTGTCTTGAGAAAAAGGGGAGTTGGCTTCTGATGTTCATGGGACCGTGGAGTCATCTTGCTCTACCAGAAGTGCATGTATACCTGAGCTTCTCCAGGACACGTTTTACTCTAAATCCACCTTGATTCTAGTGGAGGTGTGAGGATCTTTATAGCAAAAATATTTATAGCACCTTGTGTTGTTATCTGTTGCTTGTTTAGCTGTGACATCATGAACAGCATGTCTTGATATACCCAGCATTACTCCAGCTGCTCCAAGAGAAGGCAAAACCTGAAAAGGAGCTTTCCTTAGTCAGTCTGGTGCTGGGTAAAAAATTCCTCCACACTTCCCACAAGACAACACCCCTAAGATACTATAAAACCTGGTGTGTTTGTAAACTGCTGCTTCAGGGCTGGTTTGGACCTATTTCCCAGTTTCTATATGCATCTAAATTTTATAATTCACCTGAAGTTCACTAGCTTGTTTGAAGCTCAGTCACCATTATGTGGGGAGAGAGGAAATATCAATTTAAAGGTCATTAAACCCTTATCTGCCAGTCCAAACGCCTTCAACGATGTTGAAGAGCTTGCACTCAGAGGCTGTGCTCAGCCTGATCAGAGAATGGCAAGTGAATGGATTATAATTGCAGCTGCTGCTGTTTTGTCTACATGTAGTAAGGAAAAAAAAAAAAAAAAAAGAGAGAGAATAGAGGTGAGGAGGGGATTCATTACTTCAGCTATATTTCTGAATTAAAAATACAATATTTTTATGAAAATGAGGATTCTTCTAGGAAAAAAACCCACCTATATATTGTGGAGAGAGAAAAAAGAGAGGTTCTACTGAGGACACTGTTTCAGTTGTTTATAATCAGAGCCCTTTTTTCTCTTCTCACTTAGGACTGACCAAGTGTTGCACATAAAAATATCTTGGGGAAATGTCACTGCCATTTTTCAGTATATTAGAATGGTTTCAGATGGCTAGAGAAAACTGCTAAGACATTTTCCACCCGAGATCACATTCAGAGCTCTGAAGCCCAAGTGAAAAGTGCAAATTGGTTTGTGCAGTTTCCATTTGCTCTTTTCATTTGCTTGCAATACACCATTTTCAGTATTAGACCTCAATACCAGGGGAGTTAGTTATCACAAAACAAGCATAGCTCTCCATTCTGGTAAGAGTTTCCCAAAGGTCAAGTGTTGTTCACTCTAAAACTGTGTTAAAATTTAAGCTTCAGGTATGGTTTTTAGAGGTTGCACTGCATCGTCTATATGGGAGTCATTATTGGTTGAATTAACCTGAAAGTAGTTCTACAAGACAAAATTAACATACAAAACAAAACAAAACAAACAAACAAAAACCCCAAACCAACAAACAAGATGGAGCGCACAATTCATTTTCCCTAATACATTTAAAATTAGTGGCATTTACCATAGAAATTAACCAAATCTGTTTTTTACTAGCAAATAATATCTATCTGCCAAAATGAAGAATATCCATCTGCCAATATGAGGAAATATTACTGGAAAGAAACCCTGAAGGAACAAAAGTAAAGACAGCAGTACCATGTTTTATTGTTGTAGTTCCTTGTAACTCAGTTTTCTGTTCTGTAATAAACTGCCAAACCTCTTACAAGACTAAGCTTATTTTCATCACTAACCTTGTGCAGTAAAAGTGAAAGTAATGTAGCAGATGCAGGTTAGTCTGTTCCCACAGTGACAGGTCATCTACTTACAGGGTAAATTTGCATAGTATCAATGAGCCTGCAACCCACCATGAATTGCAATACAGTTGCAGGAGTCAGTTTAAAGACAGCTGACAGCGGACAGGAATTGTATGAAGGAAAGTTCCCATTTTCCAACCACAAGCCAGAAGGCAAAGAAGGGATGGTGGGAAGACAACTGATTACCTAAAATGCCCAGATGTAGCTTTTCTTTTATATCTCACCTTGAGCTTGCTGATTTATAAGGCAGCAAGGAGAAATCAGCTTTGTCTACAGCACAACAAAGGTCCAAAGAGTAATACATGAAGTCTAGGCTGCAACTTTCTGGATCTCAGTGTGAAGTCACTGGCAAGTCAGGTACCTACAATAGGGATCTGTGCATCAGTAACATCTCCTTTTTGTTTCTTGAATATAAAGTCATAGTTTGGCCATCTTAGGTAACAGGTAGCTTAAATCATACCTCATTCTCTTGAGCTCAGAAACTATGGTAATTGCAACGCCAAAATAAGGCAGCTATACCAAGAAATCTGAATACGATCCAGACTCACCAATACCAATTTTGTAATCCAGTTTTAGATGTGTTGCAATGATTACCAAAGAATTCAAGAGAACAGAAGTGAGAAAGGTCAAGAGAGAAAAAGTAAACAGGGTCATTGAGATTTTTCACAAAGCAGCATCCTTATGACTTATTCCCAAATTTGAAAGTGTGTTTGGGTTTGTTTTCTCACCTAGGTAGATGCCAGAGGTTGTTTTTCCTGTCTCTAGTCTTGCTCAACACTTTTTTTATAATATTCAGATCTAGCTTCTTATCAGTCAGTACATCTTTCATTCTCTGGGTTGAAATTGTTGATATTAGATACGCAAACTTAAGGACAATTAAAAAAAAAACAAAAACTAGTCAAAACCATTTATTTTGGACATGGTTAATGAGATATTAGCAGCTGGCAGACAAGAAGTCATTCTGAACTACAGATGTTTCGGTATCTGGCTTTAAAGGGATTTTCCCTGCAATTATGTTACACTACCACAAACTCAGTTTCTCCCTTAGTTCAAATGGCAGAAGCCCATGTACTGGACTGAAATGTTCTAGTACTTCAAATTCACATTGCACAATGCTGCTGAGCACTGGGAACTCTATCCTTTCATTTTACTTTTTTAAAAATCTAGGAAGGAGACACACAAACCTGTTAAGAGCATATAAAAGATTGCAAAAGAAGTTCAGAAACATGGGACTTGTGTATACACATTATAGTATTTTCTGTATGTATTGAATCATGTGCAATTTTCATCATTAGAGTATTTTTTATTGTTTATTTTCTGGTAAGCCTTATTTGAAGATATTATTTTGGGCAAGGCTTCAAAAGATAGAGTATCGTACAGAACCAGACAAACTCTCTCTCTAGAGTCTCAAGCAATTCAAGACCAGCTCCCACAATGAAACTATACTGTGTGACCCCATGGAAGTGGGCAGAAATGTACCTCCACAATTTTTTCAGTCCTCTGGAACTCAGCTGTGCACCCAGTCCTTTTCATAGTGAGATAGCAGATCTCTGAATATCTCCTGGCTGTGACTCCTAGAGGTCCTGTTCCCTGTTCTCTTCCCTTCCCTTCCTTTCCCTTATTCAGTGTCACATATGAATTTGATGACAAATTCAGGAGGTTGCAATGACAAATTAAAATACGTTTTCATTATCAGTGGCTAATTTCTTTATTTAAATGGCTGCAAGTCCCTTACTCTTTTAATATTTTCTGTTACATTTTACTTAAAACCAAACAGAAAGATAGGCTATAGTGGTATCAATTTTCCTAAAGTGCAATTTCTGTCTCAATATATATTGTCCACAAATGTTATCAGATCTCAAGAAAAGATAGATTAATGGCAAAGGAGAATATGTATTCCCATGGCCAGAGGGATAGGGATAAAAGATGGAGTGGGAGAAGGAAGACAAGGTTTGAGAATGAGAGTGATGACATCTGTTTTCTCAGATGAAAAGTTATTTTCCTTTGAGAATACTTAACATATTTATCTTTTAAGGGAGGAAAAAGAATTCCCACTAGACACACTGAAAATTTGACAAAGGTCTGAGAAATAGGATCTTCTCAGGCTTTGTCTGTAGGTGGGTAAAGTCATAATAGCTCTGTTTTTCTTGGTTTTCTTTACATGAGAAAAACTGAGTAAGAATGCCTTACTATGCATAATTCTGAGGATATTCATTTCTTTGAGTTCTTTTTACACTGCATCTCTGTCAACTGAAAGGTCAATTTAGTTATTTTTCCCTCCCTCAGATCCTATACCGAGGGAAAAAAACAAAACCAAAACATGTAGACAGGTCTTTCAGATTTCAATGAAAATAACAGATGTTACCCATCAAAACATCTTCCACCCAGAGAGAGGATGACATCGCCAGAGAGTGACTGAGATTTTCCTTCCATCAGACAGAGCTTTATCTCAGGCAGAGTCAGACGGTACTCTGCTTAGCAGAAGCAACTGTCATGATTTCACCGTAGAACATCCTCTGCTTTGGGACTGAAAGGAAACCTTTGATCTAACTGCATCTAGCAAGTTATCATGTAGATGATGGAGCATATTGACGGCAAAAATGACTGGGCTCAGCATTTGTTTGTTTGACATGGTGCATGCAGAAACTTAACTTTTGTATTGTTTTGGTCAGATGTAGGTGTTACATTCCCTTTATATTGCCTGATCAGTGCGCTGGGAAGACCACCAACCTTTTGGTTGAGCTCTAGAACAGACTCTTATTTCCCAATTTATTTAAATTCATGGTATGAAATCACTGCAACAAAATGACAAAAGCCATGGAGTTTACAGACAAACTAAAACCTCTTCTCCAGTGACTGAGATGCAATTATAATATTATACTTAGCAAACAAATATTTTTTAGCAAAGACTTAGTTTCTCCCCTAAACCAGTGAATAGCTAGGAAAACTTCACAATACAACAGTGCAATACAAGAGTGATCTCTAATTCAGCTATTTTCAAACTGACTGAAAATAAGCTCTAGCTCAAACTTCAGAGCACAGCACAGAAAACCTGATCTCTCTCTTCCTCTGTGTGTATAGTAGATCAGGTAAGCTGGAAACAATCATGGGTTTACTTAGTCCATCAACACAAGTCCCACTGGTCAGATGTGAAGATAATAAAACTACATAGGGCAGAGAAGCTGGCAATGGGCTCATCCATCACATGGGACTGTGAAATAGGTGGGACACCTGAGTTTAGGCAGGTCATGCTGGGAGCCTGGGGTACTTTTGGCAGCTCTAGTACCCCCTTACACCAAGCCCCCCATGTCAGAAGATATATTTGATGAGAAAATTTCAGCTAGAGTTCGGGAAGGACACATGCTGAATTTTAAATGATACTCGATACAACTGTCTGAAGGTTGAGAGTAATGAATTACATAAGAGCCATAAGAGATATACAGTTTTAACAACTAACTGGGGGTAGAGCTCTCTATAAAAAAAAATCTATCTCTAATTGAAGGTGCATGACATGCTTGAAAATGGGTTCAATATTATCAAAACCAAAGTGTTACTGCATCAAACAGTGGTGAGCGGCAATAAAAAACCCAAGGCCAGTCATGAGTAAGGTTGTTTTTCTATGTTAAAAGGCACCATCACCATTTATTTTTTTCTGCAGCTGATGGCTTTCTGACAGCCTTCAGTAGGGTCCTAGCCATGAAGTGCACCTTTGGATCCTGGAGGGTACACAGTGCTGTTACTTCCTTTCCTGGGCAGGGCATCTCCCAGCAGAACTAGCATTTCAGTTCCTGAACAGCTTTTACTAATTGAGTTCTGCACATGTGTGTGGTATTAAGGGATAACGTTGTGGCTTTTTACATTGTCTGCAAGTATGCAGAGCTGCTGTGCGTTACCGGAGCTTCTCAAGAGATCTGTTAACTGCTTTTTAATATTTTAACCTCTGACCTGCATGTTAATGTGTTGTTATAATTGGAAAAGTCGCTCTCCCTTACTCAGCAGTTTTCCTCCATGTGTGTGTTCCAAGACTAACTTGCTGACTTTATTGACACACATAATAAGTTTATGGCTTTTCTTCTTGCTGGATACAGTTATTGCCAAGTCCCAGGCAAACAATCTTCAGTCTTGATGGAAATACATAAGGCAGAAAAGCATAAAGTCTGACTTTTTTTTTATCCAGGTCTGGGGTTGCTAAGTTGTCAGGTAACAAAACAAGAAGATAGTTTGGGAATGCATCATTTCAATAGAAAAAAATGTTGATCCAGCCCAGCATTTCTGTCAATACAGGTTGGTAGAGTACTTTTTCTCAGTCTATTTCTGGCCATGAGGGTCATTTGTTCTCTGTTAGTATAATATGTGGCCATCTCTTAGTTATTTAAAACTGGATTTGTATGGTTTCTTATACTTTCCAAATTTGTCCACAAAAGTCTGAACCAGAGTTCGTGGAAACAGAATCACAGAATATCTCAAGTTGGAAGGCAACCATTGAGTTCAACTCACTGCTCCTCTCAGGACTACCTAAAACTAAACCATTTGACTAAGAGCATCATCTATACACAACTTGAACTCTGACAGGCTGTATCATGACCACTTCCTTGGAGAGCCTGTTCCAGTGACCACCCTCTCAGTGAGGGTCACAATTGGGTCATATTAATTTATGCTGAAACATGGCCAAAAGTAGCAAACTGAGCATTTGATTTTAATTTTAGGTTTAGGAGCAGTGTTGTCTTGAATAAAATGGCATTTTTAAAAAGGAAAGAATAGAGAAGTGGCTGTGAATAGTTAGGATCAATAGGAAAAGTGGAGATTTCCTACCACCATATAGAGAACAGTAATTTGAAAAGGATAGGTTCAGTAAAAAGAAACTCATTTAATATAAAACATTAGCACCTCCCTAGACAAGCAACTTACTACTGTCTCACGTCTCTCTGCATTCACTAAGATCTTTTTATTTTCTTCTGTTTATGCTCCTTTTTAGGATTTCTGCAAGTTTGCTTCAACATCAGCTTAAGTCCTTCAGCAGAGTAGGAAAAAATTGAGTTTTGTGAGTTGAAAGCTGATAGTAAGGCTAAGCCTAGGACCTGGCCGGTATCATGGCAGTCCGGCCACCACAAAGGAATGGAAGACTGGTATGAAAGGGGCAGAGGTGAGGAAAGTCTTGCATAGCCATATGGCTATGTGCTGCTGCTTAGGAGAAACAAGCTATGAAATAATGACTTGTAGGGGGGCCCCACACAAGCAGAAGTTGCCACACAACATGCCTCAACTGCATGTCTACCTTTCCAGGACAGAGACAAAAGCAGGAAGAACAAGAACTGCCCAAGGCAGTTGTCTTTTCTGCCTGTATTTAAAATAAGGCCCATCCTGCTATACTGGAAATAGCTGGAATCAGAACAGTAATAAATCAGCGTATCCCAGCTGTCCCAATTGAATGCACTCATGGACAATTGTGTCTATGTCTTGTTTTGGGGGTTACACTGTGGGGCTGACTCCCCACCAGGTGTGTCCCAGGCTGTGACCTCTGTGATCACAAGGTGTGCCGGTTCATGAAACATATACCGAGACAAGTAGATTTGGTGGGTTTTTTTAATGGGTCAGATTTTAGCTATATCAGCTTCCTGAACTGATTTGCCACAGGTTCACACTCAGTAATACCAACACTGGAAATGGATGGGAAAGGACATTCAAGGGCACAGGAAGGAGAGCTGAACCATATCATCTTCAGCTTACGTGAGCTTCAGCTATTACAAAACAACAGTGTAAGAGCTCTGGCTATGGGAGAAGGTGTATAGCAAGGCACACACTGCATTACCATCTGCAAGTACATTGTCTGGCCCTGAATCTACTCTGATGAATGTCATACCTGAATAGCCACTATTACGGCAAGGTGTAATTTTTAAGCATGCCATGCTTACCTACTGTGGTAAGAACCACAAATGACTCTTCTGAGTTTCATTTCCTCTGTGTAGTCATGGATTTTCCAGGCAAGATCAGCACCTTTCCTTGCAGCCCAATCAAGCAGACCTAAAATCTCACAACAGAGATTGACATTGTGAGCTCCCTCAAATTCAGCTTCCCTTTGTCCCAACATTGATTTGTTGTGTTGTTTCTAAACACACAAAAATGAGCATCGTAATCCTACAGTATGAACAGACAAGTGCTGCAGCATGAGTCATGAGTAGTAGGGCTTCCTGTGTTAAAACGTTGCCAGGGTAGCCAAGACAGCCATATTACCTTCCCACTGCACAGTTTTGACAAGGATAAAAGAAAATACTATGCTGTCCTGTGGGAATGTGGATGACCTCATATGCGAAGGAGTGAAGTGTTTATCAGTCATTGCATTTTCTTGATGAGGAACCGCATTAACTGTGTCATTTGGTATTATTGCTTGAAGGGTTGGGAAACTAAGTTACATTCTTTCAGCTCTGCTCCTGTGTGTAGTGAATATTCTGTGCAAGTGCATACCTTACCATAAGCAAAAATGCTGTGATTGATTGTGAGTGGTCTTGTCAACTAGAGACATTTCCAAATGGCAACGTTTGCTTCGACAAACTGTGAAAAATGGAAGTACCAGCAAAAAACAGTAATACCAAACTCACAGCAGCAGGTGCTGACTTTGGAACAGTTGTCTTTTCATTTTTAAAATCTGTTACTACTTTGCCAATGTTCAGTAAGTATGCCAGGAGATTCAATCTCCTTTTTTTCCTTTTTTTTTT
>NW_016690227.1:5571505-5685253 GCF_001604755.1 Lepidothrix coronata | reverse complement strand
ATCCATCTAAGAGAAGGTCACTCTAAACAAACCTACGTCCTGGGGACCTCACTGCCACTGTCCAAGCTTGCTCAGCCCCGGCAGATGAACCTCAGTTCAGCACACACTGTGTCTCACCTAAAAAATCCACTGCACAGGCTTGAAGGGTAATGACCTTTCCCAAATCTTCGTCCGCGAAGACTGGCCATACTACATCACATGCAAGAGTCAGGCAGAGCCTCAGTATAACTGGTAAAGTATCTTTGGACTTACCCCAAGTAATCTGAAAAAGAGAGAGGGCATTGCACCGCTGAGATTAATGGCTGAGACTAAAAACCCTTTCTCAGTTCTCTCCCTTTCCCAGTAAATCTTCCCCAGAACTCATTTGCACAATACTTAAGCAGAGGAAATGACATTGGTCAACAGGTGCTATACCAAACCTGAAATTTATTGAGGGCTACATTTATGCGTTTGCCTTGTCAAAGGCTCCCAAATATCTTATGCAGTGCTATATTTACTACATTACAAGTCTGCTATAGCTTTCCAGTTACTTCTACTGTGTTAACTCAGAGGAGAAATAAGGTAGAAATAAATATACTATCACTTTTTCAGATGAATTGCTCAAAATGCTAAACTTGCTACCTGAAATTTATGACACTGGGAAATGAATTGCATGATAATATAAATTTGGCAACATGGGGTTTTTAACTTCCTGTATAATGATATACTGTCTTGACAACATCCCTGTGGAGTTAAAACAATGACCATGTTGTTATATTACCTGTAACAACTTTGAAAGGAAATTAAGTGAAATGTAAATGCAGTGTGTTTGAAATAACTTGATTTATTAGAAGATACCTTTGTGATTGATAATAAATGGCTAGGTGAAACCTGTTTCCTATTCCATTTTTAATTGACATTTTCTATGTAGAGACTGTGGGACAGAGATCCTTATTTCCTTTACATTAGATTTTTCAAAGGACTTGTATTCTTTGTTAGAGACAGATTTTCAAAATATTTCAGAGCTTACCTGAACACCTAAGAGAGAGTTGCTCCTTCATAGGTGCTTTCAGTTGTGGTGACAGACAACACATGGAGATGGGAACAAGCACTGAGTTAGGAGGGTGTTGAACAGCCCTGACGATGCACATCTTTTCTGTGTTGACCTCTGTAATCCACTGCTTTTTCTTAGATTTTCAAATACTCTGTTCCCTGTGTGTAATGGGAGCATGTACAGCCTATGATTCAAGTAGTACCAAATGGTTCAGGTGTGTTGCTGGCTGTTCTTGAGCTAGTTTCAGTTTGATGGACAGTCAAATCTAAGGAAGAAGAGCATAGAGACACCTTTGGGCATCTGCTTTAGCCACAGTGGGAAGCAAAAAGCCTGAAATGAGTCTGTGAGACTCATTGCTTCCCAGTGTGACCCTCATGTGCCACAAAGCTGGTGGGATAACATTTGCCTTTGGGAAGGCTGGGCTGCATAGGTAGTCCACTAGAAAGAATTGTATGTCGATGGTCCCACTGCTTCTGTTTCCTCTTCCATCCTAGCTTAGGTCCATAGCAACTTATGGATGTTATCACAACTACAGGATGATATTGGTCCCCTTCATACCACTGGGGAAGTGCTTGGAAAAGACCTTACTCAGGCTGTCACGAATGTCTTTTCCTCTCCTTTACTTCCATCGGCTATGTCCTGGCAGCAGTGCCACAGTGGCAATGGTTTCAGTCCAGAAATAAAAGTTAGCGAAATTTTGAAATGTCAAAAATTCTGTCCTGCCCTCTTGAGGTGTTCTCTGATTTTATACTGGTAAATACCTCTTTGTTGATAAACATGTGAACACATCTTCAATATGAACCAGAAGACCTATTAGTTTTGGACAGAAAAATCATAAGATCTTGCTCGAAGCCCCCAGACAGGCAAAACGGGTTATTTAGATAGGGATTTTCTCACAACATGCCTTGTCTTATTAACTTAAGATGTGTTATGTGCTTTTTGATGTTTCTTGTGTTCGTGATATGGCTTGTGTTTCATAATGCATCAGTAGTCACACAAGTAAATAATACCCATTTTAATTCTGAAATACTTTCTAGCTGTCACAGCTGCAGATATGTTTTGAAAATCAACATTTGAAAGTCACAAAAATTGAGGCTAAATATATTTAAAAACCCCACAGCCTGATTTGATTTAGATTTTTACAATTTAAAAAACAATTTCATGACATACTTTGAATCCCCTGGCACTTGAATATATAGGGCTGACACTTACCTGGGGCCTGAATGAGGTGCCACACAAATCAATAGAAAAGAGATCTGGTGTTCTGGTTTAAAGGTAAACCAGCAGGGGAAATGAACCCAACTCAAAAGAGAGATTATAAGTCAGAATAACAATTTAATAAAAATAATACAATAAATACAATTATAGAGACAAACAATTTGTTTTAACCCACAAAACCCAAATGTATAACCCAGCACTCTGGGGCATGAACAGAGTGGTGTTCGTTGAGCCCCCTGAGTCTAAATTAAAAGGAGAGAGAAAACCTGTTGGTGAGAGTGCTGTTACAGTCTGGTTGAGAGTGGTGATCGTGGTCTGGTTGAAAGCGGCGGTCGCAGTCTGGTTGAGAGTGGTGGTCACAGTCCTTCTCTGGATCCCACGAGTGGTACCAAAGTCCCAAGACCCCCAAGATTATATATCCTCAGGTTCAGGCAGGAATGCCCAGTACCTCCCTCAGGGTGGGGAGTTCCACAATGGGTGTGAGGACAAGAGCACCCTCCTATCTCACAGGCCTCTTAACACCTGGCTTGTAGCCTGAGGAGTCAGGCATGCTCTGGGCAGCTGCTGTAAATGGTTTATTGTTAACAGTTTCTGGGAAATGGCATGGAAGGCTATAGAATATACAGTTTTGGGTTACACCCACACAGTGATGAACTGGTCCCAGCTGTTCTAACTAGGACACCTGGGACTTAGAAAAAAGTTTGATTCATAGTGATGAGAATGTAAATGTTAGATTAGTAAAAAGTGTCGCATATGTCAGACATGGAAAACAAGATAATATAGATTATGTACTATTCAGTTTCTGTCTTGTTCTAATGACTTTCCTTTACCCAGTACCAATCCAATACATACCATGCTTCTTAGTCTTAAATAGTGAACTGTCCTGAAGCGGAGGGAATAAGGAAATTGAGCCCATCTATAACACATTTCAATAAAGCATGAAGGTGGTATTGGTTCTGTCACCTGCAGATTAAAGTAGCTGGTTTCGTTATAATTTGATAGAATTTTGTTCTGGTTCTATTATCTTACTGTATTTTATTTAAAAGAAAATGAATTGAAGATATTTAAAAATACATTGACATTGTAGAAAAATGCAATTACATTAGCCTTCTGCTGATGTACTTTTCTCTCAATGTCAAAATTTCTCAGTTTTAATGTAGGTTTTACTTTTCACTTAAGAAAAGTGGGTATAGACTTTAAATCACCTGCAGATCCTCCTGTTGTTTCTGTGCTTGCATGTTGGCACCATAGGAAATTAGTCTCAGAACCAATGATGAAATGCCCATTTATTTCAGTGGGACAATAATGCTTGGGTTTAATGTTTGCTGCCTGACGTCCCAGAGGTGTCTAAATTTTGTGAATGGACAAAATTAAGCATTTTCTCTTAGAAGACTAAGGTGGTGATTTGGTTTAATTCTTAAAGCCTCTTGAGAAATGCCATGAAGGGCCTCATTGAAAAGCCTCTTGAAACAAATGGTAAGATTCTCCCTTACATCAACAAACTTGAGCCCACCCCTCACATCTGTTAGTAGCTTCAGAAACAGTACTAGACCCAAATTTACAGAATCTGGTGTTTCAGAATTCGCTGCTTTGTATCTCCACTTACCTGAGTTGGCTTTTTCCCTGTGGGGCATATGAGAAGTTGAATCAAACCATTGTCATTATCTATTCCTGTAAATTATTGATATACGAAATGCTAATGCTTCAGGCTGTGGTTACAGTAAGCATTAAAGCTTCCTGGAGTATTATTTTATTTACTGGCTCTTGTCCCATATTTTGGACTTGTTCACTTCTAGAACAAGTAGTGATGGACTGTGACTGACAAATTATTCTTGCTTGTGCATTTATGATTACTTGCATTCATTTCAGGAATGTCAGAGAAAATGCAATGTTAATTATTGATTTTAAGCAGGAAAAGGCAATGCTTTCTTTTAACTACAAACATCTCTGTAGCTACAGTTAAATTTTAAAGTAAAATTTTAAAGTGTATGTTTACCTATTTGCACAAATCCAGAAATGCTTTTGTTAGTATTCAGCAACCCCACCATTCTTCTCTCTGCTGTTCTGTTGTCCACAGAAAAGCAGCAACTGTGGCATTCTCTGCTATTAGTGGGGAGCAGAGAGCAGTAGATTTTAGCTGGCTGTCTATGTTTGGAAGGAAGGATCTGCAACAGCCGTTGCAGATCAGGGAGGATTCTCCTTCTCACCAAAACAAACAAAGCAGAGCAATCATTTCAGAACCTTTCTGAGATATGTTGTTGACCTCATATGGCAACACCTGAGTTCTGACAGAGTGTATCAGTAGTTTTCCATGGGGTGGAATACTGTGCGTGTCTGAGAAACCTGAAAGCACAGTAGTAAATTATTGCATGCAAAGCTTCAGATTACTCAACCCTATTTTCCTGAGGAATTTTATTATCTCCTGTGAAGGAAAACATATTACAGAAATCCAGGACTCTGTGTGTTTGCAAACCTCTCCATTAGATGTAAATATTGAAACTTTAGGGATGGTAGGATACTAAGCAACCCATTTCACCCTGTTCACATCAACAGTAATTAAGAGTGCTTGGATTTCAAAAGCTTTGGGTGATTTATTTGAGGTCATACTGAAGCCTATAGATGAATTGATCCATGATGTTTTTTATGAGGCTAAAGCTGGTGTTATGTTAGCTTGTTCTTTCCCTGGTAACCCATGCTCAGATGGCAGGGAGCTCTGACCCTCTCCCAGCAAGGCATTTAAAGACAGTGTGGAATACGAATACAAAATACACAAAGATAGTGCTTAATAATTCTATGGGGATTCAGGTTACGTGAACTTTGCTGGAATGGACATGCGATGGGATCTCTCTGCTTCCTGATTACAAATGCAAGGAGAGATATTTACCCTCCTAGGAGAAAGCATGAAATTGGCTCCAGAATGCTGATAATCTCCCTGGATGTTTCAAATGTTTTTAGGGTAGTGAGTTGCTCATGTACATTCCTGAAGCACCAGCATTGCCCTTGCAAATATGGCATTACTGACTGAGGCTCTCCATATTTTCTTGTTTGAAGTATGCTGTTGCCAGGACAGTTTGGATCCTTCCTTTGGCTTCACCCTGCCTCCTGCTTTCCTTTACCTTTGTGCCATATATCCTGATCCAGAAACCCAGTGAGCTCTGTCTGTGGGCTGCAGGGCAAGGGGAACATTGCTGTGGAAGTAACAGCTCCTGACATTCAACTCAAGGAGTGGGAAATCTGTCACCACACCTTCTGCTAACACAGAGCAAGCTTTGAGGATTGAATTACACCCTCAGTTCTGAAAGTCAGGCTTGAGCGTCCTGCAGGAAGCTGACCTGGACTACTCCATGGCCACAGTATAGGAGGGTATCTCACAATGCAGCCATATGCTGAAGTTGAGGTATTGGCTTGTCAGACAGGTTTCTCCCTAAGTAGAGTGGCAGATATCTTGAATGTCTAACAGTAGCCAGTTTTAGCTTAATATTCTTGCAGAACGCTCACTAAGTCATGTGTTGCTTTATTTGATGTAGTGGAGTCAGCTTTTAGCTCACACTGATGATGCCAACTATCTGTATATGCCAGTCTCCTTTTTGTCCACTATTTAAAATATTCCACGCCGTTCTTTTCCTCTCCTAACTTGCTCACCATTGCTCCTGTATATGATTATAAAAAGAATTTCCTTCATCTTCTATTCATCTTCTAACTTACAAGAGCCAAACATACTTAAAAGGATCAAGGTCTTTCAGCACCAAAAAGGGGGAAAAAATGATTATTATTTACTACTTTTCTGATATCAGAATTAAACTGTGCCTTGCCAGGCTTGCTTAGCTGGCACTAGGAAGATTAATACACCCACATTTGGCTTACTCGAGTTACAGACTGTTTACTGTAACAATTTGGAGCAAATGACACCAGTGGTCTCCAAGAAGTGAAGTGCCAACACAACAGATTTTCAAATCTGCAAGAAATAAAAAAATGGGCCTCAGTAAGAAATGAAAGCCTTGCATGCTGGATTAATACAGAGGAAACTGTTCACGGTATATAAAATACAATGTGTGTACAGGACCTGCTTGCTAATCCAAAGCTATACTGGAGCTAAAAAGTTTTCCTTTTTCCATTGCTAAATATCCAGGAAACACAGACACACCAGTGTATTAAAATGTTCCTTCAAAATGTCATTTCCTTGCGTATATAAAGGTCCTTATCTAATCAAATCCGCATTTAAATCTACATACTGCAAATGCTTCTGCACATGCCTAATTCATCTTGTGTACAGAAATGCTTGCACAATTATGGCCTGAAAGTATATGTTTTTTACCCTTTTAGCCCTGACCTTGCATGGAAAAGTGGGATTTTCAAGTGTGCTTATGAAAGTGAGGTATGCAGTTCTCCTAATTTCTCATATTGAGGGCTTGATCCATAAAGGTATCTTGAAAATCCTGACCAGAATATTTGAGAGAGCAAAAGAGTGTCTACAACTGCAAGCATGAAGACACACAGTTTTTAGAGAAAGAAAAATGTACTGAAAGAACCATCAAGACAGCAATGGTTTAACAGTTGCTACTGTAACACAGAATGGCCTGGAGTTAATATCAAAATTGTGCGTGCCAACTACTCCAATAAAGAACGTTTATTTCTATATCCATGCCGAGAGGGGAATACGTAGTAAATTACTCACGCTTACTACCAACTGCTTACCCTCTTCACACTGTGTTTTCATCTAAATTACTGTGATTGTTCCAGTAGTCTCTAAAGAACATGTTCTTTGTGGGTGATGATACAACTAAAACAAGAGAATGCAAAGAATAGAGTTAATGATTGGTAGCAAATTTTCATCAAAGCTCCAATGACCTGTTTATCCATAGTGTCCATATCACCCATGTTTCAGCACTATTTTTTATTTATAGCTGTTATGACCTACACTGCCAGGCAGGACTAAGTTTTGCTTTATTAATATATCCCTTGGAGTGAATTAAAGTAAGTTGACATTAGATGGTCAGTGTTTACAGATATATGTATTTGGTTTATTTTAGAACAATTTGATTTCAAAGGAAAACAGGTATGCAGCCATTTTGGTTGTTATTACCTATAGTAACATGGCAATATAAAAGCACAAAGACATTGCAAAGAAAGGCAGGTATTTAGTTATTTTAGTTGTAATATAGCAATGTAGTAGCATAAAGGTATCATCAAAGAAAATGTATAAGGCGAAAAAGAGAAAGAGAAAGAATAATAGTTAACAGAGAGAAAAAGAATAAAAAGTTCACAGTCTTCACTGAAAAGTTGCTGGAAAACTTGGTTGTCTGTCGCTGGTGTCTTGGTCCGTCAGGAAGTGGTGGGGCAGAGAAGCCCATGAAACATAAAGTTGGATGGGTTTATATACCCTCAGAAACCCTTCTGATGCCTCCACCGTGGGCGCATGGGGGGGACAGTTTTTGCAGAGGCTTGAGGCCTACAAAGTCTGTGGGCTATGGCCTCCTCCCCTTAGCCTTTATCCCCACTCTCCTGGCAGGAAGCTTGCACAGTTCTCTATAGTAACAATGTTTTAAGGCAATTAAAAGTGTCCAGTTCCTCACAATGGCACAATCTTTAGCCCACTGGAGTGAAAAGATTTTCACTGAGAACAACAATTCCTAACCTTGCAAATCAGAGGCCGAGTGGTTTCCCAAAAAAATTCCAAGGTGGGAGGGTGAGGTGGAGGTGGGTGGGTGGAATAATTTGCTCTTTTATAACTACTAAATTCTCCTCTCAAGACCACAAAAATCACAGGAACATGCAGTAACACGCCATGAGCCTGTTTGCAAGATTTCTAAAAAAGTCACGGAAGTCCATGTCTCTTCCAAAAAGCCACTGAAAATTTATGAACTGATGCAACATGCATTGATAGCAATTACAGGCTTAAACATTCTCTAGTGGTGGAAATTTTCTCACAAAACCTTGTGATTTCCAGGTCTATCATGGTCTCAGTCATTTCTGAAAACTGCTTTCAGTGCCTCACCACTGTGCTGACCTCAGAGCAAGAGTGCAGCCCAACCCATGCATTATTGCTCTATCAAAGTACCACTCAGACTGAGCTACCTGGGGAAAGGGAGACCTTAAAACAAAATGCAAGCAAACACAAACAGTTGTCTCAATTATAATGGCACAAGCTGTGATTTCGAGTGATTACAGATAAGGTAAAATGGGATGCTGAGTGTGGTCCCTTAAAATCTGTCACTTCTCTGAGCAAGTCTAGTAAATATCAGTAAAACATTGACATTATGTCCAAAAACTGGCACAGAAGCTCCAAAGGGATATCTTAGTTTGAGTAAAGTCTTTAGCCACAGTAAAGGACCAAAATTCCCTTTAGTGAATTAGGTGTTCATTATAAATGATTCATAACAAGAAATGGGTATAAAAGCACAGGTCTCAATCTCTCTCTCATATGTTGAGGCTTGTAGGAATTTTATGGAGAGAATTTTTCAATAAATTTTAATTCAAAGGAGAGCTGCTTTTACTAATTCTCTTTTTACTGACCCACATAACTCCACGCTGTACAAGGAGGTGGATCTTCATGTACCAACAGTCTGTTCCTGTGACTTGCAGGAAACAACTGTCATCTAAACATACACGATTGGTAGCCAAAAAATCTGAGGTGGGATTCTCCATGTTGGGACACATGAGCAGCGAGCAGAGTGCCCAGACACTCTGACATCCACTTTACAGCCCAGAGAATGCAAAGATGACAGAAAAGGAGCTCTCTTTTTGTTTAGCATCATCGAAAATAAGACACCAAATGTCTTGAAACAGCATTAAGCTTACATACCAGTCTGTTTAAACACCACCAAACTGGAAAACACTTAGTGAAAAAACCACAACATCTCAATTTCAGCATCTTCCTGAAATACAAAGTTGAAGAACAGAATGAGGACTGAAAGCAGTGAGAATACACATCAAGGTGCAGTTTAACATGCTTTGGTAGAATGACTTAAATACAAACTGTAAGACAGTAAAATGAAAGTGAAATGAAATCTTTAAGTGTATTTTAGTTTGGAAAAATGGGAACCTAAAATACTCCCTCTTCTCTTGATCTAAGTGCAGATCTTTGCGTTGCAATCTCTATCAGCTAAGTTCACTGGCAAAAATAAAAATCACTTTATTCTCCTAATATTCTTCTAGACCTTGGGTACATTGCACATCAACAAGACTTATTCACTTAGTTGCACAGCAAATTTTCCTCAGTGTCACTGAGAACATAACTTGAAGACAATGGAAGCTCTGTGGATATAACAGACATCCCAATTTATTCAACACAAGCTTAATTTCCTCGTTTAGGACCCACAGAAGCTGGTTGAGTTTACAAGACTGGGATTTAATATCAATAATATGAAAACCTAAATTTAGAAATTGAGATAAAATAAACACAAATGTCTCCTGTTCCATGTTTGAGGTTTATTTTACAAGCACCTGTACTCTAAACTCCTGAGAAACAATCTTACTTATTTATATATATATGTAAATACAACATAAGTGAGGAGGTATTTGCCGTATTTGGATGGAAGTTCTAGGGAAGAGGTAATTAATCAACGTAATAAGCCCACATAATTTATTTGGGCTTTATTTTCCAAAATTAAATTTGCATTTTTACCTGGTTTAGATTTATTTAAACTTTGTCTTTTCCATTTGGTTTTCCCCTTCCATCTTCATCTTTATTTCCTACTTCCTTTCTAAACAATCTTATAGGTTGCAGGTCTCCCACATCTTTGTGGTTCTTGATGAACTGCTGTATTTTTTTCTATCATCCTTTCAGTTCACTTATAAGACAGAGATAGTGTGCTCTCTCTAGAATCAAATCCTGACAACCAGTTGCACTGACAGCTCTACCTGCAATGCACTGTTGATACCTTTTGAGTTTCAATCAGCCATAAGACACACAGTGACAAGATGTTTGAGCAGTGAGGATGATAATGGATCAAAACAACATGCAAATTCTTTGTCAGCATAATATGAAAAGCAAGAGTGATATTATGCCACACTGTCAATTTTACAAGTAAGAATTCATTGCTCTCACAGAGTTCCTTACTTGATTATGGGTGCCACATTTTCTGAAAGACAGACAAATTGAAGAAAATTTAGAGATAGCAAAGCATCAGTAAATGGTGTGTAAAATAAGAATGTACAAGGAAAAACAGAGTTGTGCATGTCTGGTCAAGAAATAAGTTGATTATGGGGAGATATAATCTCTATATTAAACATGTTACAGTCATGGCTGATTAATCTAGAGAGGAAGATAAGAAGCCAAAGGCTTCAAGCAGAGAGAGAAAATGTAACTTTGATATTAGGGAAAACTTTCCAGTATAAAAGAAAATTGACAAAGAATAAACTGTCAGGAAAGACTGCATAATTGTTATCATTGCAGAAGCTCAAGGTCAGAGGAGAGACTCTCATCTACTTCATGTCAGTTAAGAACAACTGAATCATACCTGCCCTTGAGGAGGACAATCCAAACCCTAATCTACTTCCAAAAGGTTCTAATCAATAATCCTTACAGGTAACCTATCTTGGGTTTTTGTCTTAATGTAAACCACTAGCTTTGTTTAGCATAGGATTAAATATTAGGATCTGTAAGGCTTAAAGAAATTAGAATATTCTCTCTACCAATGTGCAAGGACCAGTAAAATTCAGATAAATAGAAAGAACAGAAAGTGTTCAGAAAGAACACTTGGCAGTTGATGGACATGCCCTATAGAAATTCCTCAAGTTGCTTAATGGGGTTTAACAGACAGCCTTGTTGATAGATCACACCTGACCATCTTCTGAGCTCTAATAAAATTCAGATGCATGAGAGAACATTATAAATGCTGGTGGTGTTCTCCTTTACCTTTCCAGCTTTCTAGGTCCAGTATTAAGTTTTGATAGTTGTATTATTTGGATGAAGTTACTGCTCTGGTATTCCTTAGTACACCAGCTGCCCATCTGGATAATGTTTGGTTTACTGCTGGGATTCTGTCCTCCTTCAGAAGGTAATAATTCTCCTCCCAAACATTTTTGTCTCTTGTTCATTATCACCTGACTTAATGGACTTACAGCAAAACATGACTTTAAGCTTTCTGATTCTGCTTAAGCTATGTATACTAGTGTCACACTTTTGAGGCTCAAATATAACTTCTGAAAGAGGAATAGAGAGAAATGTGCTCTATAAGCACATTTATAGAAAAAATATATAGGTACAAATGCAATGCTGGCATTTAAATATATGTAACATCTTAGGAAGCACACCAACAGAGGAATTGTTTAATAGCTTTTGCATAAATTATTCACAGGACTCCAGACAACCCTTATTATGTTATCTCTGTGCATTGAAAGCTTGTTTACAAAAAAAAAAAAAGCCAATCCAAACCAGGTGGGATATGCTTTCATTTAAACTGACTATGAACTGTTAGCTAGTTAGTACAAAGTCTTCCTAGCCCTGAGGTTTATCTCTGCATATGTCTTTCTTAAAAAAAACACAACCAAAACCAAAACAGAAGTCTGGCCTGTGTCAAGGTAAAGCAAAAGGCTACATATATATACTGAACGATATATAGCACTGTCATGGCATCCTTTCTTACCCTTATAGAAAACAAGCTTTCTGTCTAGCTTTTTTTTGCTTTATTTAGGCTTGAAACTGAGTCACACATCACATGGTGTTTCAGGTCTATGTAGTAACAACCAGCTACAGCAGGATGGAACATAAATTCTGCAAGGGTAGAAGAAAGTCACAAAATGTTAAAGCCCCAAAGGTGTTATAGGCCCCCTTCCAACTGAATCCTGTTGACCTTTTGAATGGAAATAGGAGGAGCAGAAGTGAGACAGGTGCTGTTGAAGTTTGTGGTGAATAGGAATGAATGTAGATTTGCCTAATCAAATGGCTATGTATCTCGGCTGCAGAGATTTTTAAGAACAAGCTGTTAAAGGTTATGCAAAGAATTAACCATTTTGCAAATTTAATTAAGGGTTAAATATTTTGTGCTGAAGAAAATATTTTTAGATTGCAGATGAATGGTTTGAATCTTAGTAGTGGTGTTGTACGTCATGTGCTCAGCCTTGTTGCTCCTCCAGCACTCTGCCCACCCATTTAAGGTTAAACCATCCTGTACCTACTGCTGTGGCAGAATTCTGTGCTGCAGACAGGGTCAGTGTATTCAGGACATACTGTTGTTTGCTGGTAAAACATGCTGTACATCTGTAGATGTACATCTACAAGTGATAATTAGTGTGATAGCATTGTATGCAAACACAAGACTCCCACAAACTGTTCTATTTCTTCTCCAGAGAGAAAAAGGAAATTTCTTTTCAAAACTCAGAAATTTTCTGTTGGATTTATAGGCTGAGATCTTTTCTTTTCTGATGTACTTTTATGAACTCCAAGGTCAAATCATGCAGGCTGAATTAGATAAATGTCTAGAGAGAGGATGACTCAGTTTATTTGGTCGGCACAGTATGAGCTGCTCCTAGTCCCAAGAGTTTCTCTCAGCATGCCAGGGATTTGCAGGCAATATTTGTGCTTGTCTGTTTCCTCTTGTAGATTTTCATACTGGAAAAAAAAAAATCTAAATCTTCAGCTGGTATATTTGAGCAGAGGGTATGGGATTTAACCAGTTGTCAATAATGATGGAGAGAGGTTTCTGGGTTTTGGAGATAAGTATTTCTTTTATTTATTGTTGATTATTTAATGCACATATCTGATGCATAATTTAATATTTCAGCAGTCTCATAGCATCTGTCTTTTGAGTAGTGAGTGTGTGATGGACACCATGGAATGGGTATTGGGGGTGATGCCAGGCTGCAGGAGTGGATTGTACCTTGTAGTGAGGTTCCCTTGGGTTCAGCCTTTCCAGGTAGGTGATGCAGCCCTGCTGAGTGCACAGAAGCAAAGTGCCTGTCTCACACCCTCAACTCATGCACCAGACGTACCAGACTGATGTGACCTGCTGTGCTGCTGGAGGCTGGCCTAGCTTCCAGAGAGCTTGAAATGAAGGGCTGTGTTAGTGCACAAGCAGGGTGACACGCCTTCCTTGGGAGAGGTGGCAATGCCCTGCAGTAGGGACACAGTGGGGAGCCACCTTAGATAATAAGCACGTCAACTGCATTTACTGTAAGTAATGCTTCCTTAAAGAGGGAGGTAATCTGCATTAATACTGGCTAAAGCATCTTATTCCCCTTTGTGAAACAGACATAAGATTTTATTTTTTTTTGTGGCTCATGGTTAATAAATGCAGAGCAGACGTCAGCTGCCTTCTCACTCAAGCCAACGTGGAACTTCTGTTTAGCTGAACCTAACACAATTAGAAGCTTGCTGATGTTTTTGTTAGGAGACAAGCATCCCAATAAATAATCTGGAGAGTTGCTCTATGATAGACTGAGTCACTGTTTTCTGAAATAGGCCAAAGATCATCTAATTTATATGCATGATCTTCCATCTGGCTGTCTTTAAAACCCTTTAAAACTTAGACTGCAAGAGAAAACATGCCTGATCTTTTCTCAGTTCTTAGCAAAGAATTTTGATTCCTGCAATCAGTTGTGCCATTAAAAAGAGCATGCAATATTTTTTCATGATGGAATCGGAACAGGTGAAAGGGGGGCATAAGCTTATTGTCACTTTTTTTTTTAAGTCAAGAAATGCACATCTGTTGGTTTGTATTCAGAAGTTATCCTGCCATAGGAGTAGGTGAAAAGAGAAAACCTGTTAATTGAATAGTTTATTTGCAACAGCTTGTCAACAAGTCTTCAAATGCCCTTTTCCACTACTGACAGTCATTTTTCTTGTGCCTGCAGTATAGTTTCCTCTTGTAAAAATTTTAAGCCAGGCTGAGACTAACTGCCCTTACATGTCATTATCTATCTGATATGTTTTTTGTGGCCCTGTGATTGTCTTTACATAAAAAGGTTTGTTTAGAACTGTATTTTCGTAAAAGGAAACAATCATAAATATTTCTCTGCACCCTTTGCTCAGAAACTTCTTTACTTTGTCTCACATTTTCTGCAGTAACTTCTGTGATCTTGATAGGTATATCATGAGGGGCTGCTTCTTTGTTTTGCTTTCTTAAAAACAAACCCCCCAAACAAACAAACAAAAAAAACCACACAAAAAACCCCTCAAAAACCCCCAACCACCCACAAATATCATGAGCTTTGGAAATTTTGTCTTTGAGAAAGACGTAAGTAGTATGTTGTGCTTGTAATATTCAAGGCTCTTTCCACAACAGTCTGTTCACATCCTTCATATTCAGCTTCAGTGAGGGTTTTCTAAATGCAGATATCCTCTGCCTCTTTCAGATGGAACCCTACCAAACAAAGAAGTCATTTTTCCCATACTAGTTATCTCTATCATGCTTTGTTTTCATCTGTTAACTTGAAGAATTTACTCATCCCTCTTATTTCCCTCCTGTTTGTCTGTTTATTTAGGAATAATAATTGAAAATTTCATACACTTAGCAAAATTAATGTTTTAGTTGTAAAATTGTGAAAATAAAACTGAAAGAACCATTACCAGTAAATTAGCAAGTTGTGCTGCATTAATAACTGGTGTCCTACATTAATAGGAGTTAACGCAGTGTTATCTTATTGCCTCCTGGATCTGCCATCTGGAAACTGCAATTCTTTTCAGACAAGCAATTTTCACATTTTGAGGTCATGGTGAGGGTGGTGTTCAAGTTAGAAACAAATGTACACCCATTTTAAACTCCTTAGAAAGTAGTAAGAGAACTGAGTTGTAGTTCTAGAAGAAAGTAAATGAAAACCCCGATAGACAAAGATTTGAATGATGATGGCTGTTCTGTTTGACTTTTTGGCTTTCTGATCTGTGCAATATGAACTTCTTTATACAGAAAACACATGTGGGTGCAACTTTATATTTTTGTTCACTTTAGCTCCTGATTAAACAAGCATAAAAATATCACACAGCAGTTAAGAAAGCTAACTGCAGAACAGAGATCACAATATGTGAGCAAAACATAATAAAACCCAGAAATCTACTACATAAGAAGACTTTTAGAGAATTAAGAAGAACTTTAACTAGTAGATCTAGCTCTTCTTTTCTCCATTTTCTTACTGTAGAGATTAGGCAAAATGGATTTACTGGAACATGTGTCTGATGTACTTGCAATCTAAACCTAGTAACTCATCTCTTTTAAAAAAAGGGGGGAATCTTTGCTAAATCACTGTTTTAAAGGATTAACTGTGAGCTCTGTGCATCTCCTATACTTCTTTCTTTCCTTGATTTCCTGAAAAAATGGATATTCCTTTATAGTTTATTTCTTGTGCTGGCAACACAAACTTTTTCATACAACTTAGACAAGTAGACTTTCTAAGTGTGTTTTAATGGGGGTAAGGTTTGCCTCCAGGCTGGTAGGCCAAATTGATGTCTCTTTCCCTTTCAAAATGCATTGTACATTCAAAATTGAATTTGTTTTACTTATGTGGTTAAAAATGTTATTCCCAAAACTTGAATAGATAAATTGCAAATAGAGAAGACATAACCTAAATTAAATGCACTGCCCACTTTACCCATAAGTACAATACGTGTCTGGAAAATAGCTATTTTAAAATCTAGGTTCAGATTATGTTAGATTTTCTTCACTAAAATTGTCCAAGAAACTCTTCTGAATAGAAGTGTTATCCAATTATGAAGCAGCCTATGGCAATTTGCATCATGGAACTCAAAACATGTATAATCTGGAGGAAAGAAATGAGAAAAATAGGAAGGAGTTGCTTTTTAAATAGTGAAGTTGGAAGTTATGTACCATTAGCACTTTCCAAAACTGCAAAGTGGAATAAAACCAGATTTTAAACAAACTCATTTATTATGCCAACAATGCATCTGACCCAGTTTTAGAACTTTTCCTTTACTTAATAGTTCTGCAGTGTCAGAACACCAGCAGAAGTCAGTAAAATGATTAAAGCATTCTCTCTAGATTTCAGGGGATGACTGAGGTATACTGCAGCTGTGATGGACAGGAATGATTTGTACCAGCTGTGATAAGCTTGATGTAAAATTGGCAGGACACACTTTGATTGGTGGAAATAAACCACAGAAAAGATCTTTGACAATACTAGTGTGGTCCTGAATGAGAGAAAAGAATGGTTTTTTCCTATTTTTGTAACAAAGGAGAATATTCTCTATGAAACTAGCAAAGAAATCTGGCTCTAAAAAAAAAATAATGATTTGGCACAGTATCTTGCAAAATTAAGATTCCTTTCCCTCATGCCATGCAGACTTTTTATACGCTGAGCAAACCTTCTCTTTCCTGTTATTGGTAGAGCTGATGCAGTGTGTAGCTCCATCTTTTAATTCCTCTTGGCATGCTCAGAACCCTTTTTATGAAGGATCCACAGTGCAGTGCAAACAAATGTGGACCCCATAATATTTTGAGAAAATTAAACTGGGAATGAAACTAAAACAGGTTATTGTTATTTGCATTGGTTTGTATGTTTAGTGCAGTCTTAAGCAGTTAATACTAGAAGATTCCTCCTGAATTTCAATGATATTTTGCATCTGTGTTACATTATTTTAAAAATTGATTTGGTCAGTTGCATAAGCAGTCCAAACATAGACTAGCAAGATAAATATCCAGTGATATGCTCCACAGATTTTTTTTTTTTTCCCTTGAAGAGAGTTAATTGAAAACAGTATATAGGTATTGACTGGGACACCTGGACACTATATGTTTTAACAGAACCCATAAAACCAATAATGATTAAGTTTAATAGATCAGTATGAAATTTACTAAAGCTCTGCTAGACTTTAAGCAGGTAAAATCAATAGATAACCTACTGCAAACAGATACAGAGAGGCCCTTGGTTCGCATCAGAGTTAAACATCTCCTTTTGAAGGGGCAGTGGCTAGAAAGCTCTTCTATGTCAGTATACTTGTCAATGTCATGCTTTCCTGGAGACCTTATCAGGAAGAAATGCATCTGCAAACTCCTATGCTAATCTGGTTTTACAACTAAAGCATATACAAAGATGTGGGCACCTCCAGCATTTTCAGGTTCAAGCACAGATGTTTCACCTTGCTCGCTACTTGGTGTTTCACGTACGGTGCCTCTCACACTGTGGCTGCAGGTCTCTGGTCAGCTCCCCATGCACTCACTTCTGCATCTTTAAACTGAACCCATATCCCAAACTGACACATCACCAGAATTTGAGGTTTGAACTTGGATTTGAACATGATAACTTAAGCACATATCTATCATTTGTGCTTAATTTTTAAATTTATTTGCAGACCCTTTTTATTCCTAAAACCCTAAATACTCGGAAATGCTCACAGTATAAATAAAGCACTGATAGAGCCGCACTTTTTCATATATTGACAGCTGCTGTATCTGGGCAGTTGTGAAAGATGCTGTTTTAAACTAAAATGGATGCCTGTAACACCGCATGTTGCAACCCAGGCTTCCCTGTTGTCAACAAAGAACACTCTGAACTCTGTGTCACCATCGTTATACCAGTATTGGTGCCTGATCTCCTCATGGAAGGTTGGGTTGGTATAAAAGGCTTGCAGGAGTTCCCTCCATAGGTTGCAAACTGAATATGTCCATACCGACATATTAAATTAAATACTTAGTTGTAAGAATAAAGGTGATTTATTATAGAGACTTTACTTAGGAACAGCAATGTTTTTTGGGTTACTTTTTTTTAGTGGTAGATGAGTGATGCTAAGGATACATGTTGTCCTATGCCCTGCTGGAAAAGATGGCTTTGCATAATTTGGTTAGTCATCTTTCTAGAGCTTCTCTCTCAGTATGCTCCTGGAGATGTACACTTCAGTAATGAAAATACTGTTCTGATATTCTGTTGTATCAGCACAAACTTATCAACAATGAAGAAATCATGGATTGTAACAAAGCAATAGGACTCTCTCCTCAGTGTTGGGTGTCTTACAGTAACTGGAAGAGAAATCCTTATTCCCAGATGCATATTAAATCTTTATAATAAAAACATTTTTTCTGGTTAGTTACAGTTTAGCTCTAAAACAAAGCCCTGACACTAATCACTTTTACAAATCCTTTTTCTAGGGCTTGAGTCAATTCCCTTTGAAGTCAGTGAAAGTCTTTGAATTTACTGAGAGTTAGTAGAGGCCTCTACATTATAAGCAAGACTTGGTTGATTGGATTTTTTTTAAAAAGCCCACTTATATTAACTGCACTTACAAACAGCACTAAAAATTTCAAATAACAACCTTCTAATAAAATCTTAATTTCTGAAACATGTGAGCCTAATTATTATTCATCTGCGCTTGCATGCTGTGCTACCTCTTCCAAGGCTTTCTGCCACATATATCATGTTGTAATTAGTAAAGTGGGAAAACACATTCATCTCTCCTTCAAAGAAAAAAATCACACTTTAATCTTAAGTACATCGTAATTGGCAAGAGAGAAAAGGAGTGGGGGAGGTATCTGAAATGTACCTCAAGGATCTTGCATGTCCGACCTTTTTAGCAGGGAATCATTGCTGTACAGCTTTTTTTTTTTTTTTCCCCCATATTATTATTGGCTAGAGAAAATAAGGGAGAGAGGGACAAGAAAGGAACACAAGGACCAACATGAGAATGAAGCATCAAAACAAAGAAAACCACCCTGTATTGCGAAAACCTTCTCACCCCCTCTTTTTGGAACAAAAACCTGAAAGCTGTCAGAAGTAGTAATGCTATTGATCTTACTCATGAGATTGTCTCCATAGCAAATCCATCAGGCAGTGGTGGCATAGCTTATGAAACTGTACAGAACAGAAAAAGTTATTTTTCTAAATTATAATTTAGATAATGAGGCTGTATTGAGCCCCATGGGATATCTTGAGAGTATGCAGGAATCCATTGGTCTAATGTTTGGGAATCCCTGGTAAAAGAGTTGTCTCCTTGTGAAAACAGCCAGTAAGACAAAAATGAAATGAAGAGCCATGAAGCAGGAGGATGAACAAGTCTGTCCCTGTAATAAGCTTGAACATGGTCAGGAATTCAAATATATAAATCACTTTCGGCTACAATTCAATGTTGCTAATTTCTCTTATGGTACTGTAAAATGATCAATTATCCATCTGAAGAATATTCAGCTGGGCTGAATATTTAACAATAAGAGCATCAGAGATATATTTTTTAAAATAGTTTAAAATGAAAAAGTTAAAAATTACCAAAATGGCAGTAAAGAGTGATGTGGTATGCTTCCCTGGTGTCAATTTACTGAGGATCCTAGAACACTTTAAGCAAACTTCATCTGAGGCTTCAGCTCATAAACTCTTTAAGCTTTATAATGTGTTAGAAAAATTTGGATTTAGGTCTAACCTTGGAAGCATAGGAAACTTCCTAGGAGCCTAGTTTAGCTACTAAGGGCCAATGTTCTTGTTTTAAGTGTCTTGCCCAAACTTAAACAGAAAGTTTTCTCAGATGGAAGCAAGATTTAAGATTTGTTAGTCTTCCCCTTCCATCATGCCAAATCCTGGAACCCAAATGTTATGGGGTAATGCAAACTAGTATGTGTCTGTGGTTCGTGAAGTTTATTCTGGGGTTTTTGAAAAGAAACAAACTGCAGCAGAGACAGTTGAATGTATCCTTAGCCCAGTCGATGAACTGTCTTTTTCATGTTTTAGTGAATTGAAAAAGCCCCTAATTTAGACGTCAATTTGTCTACACTTTAGCTCTGCAAGTCAGCAATTATAGCAAACTTCCATCTGCTATGGATCTGGCACAGTGTTCTCAAGCTCTTAATCTTCTATCATCTTAAAAAAAAAATAAAACTTTATATTTGCAGTCAGGTTCCCCTGGAAATAAGCCATTTTCCACTTAAATAGTCTATAGAGCAGAAAGAATTGGGCAGACACTTACCCAGAGGGAAAGCCTCAGCAGAAGAGTCCTGAGAAATTGGCTTGCTCATCCTCTCTGCATGTTCAGTGTTTCTGTATAATAATCAGGACATTACACTTTCAGGGTTGACTTCTCCACACTGGAATTAGCATGCTTTCTTGTATTTACATTGTTTGGACATCTATGATTTTGGGTAAACTACTCAGCTGTTTTGCAGCCTGTATGGAAGCGGTGGGTGACATAATATTTTGGTGTAACAGAAGGCACACTTCTGTGAAGGAGCTAGCGTATGATAGGTATTAGCTGTGCGCTGAGGCTGGTGGGAAGCCTGACTGCCTGACCTCTGAATATCAGAGCATTATATTTTGTCCAGTTTTCTTTTGCTGTACCAAGGTGAATAACTTTTGTTTGAAAGGTATGTTGCTTTGTCGAGCAGCATGCTGGAGCTTGCTCTACCTGTGCTTTGAAATTGCTGTAGATGAGTCTGCCTCATAGGAGCAGAATTCTGAGGTGTGTTTCTAGGGCAGCAGTACACAGTGTGGAGGTGGCCTGTGTGCTCTCTGGAGGATGGTGGGCACTGCAGAGTGCCTCCAGGCATTTCCTCTAAGCAATGATATTGCTTAGAGTGCTTCCATTATCACCGTGCTTGACAGTGATAACAAGAAAGGGTGAAGTCATGTCTCCTTGAAACTTGTTCCAGTAGTTGATCAATTTTCAAAGAACATCTTAGTTCAAATACAAATCTGTTGAGTGTCATCTTCCAGGTATTGGCAGAATCACCACCTAACCCCTTTTTCTTTTCCTGCAAAGGAGATAATATTATGTTGTGAAGCTATGTCTTATGTTTCTTTCTGACAGTATAAACAGATGAAGGTCCTCACTGAAGGGAATTTTCTCTAAAATTTTGGTTTTTTTTTTGCTTCTTTGTCCTAATTTTTTCATTATGCTTTTTAGCAAGTGGACACTAGAATTGGAGAGAGAGTTTTAAAACAGGAAATTAAGCTTTTTGGTTATAATTCAATAAACACTAGGTCCTACAGTCAGGAACGTAGCTGCTAAGAAAGAAACACAAGAAGGTATAAGTTAAAATATGCAACACTGTTTTTCCTACCTCACTAGTCTTTGCTGTCTTCATGATAGGTAACTTGCTTTGATCATATATCTGCTGACTGAATGCTAAATTACACTGCTATGCACATAGACTTGAGCTCTTGGCTCAGTGAATCTCAGTTACCAGGCTTACCCTTTTAACAAAATGAGGCTCATTGCATATGAATATCTCCATTCAGTAAAATAAAATGAATCAGTAAGTTTTAGCTCATTAGGCAAAATGTTGCATAAATGAAGAGAAAATAACCTATTTGCGGCTATAAATATGTTCTGGGGAGTAAATGTTAAATTGCATCTAACATTTAATAACTGTAACATCAATTTTTTTTAGGCTGTGTGGTATAAACATATGGAGAGACAAAATGAGCAACTTGGATTTCAGTCTATTGTGAGATGTAGAAATGTAAAGCAATGTTAGCAATGTACAAAGGGTAAAGATATGCATACTGTAACCTGTGTTTTAGAAGCGCAAAGTACTTTCCAGCAATTTGGGGGACATAACTTTTCTTGGATACTTAAAATATTTTGAAAGAATTTTCAGGGAATAATACGCTAAATGAACCCTAAACTCAATTCTTCACTCAACTGGCTTTAATCTGTCTTTTCAGAATGTTTCATGGGTTTACAACCACTATAAATCTAACAATATTGTTTGGGTTAAATAGTGATGGTTCCAGCTTCCTCAGTCTTGGGGCTTCTCCAAATGGGTTTCAAATAACGTCAGAATTAAATAGTCTTGGCATGCAAACCTGGAAAGCCTTGGAAATGGCATTTGAGATCAGTTGAGGCAATGGGTGTGGATAGCCTTGACCTAACTGTGATAAACTAACTGTGCAGGAAATAAGCTCAGAAGATGCTCTAAGATAGACCTAAATATTTGATAACATTCTCTTGGAGTACTGGCTTACCAAATGGAGTCTTTTCATTTACTTTCAGCAGTGAATATGAATATGCTTACAGCTCAAGGAGTCTAGAAACTGGGGCTGCTATGAGTGCAGCCCTTCAGCTTCACAACTTTGTAATAGGTATTTCAGACGATTTCTAGATTCCAAGAGTGATCATGGAAGTTAACTGAAAGCTACAAAACAATACAGCACCCATGCTATTGATTTAATTTATCCCAGATTTTCAATGAAAAAAAAGAAACAGCAAATGTTTGGGAATTAAAACAAATATTAACACAAATTGTAATGGCATGCTAATTTCCTCCTGGGGATATAGACATTACAGATTTGTCATAGTGCAAATCTTCTTCTAGAGTTGATAAGAAATTACAAAAGTGCTGTCGTTGTGGGAAAGTAACACATATATTGCTTAATGATTGTATTTTTTTTAGGGAGTGAGAATTTTCCTTGGAAAGTGGTACCACAGAAATGTAACTGAACACTTAGTAAACCTCAGTGATCTTCACCTAAATTCTGACTGAGCTGTTCCATCCTCCCTTCTGTAAACGAAGTTTTCACTCTGCTCTTACACCTCTATTAATTAGTTTACCTTCTAAAAATATAAAATTTTCTCCCATCCTACTGTGTCTGAACAAGGTTTTAGAATCAGATAGCCTAGTAGCTTACCATTAGTTTCAGCTCCAAATCCTGGAGTCAGCCTATACTCTGAAGTACCTATATTTCTCCACATTTGCTGCTGGGCATAATCAAACACAAAACTGGTGCCAAACACCTCAGCAGATAAATTCATGTAGAGATCCCCAAACCAGACAATGCTATGCTGGTGTCACCAGTGAGGTCTGAGTAGGAGCGCAGTTGCCGACATGAGCCTTGCACAAAGCCCTGCAAGGACTCCCAGGCGATGTGTTCATCCATAAGACAGTGAACTCCTGTGCTGCCCAGCTTTTTAATCTCCATTTGGGATGTGAATCTAAAACAACCATCTATTTACACACTGACGGTCTGGCTACAGTGCTCCAACGAGACCGCAGTGACTCAGTCTCTCCTGTTGAAGCTCTCCCATTTACTAGGAGCTACCCAACTAGACAAAACAAAACCAGTCTGCTTTTTTCCACTCAAGCTCATTAACATGGTGTATGAACATGGAAGTCTTCCTCACTGGGGACTGAGAGTGCAAACTCTCTGCTCTCCCTGTTTCTCCATAATTAAAGAATTCCTCTCTAAGCTTCAGTGCTTAGGTTGAAGACTCTGCTCCAAAATGAAGTCTCCCACAGCCTGGCCATGTGTTCTCACAGCTGGGTCTTGATGTGGGTGTTTAAGAACAGGCTGGGGTGAGCTCTGTCCTAAAACTGTGCAGAGCAAGCCCAGAAAAGATTATTTTGGCTTGGACCAGAAACATCAAAGGTGTAGCTGTAACTTTAGATGTTCCTACAGACCTGTCTAAATAATGGTCCCAAAGGGCAGCAGCATCTAGTAAATCTCTCCCTTTCAATCCAAAAAGTCACATTACACACAGAGAGGAAGCTGAGATGCTTTTTTCAGATGACTGACAGATCATTACAGTTTTTGAAACAGAGTTTTAGCAACCTGTCCTTGTTAGTTGATAATAGTGATGCCTCCCCGATTGGCTGTTGGAGTTTAATTTTGTCCTAGTAAGATATAAATCAGTTGTGAGATTTATTTTTTTTTGTCTCTCGATGAGTTGCTGTCACTGAAAAGGATGATAAATTATTATTTCTGTTGACAATAGAAGTAAAGTGCTAATCAGATCCCACATTCTGAGATCAATATTGAATTTCTTACTAGACTGTCTTTTACACCTCTGTGCATAGTCAGATTCCTGCTGTCCCAGACATCACTTGATACAATAACCAGTATCCCAGCAAATTAGTGAAATATGGTTTCTGGCATAGATTGCTTCCTTACTCAGTGAATGCTTCTGAAATGAACACCCTTCTCCCTAATAAAAACCTTCATGGATTTGGACATTGCACTTTTGAAGGCTTAGTATAACTAGAGACACATGATCCCCTTAGCGATTTTGGAATAAACAGGAGAGAAATACTTTCAATGCAGCTGAACGATTGACAGCAGTTGAGTTTTCACTCGCTCAGGGACCTTGATAGAATCCTGATTCGCATCCCTCCTTCTTAGTTTGTCCAACCTTTTTTGCTCATCTCTCTTGTTCACTTTTTCCTCAATGTATTTGCTGCCATTGCTAAGTCATGAGTTTTAAAGTCCCCAAATTGGTCTCAGTAAAAATTCTCTCTCCATTTCCTCTCTTCGTGCCTTCTGGATTCTGTCTGCCCACACTGATACTGTGGCCCTCAGCCAGCTCTGCCCTCATTTTCATGATTGTAGAAATGTAGAAAAGCATGTCAAAAGGTGTGCATCCATCCTTGGGCCCGTGTTTAGGGAGGTAATGTTCAAATTGTCTGTCCATGGAAGCTGGTACACTGATAACCTACTTCTGGTGAGCTTCCCCTTCCTGGCTCTACTGCAGTTTGCAGTGTTTTTGCACTTGCCCATCCATTTGCTCATATTCCTGAGCATACCAGAATGACAAAAATTAGAAGCTGGAGAACAATAATAAGAATACTTACCTGAAACCATGCTGAGCACAGGAAATGGCACAAGCTTTTCTGGTGAGAAATAGTTCGTTCATGTAATTGAAACTGCTGTTTTGCTGTTCCTTAATGGCTATTTTATTAGCTTCATGTTAAAGGCAGATGGCTGCTGTCTGCTTTGCCTCCAATTGAAGCTGTCTGCTTTAAACAATTTTAAGTGGCCCACTGGTTGCAGTTTTCAAAAATCAAAGTGACCACCTAAGGAAATCCCTCTGTGCATGGGAGTGCTCACACACTGCCTTCTCTGGAGTCTGGAATGTAAATCCAAGTGGTACATGCGGGAGGGAAGCTGACTGCAAAACTAGAAGGAAGAAAACGCCAAGTAGCTGATTTTACATAGAGATGCTTTCCTTAATCTAGCAAAATTTCTTTGGTATAGAGGAAATATACCTAATCTTTGATAATATAGTTCTGCCACATGATGGACTGCTGCTCACCAGACTGAGACATGCTTATTTTCCTTTCTTTTTAAAAGAAAAAAGATGTAGCTTGCCAGTTGAATGCTTTTTGAATTATTATGTTTTTTTGCATGTAAAGCAGTAACACAGCAGCCAGATTATAAGATAACATGTTCAGTGTGCCATAATCAGATAAGACCAAATGTATTCTTGGTACAACTCTATTAACTTTGATGGGCTTACAGGAGAGAAAAGCACAGACCATTGACATTAAGGGGGAAATTTTTCCTGGATAGGGAGCTGCAATATCTCTATAGGTAATACTGATGTGATTGTTCCGTGTCTTGGAGGCACAGTCATTACAATTAATGGAGTGTGTCAACATGATATACAGCATTTTGTTGTATGTCTTCTTTTCATTTAGTAGGCTCATACTACATTTTTATGTGTACTATTTCTGTTCAAGAATAATAGCTGTGATTTCATGCTCTCACTGCTCAGTGTGCAGTCTCCGGACTGAATAGTAGAAGTGTTTCTAAGGAAATAACACTACTTGGGACAGTAGCTGTTAAGCAAATGGTACAGGTGGATGTGATTTGCTGCTGACCAAGTCTCATTTGAACTGTTTGGCACACCTCTAAATTAACTGAACAGATGGTTTTTTAATTAGTTCTGTCATTTCATTTCCTGCATTCTTAATACATGTCAGGCTGTATGTCAGGGAGTATTAGCATCAATTTCAAGTGATAAAAAAACATTCATAGCAAGAATAAGCTGATAATAACAATAACAAAACATAATTAGAGTACAAATTGGGAGTTCTGTAGCTTTATAAACACGGTACACCTAGATTTATGAGACTTCAGAGATTTGTTCAAAATGAAAAATGCATGAAACTTGCATCAAACCAATTAGTTATGTGCAGACCTAGAGCAGGGTTTTCTGGCTTCCAGTTAGTGGGATGGGCTAAGCTCATGTGAGTTTCCTGAGAAGAGCTTCTGAATTTATGCAATTGATTTATCTGATTCCACCTTCCCCAAAGAGCAAAATCACTTACCTGGGCACTAAAGTGCCTTTTAGCTTCAGAGACAGTAGTAAAAAATTTAATTTTTCTTTCCTTCTGACCAAAGTGATATTTGTCCAAGTGCAAAATTCTTTCTTTGCCATTTCCAGCCAGGCTAGTGGGACTGTTTCCAAGGGCAAGACAGCGGTAGAATTAGGTTCAAGTACAGTAATATGGTAGAAACAGTCCAACTCCCATAGCAAATTAAATGATTGTGATTTCTGAACACAGATAAAGCAGCACAATATGATATACATTTTTTATTAAGCAACTCTTTCAGATTGCTAATGATGTTGTTTATATGATGGTAATTAACAAGATGAAGTGCAATCTACATAAAAACAAATTCCACATGGCTGCATAGAATTAGGATGGCACATTGTTCATATAGGTTAAGCTACAAAGATTGCTTTTTATGCATTTATAACTTTCCATGGCAAACTCTGGATAAAATACTCATTTCCTCCAGATTTATCTCTGCAGGAAATACCTTAGAACTATGGCAGGCCATACATCACAAGTTGAATGAACATCTAGAGTTAAAGCAAATAGCTTTAATCATAACTTTCAAAACATTTTCATTTTTAGATCTGCAGAAAACGGCTAACATGTAAACAGGCCTAATCAGAGCAATAATGTTTCCAGGAGTAGGATCCTAGAGGAATTAAACAGGAGACTCCTCATCAGGGGGAGATAATGGATCTCCATCCCTTCGTAGGATCTCCATCCCTTGACACTTTTTCAGCAATATTACACAACGTACACATAGTGGGAACTGCTTTATTTAATATACAACATTAAGTCTGGCATGACTCATATTTATTTAGGAGTATCTTCTTTTGATGACTTACAACTATCTAGTTAAAACCTAGACAGAAAAGTGGTAGCATTTTTTTTCCCCAAGAAGAAGGAAACTATTTAAGCCTGAGTGACTTTATGCATGTGCAAGTTATCGCCTAGTTTTCTGATTCGGTCTTGGCCCACTTGCTGTCTTTTGAGTAAAATCTCAGCATCTCATGAAAAGCTGTTGTCTGCAACAGAGCTTCTGTTCACAGAGTAGGCAATATACTGGCTGCTAAGGAAATACTGGTTAAAATGTCCTTCCCAATTCAGAATTGTGCCAAATACCTAGGCTTTTCCTGCAACCTAATCATAATCACTGGCTCTTCTGTGGTAGAGTTTTTGGCTCTACCTCTTTTGCTTTGGCCATTGGTAGCATCCTGAATGTGCTGCAGCCAGCTCTGTTTCTGTGAGATATTCCATTTCAAAAAATATAATCTTGCAGATTCTGAGAAATTTATCCTTGGAAATTTTTCAGTTAAATATGAAGCTGAATAACCTTAGTTAATACTTTATATTGTCAAAGGAAGTGTCTGGGAGTCTTCAAACATGGGAGAGGGGTACGGTGACCCAGATCTGAAGATTTTGCTTGTATTCAAACTTTGTTTGTCTTGATAGATGAGAGCCCTGTGCATAGCTTACACTTACTCAGTTGAACAGTCCTAGGAAAGTCTTTTCAGGATCTGGACTACTTCATAGTTGATGCTTTAACTTGTAATAATAGTGCAGGATCCGGTCTTCATCAGCTTTGCTGCCCAGAGGGTTTGGCAGATGGATCTGTGCCCTTTTATAAGTGGGTTCAGGTGGCTCTGCTTTTCCTCCTTTGCAAGGAACATACCGTGCTTCTGCAGAGCTCTTCAGTCTGCCAGGCATGCAGAGTCAGCCTGAGAGGACCTGAGATAGCCTGGATTCCTCCTAGGCAGATAAAGAATGGGATTATTTTAGAATTTTGCATGCTTTGCAAGGAGTGGTGATGTTATGGAGGCTGTCTTTGGACATAAGCATGACTAATGCTAAAAAGCAATGGTTACAGTCTTCATATTAGAGCACCAGGCAGAATCTCTGCTGGAGTCCTGCTATGACCTTTTCCCAGCCTATTCTTGTACTTTCTATTTGCCTTTGGATAGTAGAGAGATGACAATTATCTCATTGACAATATGCATTTTGATCTAATATTTTTTTATATATATATACAGATATATAAAATCTGTATTATTTTTACAGGAATAAATGGTTTGTGTATACGAGGACTACAGGGCATCAATTAAAACTAGCATGGGCCAGGTTAATACCAAATAAAGATTTGCCCCATGGCAAAGCCTGTGGTTGAGCTGTGGAATGCCCAGCCATAGAGTGCAACAGACAGTAAAGTTTTCAAAGTTTGAAAAGGAATTGGGCATATTACTGGGTGAAATGCTAATTAAGGTTATTAAATATTTAAGGCACCATCTCCGCTTCAGGAAGCCCTTAAAGCAGCTAGCACCTGAGGTTAGGAGAGGATGCTGAGCCACTGTTGCTATGTTCCTCCCTTAATTCTTCCTTTTGCATGAGTTATTATCATATGACTGAAGGCTGGTGATAGGCTACCTAGACCTTTTATCTTCTCAGTATGGGTTTTCTTATGTTTTTATGTATTCTTATGACCACTGATTTCCAAAGCAAAATTTCAGGGCAGAAAAATCTGTTATGTTGTCAAAAAGAGGAAAATTTTGGAGAAAGCAAAAAAAGTCGCTATAAGAACATGCAGCCTCTTCTCACAATCTATTAAACTATTAAGAGCAAAAGGACAACCAGATGTTATGAAATGGAAGTAAAGGTGAATTAAGGAGGCGTTAACATGTGCTTGATGTGTATGCTTTCTTTTTTTAAGTTCCCAATACAATCAGAAGTGTTTTCATCAGCCTGCTAGCCAGGACATTGATGTAAATAGCAGACATCATAACTAGCAGGTGGCTGAGGTAACAGTTGGACAGACTCAACACTTCAATAAAGACAGTGCATGTTGTTGGGGAGCCCTGTAACATATTATTAATGTATAAAAGCAGATTCTGAATAATTGTATTGTGCTAGGGATAACATCATGCTTGTTTGTAATTGTCTGGGGCTTCAGTGAGAGAAAAGTGAGAGTAAAAAAACTTTTTGCAGCAGTGGGGAGGAAGATCCTTATAGGACAATAAATATGGATTAATGGAGGTTCATCAATACAATCTGAATAAATAGGCTTACTTCATTTGGAAGCTGGTTTTAGCTGTATTATTTGTTGTTTTTAACAATTGTCAAATACTTTTGAAAGTGCTCATGAGTTCTGCATGATTCCTGATTCCTTAGTGTAGGTGATTTTTCATCAACGGGTTCTTATCAGAAATGTGATGTGTGTTATTAATTCAGTGTTTGCTATTTATTGTTTCGTCATCTTTTGTTTAAAAAGTTTCATACCTTTAATCAGGAAGCACAAATACTGTCTGGTAACTCAGGACTAGCTATGTCTGAAAATCGCCAGTCCTTGCTCTTGTGGACGACTTTAACCTGCCAGATGTCTGGTGGAAACTCAGCACGGCAGAGAAGAGGCAGTCTAGGAGATTCCTAGAGTGTATGGAGGATAATTTCCTGCTTCAGCTGGTCCATGAGCCTACCAGGGGTGGGGCCGCACTAGACCTGCTGTTTACAATCAGAGAGGGGCTGGTGGTAGATGTTATGGTCAGAGCCCACCTGGGGCACAGTGACCATGAAATAATAGTTTCCAATACTCAGGGACGCAAAGAGGGCCATCAATAAAACTACTACCCTGGACTTCCACAGGGCAGATTTTGGCCTACTCAGAAGACTAGTTCAGATGGTACCTTGGGAAACAGCCCTTGAAAACAAAGGGGCCCAGGAAGGATGGACATGCTTCAAGAAGCAAGTCTTGAATGCACAGGAGCAGGCTGTCCCAGTGTGCCGAAAGGCGAGCTGGCGGGGAGGACAGCCAGCCTGGCTGAACAGGGATATTTTAAAGGAAATAAGAAGAAAAAAGAGAGCTTACTGACCATGGAAAAAAGGGCTGGCTACTAATGAAGAGTTTAGGAATATAGTTAGGTCATGTAGAAAGAAAATTAGAGAGACAAAGGCACAATTTGAACTCAATCTAGCCACTTCTGTTAGGGATAACAAGAAGTGTTTCTACAAATACATCAGTAACAAAAGGAGGGGCAAGGAAAACCTCCATTAGTTGTTGAACATGGGTGGGAAAATAGTCACTAAAGATGAGGAAAAGGCTGAGGTACTTAACACCTTCTTTGCCTCAGTTTTCAACAGGAAGACAGGTTGTCCTCAGGACAACTGGCCTCCAGAGCTGGTAGAGACAGGAAGCCAAATGTAATCTGGGAGGGAACAGTTAGCGACCTGCTGAGCCACTGGGATCCTCACAAGTCTATGGGACCAGATGGGATCCATCCTAGGGTGATGAGGGAGCTGGTGGAAGGGCTTGCCAAGCTGCTCTCCATTGTTTATCAACAGTCCTGGGTCACTGAGGAGATCCTAGATGACTGGAAGTTGGTGAATGTCACACCAATCCACAAAAAGGCCTGGAAGGAGTACTCGGGAAACTACAGGCCCGTCAGCCTGACCTCAGTGCCTGGCAAGGTTATGGAGCAGATCATCCTGAGTGCAATCACACAGCACCTACAGGATGGACAAGGGATCAGACCCAGCCAGCATGAGTTTAGGAAGGACAGGTCCTGTCTGACCAACCTGATCTCCTTTTATGATCGAGTGATCAGCCTGGTGGATGAGGGGAAGGCTGTGGATGTGGTCTATCTGGACTTGAGGAAAGCCTTTGACACCATCTCCCATAGAATACTCCTGGAAAAGCTGTCAGCCCACGGCTTGGACAGGGGCACTCTCTCTGCTGGGTTGGGAACTGGCTGGAGGGCCGGGCCCAGAGAGTGCTGGTGAACGGGGCTGCATCCAGTTGGTGGCTGGTCAGTAGTGGTGTCCCCCAGGGATCAGTGTTGGGCCCAGTTCTGTTTAACATCTTTATTGATGATCTGGATGAGGGGATTGAGCGTACCATTAGCAAATTTTCAGATGACACCAAGCTGGGGGGAGTGTCAATCAGCTGGAAGGCAGGAGGGCTCTGCAGAGGGACCTGGACAAGCTGGAGAGATGGTCTGATTCCAACGGGATGAGGTTCAACAAGGCCAAGTGCTGGTTCCTGCACTTTGGTCAAAACAATCCTATGCATCGCTACAGGCTGGGGACAGAGTGGCTGGAGAGCAGCCAGGCAGAAAGGGACCTGGGAGTTTGGATTGACAGGAAGCTGAATATGAGCCAGCAGTGTGCCCAGGTGGCCAAGAAGGCCAATGGCATCCTAGCGTGGATCATGAACAGTGTGGACAGCAGGACCAGGGAAGGCCTCCTCCTGCTGGGGAAGCCATACCTTGAGAACCGTGTGCAGTTCTGGGCCCCTCAGTTCAGGAAGGATATTGAGGTGCTGGAGCAGGTCCAGAGAAGAGCAACAAGGCTGGTGAAAAGTCTTGAACACAAGTCCTGTGAGGAGAGGCTGAGGGAGCTGGAGTTGTTCAGCCTGGAGAAGAGGAGGCTCAGGGGAGACCTCATCACTCTCTACAACTCCCTGAAAGGAGGTTGTAGCCAGGTGGGGTGGTCTCTTCTCCCAGGCAACCAGCAGTAGGACAAGAGGGCATGGTCTTAAGCTCTGCTAGGGGACGTTTAAGTTGGATATTAGGAAGAAATTTTTTACAGAGAGAGTAATCAGACATTGGAATGGGCTGCCCAGGGAGGTGGTGGGTTCACTGTCCCTGGAGGTTTTTTAAGATGAGACTGAATGTGGCACTTAGTGCCATGGCCTAGTAACCCCAGTGGTGTTGGATCAAGGTTGGACTTGATGATATCAGAGGTCTTTTCCAACTCGGTTGATTCTATGAACCATGAACAGCAAGCAGACAAAATAGAACAGTTTGACATAAGAAATGGTATGTCCAAACTATCTGGCAAGTACTTTCCATTAGGGAATATGTTAATAGAAATGATTACTTGCTCATAGTCAGTTTGAAGCAAAAAAATGAATTCGTTCCCAGTCAATATACACTCACCCAGTTTTAATTAAATATTTGTATGGAATGAGTCTCTTGTTAGCTACCCTGGAAGATGTTCATGAAATCAAACATGCAGCATGGGAGATAAACAAGACTTATTAGGAATATGCACATGCCTCCAGGGTATGATCTTACTGGCATCACAGAGATGTGGTGGGATGGCTCCTATGAGTGGAATGCTGGAATGGATGGGTTCTTTAAGGACAGTCAATGGAGATGAGGAGAAGGTTTCACCTTCTATGTCAATGACCAGCTGGAGTGCATGGAGCTCCACGTGGGGATGGATGAGGAGCTGACTGAGACCTTAAGGCTCAGGATTAAAGGAGGACAGGGACAGGTGACATTATAGTGGGAGTCTGCTACAGGCTGCCTGACCAGGAGGACAGAACAGACGAAGCCCTCATAGACAAAGAGGAGTGGCTTCATGTTCACAAGCCCACGTCTTTATGGGGGACTTCAAACACCATGATATGTGTTGAAGGAACAACATACCAGGGCATAAGAAATACAGAATACTGGATTATATATGTAGTATATTTTACCATTCTATGATTTTTCACTCCCTCCTCTCCTGGTTACTCAAACCAGCATGTAGCAAGACCTCCTCACTTTGCTAAAGTAGGCCAATGAGAAGCATCACAACAGGGTACTTCTGAGCCTGTCACTAGACACACACAAGTGAAGTCACAGAGAGAAAGTGATGCAGTACTACACTTTGAACAAACTGGCAAATGACTTACAAGAACAAAAGCAATCAGAGTTCTACCTCTGGCAAGGAGAGGCATGAGAGGCAAGTGACCTCAGGGTGCATTGTTTCTGATGCCGACTTTCCTCTCTGCTGTACCATACCAAGCTGATGATGAAGTACCAAGGATATCTGAAACAGCTTATGATAACCTGATCTTTCAGCCTTGTGATTAATCATCTCCCAAGTTCCATGCATCCACAAGTAGCAGCACTGTGGAAGGTGCTGGTAAGCATCTTTTGTCTTTTTTTGTTTGTTTGCTTGTTTTTCCCTTTGGTGATGAATGCTACAAAATCTTTTGAGTGCATTTTTGCCATGTAAGAAAAATGGTGATGAGAAGTTAAACCTTTCTTCTAGTGAAGAATCAGTCTTTCTGGGCATATTTTGAAAATTTGTTTTCTCTATTACAACTTTCATTTAGAGGCTACCTTTGTACCCTAGTAGAAAATAAGGCTGCATGTTACCTTGGGAACCTGTTTTTCAGAGAGGAAATTATGTTTCAGACACATACCTTAGCTTAGTTTTGCTGTGATGAAGTGGTAAAGCAGAGGTGCTGGTCAACAGGCACTGAAATCACAAATCTAGCTGAAACATATTTGTTTGCAAATTTACAGATTTGTGAGTAGTGGAAGAAGATGCAGCAACTATCACTGCCTCTCACTCATGCTGGTAATGCTTTTAACTGGTGGTATCCCAGTGGTGGTGAAAATGCAACTGCTGTCAGAAACAAGAGTTTTGTGGAAATAGGAGTAGATAAGTGTAGTTCTTAGAGTGATAAGATAGGTGAGTGGGATAATACTTCTGAGGAGTTACCTATTGAAGTGGGATCTCCTAAGGGTCCACAGTCTCACTCAGCAAGGATGCAGGAGGGTGAAGGGGGATGTGAAGATATCAAATTTCACCATGACTTGCCAGACCCAAGCAATGAGTAGTCAACAGGGTTTTATTAAATACTATATTTGCTGCTTATGGAATCTCCTTCCCTCCTCCAGCAACAGAAATGTGGCAGCAGTGCCAAAAATGGAAAATGTGAATCCAAGATTGACCAATCACAAGAGTATCTGCCACTGGGAGATTAGAGTAGGAAGCTAAATACAGTGCTAAGTTTAACTCTTTAGAGGAAGTGATCTTCAATGTATACTGCAGAACAACATTTTAAAGGGTTCGATTTTGAGCACTATACAGGAAAATCCAACTTGAAAAATACTGCACTATCTACCCAAGAAAATTTGCAAAATAGTTTTAATATCTTTATTTCTCAGGGCTCTTGCAGTTAAGGTCAGTAATTGTATAAAGGAAAAAATATAGAGACATGATTTGTCTCTGGAATGATAGAATATCATATGTATGGTGTACAGAGACACATTCAGACTGAATTCAAATGGTATACAGGAAACGAAAAGGCATATTAATCTTGTATATTTTAATTATTGTTTTACTGACTCACATTGGCAATAATGTCTCAATAATTCAATAAGTCTCAATTCAGTAGTTCAGTCTTAAATCTTGGAGAACTGGTAGAGATTTTAATAGAATTCAGCAATTTAGTCGATATATGAGAACTGAGATAAGCAAATTAAAATCTACCAGAGATCGGATATAAAATTACAGACAGTATAATTTTTGATGGGCCATGACCTCAGCAGTTAGAAATTGTCGTTTCTCTGTGAAATTAGATGAACAGCTAATGAGGCCACTACCTTGTGAACTTTGAAATGATAAACAAATAGTAATGCTGCAGGACAGGCAAAGTAAGTTATTTCCAACATCTGGAGAACCTGATGCAATTTATCTATAAATTCCACATAAACTCTTTGAATCTGCATATATTAGTATAAATAAGAGTAACTAAACTCAAGGATTATTTCTCTCCCAAAGGCATGCACATTTCTTAGTGACACAAATATGTATAAATAAATATAATACATTACTAATCACAAGCCAACTTATGATAAATCATCTTATGATTTATGTCTTGAATTCAGGTGGCCGAGTAAATAACTTAATCTTATTTATCCCAGTGATATCTGAGGTAAAATACACTGTGTTTTCCTTAGCCATCAATGAAATGACTGCTTTTCTTCAGCAGGAAATGAAGAGTGGCAGAAAGATCTGAACACCCTTGGACAGTGACTTTGTGAGTATGAATTCTGTCTGCCTTTCTTTACCTTGGGCATAAATGTGTGGTCAGGAGATTCCTTCTGAGCTTTTCTTGCCGAAATCTAAGGTGCCAGAACGATGCTCTGGTAAAGCTTTGACTGATGGGACAAGTTTTATCATGAAGGGTGAGAGATATATGTTTAGGAAAGGACAGAATTGGCAATTAAATGCATTTTATCCTGTGGGGATTCGGGTAATACAGACTTCATGCACTTCTTGCTTTATGCAGCAGGTGATTTTTGATTGACATATTGCTGCCAGTTTTAGGCACAATTTTTTGCAAGCAGAGGATGATTTCGGCTGTCTCTGTAGGCATTTCCTCTGAGTATTTGGAAGTTCCTTACTAAATGTGCATGTTTATATAATCTTCAGTGCATTATTCACATACTTAATGAAGTGTGATTTTTTTTCAGTAGGTGCTTATGATAACTATTTCTCCAGACAGGCAGTAACATATTTGGGTGCTCAATTATATTTGTTGTCCATATCACTCAGCTCTGGAGTTATTGAAAATGTGGAAAGAACTGTATTATCAAAGATGTAAAAAGTAGTGTTATATAAATCCAGACTATAAATAAATAACCCAAATTTAAAATGAAAGATCAGTGATAGCAGGTTATTTCTTTGACTGGGAAAGCTAAGTGAGGTGGGGAGGATATGGACAACATTGGAAGTACTGGAAGAATCTTTATTTGCCTGTTCAAAAACTTACTTTCACATATTATGAGCAAAACAAAACTGAAACTCAACACAGATGCAGATCAAACCAGAATCTTCTCTTCTGAACCCCTTCAGACTTTAAGAAGCTGGACAATCTCAAAGTTCATCAGTCTTTTTTCTTTAAGAAAACCACAGATGAGGGGAGGGGAAGCAAAGTCAGCATCCAAGAACTTAATGACTGTGTTTCCTCATTGCGCCCACCTTAGTCTCTTGGTGTAGGTAGATACAGATGTCAAAATAGTGTGATACAGATGTCCAAATAGTGTAATACAGGGGTGAACTGGGTCCACAGTTTCTATACCTGATTTGGAATGTGTTTTAAGATTACACACATGTGTAAATCAGGAGTAATGCCTCAGCTTTATGAATACATAGATTCTGTGTATTTCTATTCTATGGATTCACTGTTTTCTGTGTGCTTCCACTTCATCGGAGAAGCCTTTGCATTTCCACGCTGCTTCTATTTGCCTTCCCCAGTCAAGAAAGCATTTAAGGCCAAATTTACCTTTATCTCTACATTTGGAATGGCTTTGAACAGAAGCCCTGGTCAATGGAATCACATTAGGAGAAGCCAAAGATCTGTGTAATTCCAGAGTAGAATACAGAAACTTCTGTTTGAGTAAGGCCATCTTGGGAATGTCAGGGATATTAGTTTTCAGGTTTCCATTAAACACTTTTTAGGCTGCTTGAGTTAGAGGAATAAATCCTTCGCCTATTTCACCACAAAGAAACAGGAAAAGAAGGAAAAGCTGTTTACCCAGAAAACAGATAGACTATGCTCAGAAAGTCATGCCAGATGCTCTGCCTGCATTAGTTACTCCCAGCAGGGCCAGATGCAATATTCTGAGAACTTGCTAAAAGCTCCAGTGGAGAAACACCAAGTGGGATGCAGTGGGCGAAGAATTTGGTTCCTTTGAAAAACGAAGACTAGACTTTTTTCAAGAATCAACTCTTAGGCATTTCTGCAGACCTGTTATCTTCCAGCTTTCAGTTAAGAACTGCACTTCCCATCACCTCCCAGACAGCTAGGAATCTTTCCTACTCTGTCATTTTAAAAGGCTTTTATGCTGTGTTACAGACAATACATAGAATGTCTAAGTATAAAATGGAGAAATTCTTACCAGCATTACTAAAACTTAGTCAAAACAACATCAAGTAAATTTTAATACTGCCTTGCACCGTTACTATTGATTACCCTTTCTACTTGCTAACTATTTTTTAATGGCTAGATGCCTCATACAGTGAAAAGAATAGAAAAAAAAATCCACTTATTTTTCTTTACTTAGTTTTCTAGTTATTTTACCTATCATTTTCATTCCGTCATGGTGTTTTACTTCCTGGGTTGCAAACATTCTCAGTCATCATTTGGATACAAATGAAACAATCCCTATTCATTTCCTGATATGGAACACATCTTTGGTAATGTCAGATCTTGAAAACTCTTTAAAAAGAACGTAACTTTGAGAGTAGAGCAACAGCACCATGTTACTGGAAACCATATGATAAATATACTTGAGGAGAATCTAAAAATACAGAGTAGTTTAGAATCTTTATCTTAGCAATACTGGCCTTTTTCCAGGGAGATTTTCAGTTCTGTTCCATCTGCCCATATCCATTTTTACCATACTTACCCCTGTTTTTAAAATAAATTTTGCTCTCTTTTTCAGGTTTCTTTTTATTCCAACCCCTAAATATTTTATCCATTTGGTTGCCTACACAAAAGTCCCATTTATGTGAAGAGTACTGTATTACCCTTTAGTTAGGGGCAGTATTGCAGATTTTCCCCATTACTTCAAAACTTCAAGCTACAGAGGCTGCGCCTATTTATTTCCGAGTTTCAAAAGTAGCTACATTCTGTTCAATGAGACAATGTAATCCATGGGAATTTTGCTACATAATCTTGACATCCAGTTGTTTGGATCAGTATTAAAGTCCTTCCTTTATGTGGTACCATTCTGGGTTTATGAGCATACAGATGATAATGAGGATAAAGAACTTAGAATCTAGTCTTTGGTGCACAACTCCTGATCCTTGTCCTGTGCTGTTTCCTTCTTGAATCACCTCTCTTTCATGTTTTTCCTAACTACGATGCGCTGACTGTGAATCAGTAACAGAATAATAGCTATTATACTAGAATCTCAAGTAACATTTCACAATAGATAGTTTACAGCATGAATTTACTGTGTGGACAAAAAGAATCCATCACCTAGCTGGGGAGAAGGGAAGGAGGCTCAATCCACCTTCATTGCCCACTGAATTACTTTGTTTCCTACTCAAGTGAAGGTAGGAGCTGGGGGAAGCAATCTCAAGAACTGTGACAACACCTTGACTGCCTGGTATAAGACTCTTACAATAAGAGGAGTGTGAGCTGAGGGACAGGTGAGGAGGACCATAGCTTTCTGAGGTGTAATGGGACTGTGCTTTGCTCACGGGGAGATACAAATCTTCACAACAAGATATTCCTTATAGTAGTGAGATGAATACAGCGAAGAGCAGGTGTGCGTTTTACCCTTTGCTACCTGAAGTCTGCACTCCTCAAGACAGCTAACCCCACAGTATCATGAGGACTGAAAGTTGTTTTGTGCTATTCCCAGCTTGTTGTGTTATATACTGCTTTTTTGTTGACTCAGTCCATTGGTTTGGGGTTTTTTTGGTGGGAGGTGGGGTGGATTTTTTTTCCTAATAAGGTAGGCATTTTTCCACCTTGAAAGAAACAGGAATGATCCTGTGATGAGCTGGCATGCAGTATTGAAAGGAGGAAGAAAAGCCTCACAGAAGCAAAGTATATGTCTGTATATACAAACTGAACATTACTCTGATTACAAGATAGGGAACAGAAGAAAAGCTACTTCTTTGAATCTATAATATTGATTGAACAATCATAATTATAGGCTTGTGCTGTAGCAACTGAGACTCCACAAAGTATTGTAATCACAGATGAAGGAATAAAACAGGCATTTGAAATACTATCTTCACAAGTAAAGTAGTATCATAGTAGCTGGCCTTTATTAATTCAAAGTTTTCTCTTTGAAAATAAAACAAGAAACAAAGAAATAAACAACTGATTAAAATACTTTTATCATACACATACCAGGCTTAGCAGAAGGTAGATGTAGAACTGAAATAATGCTGGATCAAATGTTCTCCTCTGCCTCTGCATGGCAACAAGCCCTGCCAGGCTCTGAATTCCCCTGCCCAGAGCAGACACTGAACATCAGCAGACACTGTTGGTCCACTTGATATGTGCTGTAGCAGAATGAGATTCGTTATGGAGGGCAAAGGAATGCTTTGTGGTTGTAATCCTTTGACTTCGTTTTATCCTCTGAAAAGAGAGCAAGCCATTTAGACTTTTTTTTTTTTTAATAGGAGAATCTAATTCTACTTGCACGTGAGCAAGGGGAATTGGAAAGAAAAAAAGGCAAATTACTGTATTGCCACAATTTGAGGCCCTTTTTCAGGATATATTTAGCAAAAAAGCATAGGGCTTTCCAATCATATGATTTTTTCAAGAGTAGTAGGAAAAAATAGAACACAGTAAGTGTTCAAACTTTAAATAATTGAGGACTTGTACCAGCTGAGCTGATGTCTGGTTCATAAAAATTATCTTTATTTTTGTGGAATAATCCCTTAAATTTATCATGAAACTAAGGTTAACTGATTTAAATTTTAAATTTAAGTTATCTAATGGTTTGAATTTGTGGATTTGTGCTGAACACAGGGTTGATAATACAGAGATCTTTTTGTTATTGCTGAGCGGGGCTTACACAGAGCCAAGGCCTTTTCTGCTTCTTATACTGCACACTGGTGAGGAATTTTGGGGCGCATGGGAGGCTGAGAGGAGACACAGCCAGGACAGCTGACTCAAAATGACCAAAGGGATATTCCAGACCATATGACATGCTCAGTGGGAGGAAGAAGAAAGGGGGGATGTTTGGAGTGATGGCGTTTGTCTTCCCAAGTCACCTGCTTGCCTATGGGAAACAGTGAATTAATTCCTTGTTTTTCTTTGCTTGTGTGTGGCTTTTGCTTTCCCTATTAAACCACCTTTATCTCAACCCATGAGTTTTCTACCTTTTACCCTTCCGATTCTCTCCCCGATCCTGATGGCGGGGGAGAGAGCGAACGGCTGTGTGGGGCTTGGTGTCTGATTGGGGTCAAGCCACACCAGAAATGTATTTCTGAGCTTAAGCACAGTGACTAACTGCATTTTTTCCCCCCCTGTTTTGGTTTGGAGCATTGTATCATAAAAACTTGCAGAAAGCAGGTGTCAGGCTGCTTTGTGCCGCACATGTGGCTGCTAGGACATGAAGCTGTCGGTTTCTCTAACCTCAGAAGAGCAAGGTCAGCTCTCAGAACAGGAAGAAAAAGGAGTATTGGCATTGCTTACACTGTGTATTTCCACTCCTGCTCAGACATACATGAACAGAATCTATGGAATGGAAACAGGAAAATATAAAGCTTACAGTATAACCCTTGTATTTCTTAATAATTAGCAATTATGTATTGCTGTGCATAAATATTGCCTTCCTCATGAAGGCATATGTAACACGAGCTTGAAATTTTGAAGTGGAATGAAGCTGAATTTTCTTGTATGAGGATAACTTTCAAATTGAATGACATCCATGATAGTAACAAGAGACAATGCCTAAAATTTCCATCCACAAAGAAGACTCCAGGATGGATCAACTGAAACATCTGTGTTCAGTTCAATCCTTTATTTTGATGTCAGTCCTAAGAGAAATAAAGGAAAATTTCCAAAATAAAAATTATTCGGTAGTTTGAATAGAAAATTTCTCTTTAGTGTATATTAATCCCCCTTTGCTTCCCTATTATGGAAACTTGTTTCCCAGACGAGTGTCCAAAAAGCACACTTGAAAAGTTCAAATCTTTAAAAGAAAAAATGTTTTTCTCAAACAATGTTTTTTATCAATGTTTTTCTCAAACAATGTTAAGAATCCCCCAGGGAAATGGGAAAATTAAAGCTACACAGAACTGAAGATGCATTCAAATTCTATTCTAACATGAGTGTTTCTAAAGCAGTCTTTATTATGATATTTAAATGCTATACATGAAAACCTTCATGCACTTCTGCTGAAGGTGGAAAGAGAGGCCATCTGTATTAAGGCCTACTTATTACCCTAGATCTATAATGAACACTCCCATTAGAATCAGCAAGAATTCACTAAATCTAGAGCATATTAATGAAGGTGGTAGAAATAGATGTGCAGTTGTTTTGCTGACTGTGAGCTTTTCAAGGTCTGCTTTGAGGCACTCCATAAGTGTTGCCTCATATGCTTCCAAAGTAGGCTGGTGTTAGTGTCGGAAAAATTAAATCCGTCTTGAGAGACAAAAGAAGAGTTGTCTGTTATGACAGTTCTCTCAACTGGAAAAGAGGAAGGAGAACTGGGTTAAGCCAGCTCTATGTCCTTGCTAAGAGCTGCAGACAGATCATCAGCAACCGATGGCACAGCCATAGAAGTGTTGATTATTAGGGACCTCTGAAGGTTGTCTACTTCAACCACTGCCAAAGCACAATCTACTTCAACCACTCAAAAGTATGCATCTCCATATATTTTAGCAATGATTTTCTGCAGCCAAGTAAGAAAATCCTTCAAAAATCATCATCATTTCCAAAAGTAATTTATTCCAGTGCTGCGCTATTCTCCTCATGAAGAAATTATTCCTGTTGTGCCATTTGGACCTCTCAAGCTGTAGGTCTTAGCCATTTCCCTTTATTTTATACTGTCTGTCATTGCTGAGAAGAGGTCAATTACATTGTCTTTTAACTGTTTCATGTGGTTGTAGGCTATTAGCAAATTATCCCTTAGTCTTCTCTTCATCAGACGAAGTTCAGCTGTCTTAGCAGGCAGCTTCTGAGGAGCAGCTCTTGGCTCCAGCTGCCTTGACAGCAATCTGCTAGACCCTCTCCAGTTCCTCAGCATCCTGTTTTAATGGGGAGGCTGAAAACAGGACACAGTATTCCAACTGCAGTCTCAACAGCAATGAGAGGAAAGTTCCACCTCATGTAGCTCAGCACTAGTTTCCTTCATTGATAGTGACAGCATAGAGTTGACTTGTTTGACCTGGTTCTGACTGAAATAGGTCCATTTTAGTAGGGCTGCTCCTAAACCAGCTGTGCTGACAGTTGGGGTCACCTCATCCCCAGTGTAATACTTTGGGATTTTTGCTGAGCTTCTTGAGGCATGTATTGGCTCAGTCTCAAAGTTTCTAAAGGTCTTTCTGGATGGAACCTCCTTAGAGATGTGCTGAGGGTGTGCTCTCTTACTATCAAATCTGTTGATGAAGATATTGAACAAAAGGGGCCATACTACTTACCTGTGGTATACTTTGCTTCTTAACCATCAGCTCAGCATCAAACTATTGATTTTGTTTGGGTTTTTTCCCTCCATTGAACCTGTTGTGTTGCAGGCAATTTACAATCTAGGGTTGATATCAGTCAGTTAAAATACTGCCTGTGTATTGTCTTTCTTTGTAGCACAACAGTGATATTTCAATGGTATCAGATTTGTTAAATCACACAATATTAAAATCTGAAGACTAACCAGAGTGGTTCAGACTGCAGATTAGTGTAATTAATTTTCACTATTTTCCTAGTCTTTTAATGCTACATAAAGATAGATTATATCTGAAATAATATTGATTAAAATTGCTCTAGTTAAGCTTCTTCAATGTGCTTATTACCAGACACCTGTCCAGATGTCCCAGGACTGCTGTGATGAGGCTTGCAATGAAATGAAGCATTCCTTACTGATTTTAAATAATATGATGAGGTGAGTTGCTTGCTCAAAAATTCAATTTCCCTCTGTTTTACTTCTTCCAGGATGATGAACTGAGCTATTTCTTCCTCTATAATCTAATGCTGTTGGGAGAGAATTCAACCTTTCACACCAAATAGGATGCTGATACCATATTTAATTCTATTTTTTGCCAGTAATACACAGAGGTCTCAAAGCTAACAGCCCTAAATTTTTTCTCATATCAACTGTGCTTTTCAAAAAGGCAACTACGAACTCCAGAAATAGTTGTATTTGCAGTATTTAGTATCATCACAAACACTGTTCAGGATTGTTTAGCTACATTTCCACTTTCTTCTGCACTTCTACCTGTTCTTAAAAAATTGCAATCTATTAGTGTAAGAGTAACTTTGACAAGCCAGAAGATAGTCTCTTAGATCTCCAAAACCACTTGTAGTGGGATATTTTTCCTAAAGTATAGTGCTTTTCTGAAATGAACCTACAGTAAAGAGGGAGTTTTTCTCACTGCATTTCTTGTAGAGCAGATTCCCATCTGCTAATTTGAGTGACACAAATACACTTCACCTTGCTTTATTCCTGTTTGCCCTCCAGAGGTACCATTTCTGAGAGATGCTTTGATTTCTTTTTCTTGTACTTTATCAACAGAATTGTTTAAGAACCATCCATGGAACATATCAGAGGCAAGTGAGAGGGCAATTGTTACAGAGAGCACAATCAGAAACTTTTAGGCCAGAGAGAATACCTCAGGATGAGATTCAGCAAAAGACATTTGACTAATTTGTATTCTTGAAAAAGAACCTATCAGGATTATGAAGAATTTAATAAGAAAAGAAGAAAGGAGAGATTATTTTCAAACCAAAAAATCTGCAATGAATTTATGGAGCTACACTAAACTAAGCTACTCAAAAAACAGAATGACTTTTTTTTCTTTATTTTATTAGGAAATGGTAGGATTTATCAAAACTTAATTTCTTCCTAGAATAGGATGAGAAATTTAAAGAATGCAATCCATAGTGAAAATGTAATCTTGTGAGTAAATGCGCATCTGAGTTTTGTGTGTGTTTAAAAACAAACTGTTTCAACTGTATCAAGATGCTGTGATAACTTTTTGTCAGCATTTTATAATAATACTACCTGACATACATTTAAATTTCATTGACTTGGCATCTTTCAGTAGAAAACTACTTCCCTGGAAATTGTTTAATCAACTCACAGATGAAATAGTGCACTATAAATGTTTTCGGTTTCTTTACATCCTTCTCTGCATAGTGAGTATTTCTCTCACCAAAATCAGAGAACTTGAACTCCTACCAGTACTAGTGCTCTCTTTGCTTTTCCCAACCCAGACCACCTTAGCAGCCTGCCTTACCCTCACAAATGAGTCAAAGATGAAAAAACATTAAGTTCCTGGAGTAAAGCTTTCCAAGAGAAGGCATTTAGTGAAAATGTATCAAGAACTCCTTTTAAGGACACTCGTAGACCTGAACTATTTCCAGAGGAAGTAAGCTTCCTCAATTTAGCTTTTAAGTGACACTTTATTTTAACATAAAGCTGGTCCTCAAAAATGAGGACACAAAGAACAACGTGCGTGCAGTAGGTTTGTTTTGCTCAAGAGCTTGTTGCTGCAGGTGTTTTTGCAGGTGCTGGGGTCCATCAGTGCTGGGCACTTTTTAAACATCACCTCCTAAGGGCACCAGGAGCAGGCAATTCCTGAAAGTTGGAAGTCAAGCAAGAGAGGCAGAAGGCTGGCTCAGCTAAGCAGCAATCTTCTCTTGGAAATAAGGCAAAAAAGGAAGGTATATGCCCAGTGTAAGCAAGGTCAAGTGACATGGGGAGAATACAGAGATTCTACTTGCCTCTGTAGGGAGAAAAATCAGGTGGCCAAAGCTCAGCTGGAATTGAAGCTGGACAGAAACGTGGGGAACAATAAAAAGAGTTTTCTTCAAACATTAGTGGCAATAGGTAGTATAGAAATATCATCCTGGGTGCAATCACATAGCACCTACAGGATGGACAAAGGATCAGACCCAGCCAGCACAGGTTTAGGAAGGACAGGTCCTGTCTGACCAATCTGATCTCCTTCTACAATCAGGTGATCAGCCTGGTGGATGAGGGGAAGGCTGTGGATGTGTCTATCTGGACTTCAGCAAAGCCTTTGACACCGTCTCCCATAATATACTCCTGAAAAAACTGGCAGCCCATGGCTTGGACAGGGGCACTCTGTGCTGGGTTAGGAACTGGCTGGAGGGCCGGGCCCAGAGAGTGCTGGTGAACGGGGCTGCATCCAGCTGGCGGTTGGTCACCAGTGGTGTCCCCCAGGGATCAGTGCTGGGCCCAGTTCTGTTTAATATCTTTACTGATGATTTAGATGAGGGGATTGAGTCCATCATTAGCAAATTCGCAGACGACCACCATGTTGGGAGGGAGTGGTTCCTGCCTCCACCAAGGCAGAAGGGTTCTGCAGAGGGACCTGGATAGGCTGGAGAGTTGGGCTGATTCCAACGGGATGAGGTTCAACAAGGCCAAGTCCCGGTTCCTGCACTTTGGCCACAACAACCCACTGCATCGCTACAGGCTGGGGACAGAGTGGCTGGAGAGCAGCCAGGCAGAAAGGGACCTGGGAGTTTGGATTGACAAGAAGCTGAACATGAGCCAGCAGTGTGCCCAGGTGGCCAAGAAGGCCAATGGCATCCTGGCCTGTGTCAGGAACAGTGTGGCCAGCAGGACCAGAGAAGTGATTCTGCCCCTGTCCTCAGTGCTGGTGAGGCCTCACCTGGAGTACTGTGTGCAGTTCTGGGCCCCTCAGTTCAGGAAGGATATTGAGGTGCTGGAGCAGGTCCAGAGAAGGGCAACGAGGCTGGTGAAGGGACTTGAACACAAGTCCTATGAGGAGAGGCTGAGGGAGCTGGAGTTGTTTAGCCTTGAGAAGAGAAGGCTCAGGGGAGACCTCATCGCTCTCTACAACTACCTGAGAGGATGTTGTAGCCAGGTGGGGGTTGGTCTCTTCTCCCAGGCAACCAGCAGTAGGACAAGAGGGCATGGTCTTAAGCTGTGCCAGGGGAGGTTTAGGTTAGTAATTAGAAAGAAATTCTTTACATAGAGGGTAATCAGCCATTGGAATGGGCTGCTCAGGGAAGTGGTGGATTCTCTGTCCCCGGAGGTTTTTAAGATGAGGCTGGATGTGGTACTTAGTGCCATGGTCTAGTAACTGTGGTGGTAGTGGATCAAGGGTTGGACTTGATGATCTCAGAGGTCCTTTCCAACCCATCTGATTCTATGATTCTATGATCATTGGCCCGTTACAGGATGAGGATGGTCACCTCACAAACAGGGATAGAGACAAGGCAGAGGTGTTTAATGCTTTCTTTGCCTCTGTCTTCAACATGGATGACAGATCAGGAGGATCTCAGTGCCCTGAGTTGAAGGACCATGAGTGCAAGAATAATCAACTCCCAGTTGACCCTGAAGATGTGTGGGATCTGCTGCTCCAGCTGGATACCTGCAAATCTATGGGGCCAGATGGGGTTCATCGGAGAATCCTCAAAGAGTTGCTGATGTCATCGCAAAACCTCTCTTGATTTTTGAGTGGTCTTGGGTATCTGGAGAGGTGCCAGCTGACTGGAAGATGGCCAATATTGTCTCAATTTTCAAGAAGGTCAAGAAGGAGCACCCTGGAAACTATAGGCCTGTCAGTCTCACTTCAGTGCCTGGTACAGTTATGGAGAAGATTATTCTGCGAGGTAATTAAAAACACCTGAAAGACAATGGTAGTTGTTGTTACTGATGTTGCCAGTATGACTTCATGAAAGAAAAGTCCTGCTTATCAAATCTGATTTCCTTTTATGACAAGGTAACCCACCAAGTTGATCAAGGGAAGCCAGTTGATGTAATCTTCTTGGATTTCAGTAAAGTTTTCAATACTGACTCTCCCAGGATTCTTCTGGACTAAGTGTCCAGCACACAGCTGGATAAACAAATCTTGCAATTGGCTCATGGGTCAAGCACGGAGGGTAATATTGAATGGGGTGACATCAGACTGGTGACCTGTCACTAGTGGGTTTCCACAGGGCTCCATCTTGGGCCCAGTGCTCTTCAACATCTTCATAAATGACTTGGATGCAGGACTGGAAGGGATACTAAGCAAGTTTGCAGATGACACAAAACTCGATGATCCTTGTATTCCCTTCCAGCTCATCATATTCTGTGATCCTCTGATCCTGCCAGGCACTGTTTGGTGTTCCTGGAGTTCCTGAAGGCTCAGAAAAACACTGAAATAGGAGGCTGCAGGGATGTTCGTCCCCAGATTGAAAACCAGAAATAACTAGTGAAAGGAAAGGCTTTAGCCTTATAGAAAGTAGAAAGGACTTTTGTTTTTTAACGTGCCACAAAGCCTTATGTTCCTAGATATGTTTAAAGGGCTCATTCTCTTCAAACTGGGCCTGGAGGTTCATGACTGTGCCACTGGCATGGGTTCATATTAACATTTCTGCTGATGTTTCTGATGCCTGGTTCAAGGAGACACTTAGCTTAATTTAGAAACCTCTTCTGCCACAAAATTCCTGGAATCATAACTATTAATAGAGTCACTACTGTATATTATTTTCTATCCACAAAATTTCTGTAAAATATTTCTTATGAAGTAGCCTTTAAAGTGAATTGAAAGATTAATGCTGTGGTAGATGGAATGATAGAGGTGGCATCAAGATGACATTTTCTAAGGATTCTTATTGCTAATATCTGTTTTTTCACAAGCAATAATGCAAAAGGTCTTTCCTACAGAATAAGTGACACTAAGCTATGTAGGGAGTTTACCTGAATAGTAACTCACAGTATTTAACAGAGCTTTTTATTTATGGTGTTTTCATTAGCAAATAATGATTTAGAGATACAGATGCTTCTTCAAATATAGAAATTTTGGCTATTAAATTAGGACCTTAACATTACTGTGAGTATTTTGGAAAATAGAGATAATACTTGATTATATTTTACTATGACAGAGCTGATCTGTTCCATTATTTTTAGCCTTGAGGTCATTGAGAATTGGAGCAACTCACCAAAGATTTTTGTAGATTGCCCGTAGCTGGAAGTTGGCGTATCAAGATTGTGTGATGTTTCCCCCAGAGAAACCTTATTTAGACAGAAAATAAATTCATTCAGGAGATTCCTCTGACCTGCACAGTGTGGTTACAGGATTGTAGCCAGTTACTTTTGATCTTAAAACCTATTACTTTACAGTATATTAGATGAACCTATACATCTAATTGGCAGTACACACAGGCCTCCCAAAAAGTCCTGTGGTAACTTTGCAATGTGTTGTATGGTAATGAAGTCCAATTCCTCTTACTGGGAAATTGGGATGATGCTCACAATGCCAGCACTCACAAAATGCTTAAAAATCCTTGGATTGGATTCTGTTCCTGTAAGTAGGGCAGGGATATAACATAGCTGTGAGTAATGCAACTTAGTTATGTGCAGCTGAAAGCTGTTTGGAAAAACGTGCACACAAGATGGGTGAGAGACAGGAATCTTGCTAACAGTCACTTCAACTCTCAGTCTTAAGGCTAAACTGGACTCACAATCACCTTTCCTTCATGTCGGCTCTGTAACCCAAGTCGTAGTGAAGTGGCTATCCAGCTTTCATGCTCCAGCCTCAAGCAGGTGATACTGAAATTGTAAAATGTCATCTCTGGTTTGTCTTTCTACTGATGTTTGAAACACAGATTATTCCTATGAAAACAGAACTGAAGGAAGACTATTCATTTTAAAGGATTTATAGTAGCATTTCAGGGTAAGAGAGTGGAATGATTAAACCCTGTGTTGTCAAATTTGTTGTCTAAGACAAGGTACCTAAATGTGTGCCTGGATGTACACACAGACAAGTAAACAAATAGCTTAGTGTTCAAAAGTGCTGAGCACATTCAGAAGTAATTGAGCTCAGTGGGATTACAAGTGCTTTCTACCTGCATTATTATTTTAATATCTGCTTTAGAGACTTCAGGAAAACTTAAGATCAGGCTTTTATGCCATCCAACCATAAGCTTTCCTTGTCACACTGTGATTATACCCCCAGTCATCTTCCATCAGCCTAGCCAAGAAGTCTAAAAAGTTACTCTTATGATGTAGTCCTGGGAATGGTCATCTTCCCTGCAACCTGAGAAGACAGTCCTGTGTCTTCTCAAATATTTGTGTCTCAATCTCAACTATTTGTCAAGCTTTCTGAAACAGGGTGATTTTTATAAATGTGGATTTCATTAATTTCAGTATAAGAGGATGCCTCAGAATTTTTAAGATTTTTAGATTTTTGTAGATTTTAAAGTAGTTGTGTAGTAAATATAGGTTTTTAGTATAATTATATAGTCTCCCACACTTTAGAATAGTAGATAACACTTACCAAAACCTATTCCTCCATTCCTCCTTTCAAGGCAGGACTATAGTAAACACATTTGGTTTAAGAACATACGCAACCCAGGCCTGAACAAGAAGATACCATCATAATCAAAGCAACCTTCAAGCCCAGAACCTTGGAGAAGCTCCAAAGACAGCACGTGCTGTGAAGAAGAGGAAGATGAGGAAGAAAGGGGTCTTGGGACCCCTGACTATCCCAGGGAGGTGTGCCAAGGGGCAGATTTGGGGAGCTTCTGGAGGGTGGATAGTTCTCAGATTGGATGTATAATACTATAAAGTTGTAGGACCACTGGACATGTGGGTGCACCTTTGTACTCCTTATGCCAGAAGGCCTTCATTAAAGACCTGCTCTATATCTTATCTATAGTAAATTCACCTGGAGTTTTTTTTGCTCCCAGTCTTTAGGCAACAACACCATTACTCTGTGCTGCCTCTACAATTAAAGCTGCTTATAAGGCCTGTAGTGGGTTGTCCCTGGCTGGATGTCAGGTACTCACCACAGCTGCTCTCTCACTCCCTTCTGCAACTGGACAGAGGAGAGAAAAAAAACCCAGTAGAGGATTCATGAGTTGAGACAAGAGTTGGGAGAAGTCAGTTACTTATCACCATCATGGGCAAAACAGACTCAAAATGGGGAAATTAATTGAATTTATTACTAACAGGGTCAGAGCAAAAGAGTGAGAAATAAAATAATCTTAAAAACACCTTCCCCCCCACCCTCCTTCCTTCCATGTTCTCCCTCCTCCCCCCCAGCGGTGCAGGGGGATGGGGAATGGGGGTTATGGTCAGCTGCTCTTTCTGCTGCTGTTCAGAGAGAGGAGTCCTTCCCCTGCTCCCATGGGGTCCCTCCCACAGGAGACAGTCCTTGATGGACCTCTGCGGCGTGAATTCATCCCTCAGGCAGCAGTTCTTCATGAAACTACTGTCCTGTGAGTCACTCCTTCATGGGGTGCAGTCCTTCATGAACGAGCTGTACTGGTGTGGGTCCCCCACAGGGGCCACAAGTCTTACCTGAGGAAAGCCTACTCCAGTGTGGGCTCCTCTCTCCACGGACTGCAGGTCCCTGGCAAGACTCTGCTCCATCTTGGGCCTCCCACGGGGTCACAGCCTACTTCAGATATCTACCTGCTCCACCATGGTCTTCACCATGGGCTGGAGTGGCCTCAGCTCTGGTGCCTGGAGCACATCTTCTCCCTCCTGCTGCACTGATCTTGGTGTTGTTCCATGTTCTCACTCTGCTCTTCCCTGGCTGGAATTTTCACCTGCGCAACAACCTTTGTTTCTTAAATATGCTATCACAGAGGTGTTACTATCACTCCTGATTGGCTTGGCCTTGGCCAGCAGCAGGAAGCTCATCCTGGAGCCTGCTGATATTGGCTCTACCAGACAGAGGAAGAAGCTTCTAGCAGCTTCTAACAGAAGCCACCCCTGTAGCCCCCCTGCTACCAAAACCCAGCCATAGAAACCCACTACAAGGCCCAAACAGGATATGTGGTTTTCTCCACATTCTGCCAAATTTCACAGACTAATAGTTTTACCCATCTTTTATGCTTTACTGTACTTGCAGTAAAAACAGAACTAACTCTGATTTTTGGTGTTTCCCTCACCCCCCCCGAAATTGCAATAAAAAATTTGAATATTGTGTAACTTGAATAAGTTGAATAACTTGGGTCCCAGTATACAATGTGTAGGCCAGTCTCAGCTGATCAGCAGGAACATGGGTGATGCCTGGTTGGTACAGCTGTCGTGGGTCATCTAAATGCACTGTTAGGGTGACAAACCCCAAACAACCTGATGCCAACCCAAGGGGTGCCTGCCTTACAATGAGAAAACCTTTGATAGGAGAGGAAATGGGAGGGATGTGTGGGAAGATCAAGTGAGACAGTCTTTTAATTTTTGCATATTGTCATCTCAGTTTTCAGTGTGACAGCTCCTGCCTGAGACTTCAAGCCATTGCACTAGTCTGAAGAACTGTAACTTTTGCTTTTGACTTTGCTTTCTCTTCTATTGTCATATGGGATGCTTCACCAAACTTGGGGAGGGGGAAGGAATCCTCCAAAAATGTACAAGATTTAGCTGACTTTTAGTAAACTTGCACTGACACCTGAATCTATTTTTAAATAATAGTTCAAGGAATTGTTTCTTCCTGGACAAAGTGGTGTAACTTCCCAACGTGATGCTGGAGTGTTTGTTGGCAAGCCTCAGCTTGCTGCATTTCAGCCAATGTCAATAACAAAAATGCAATGAATTGCACCCTGGACAAGACTACACCTTTTCTAAAGTAGTTTGATGCATGTAAACATATGTAAGTTCATACAAATGCATATGTAATCTCCGCCCCCCCCTACATTTGCAGATAACTGGATATTGCCATGTTATTTCTCATGCCACATTTTGACTGCTGTCCTATTTCAGTTATAAGACATAAGAGACTTGGGTTATGGGACTTAGTGCCTGTTAAAACTAATTACCCTTACCATTATCATCAATTAACCCCAATTAACATCAGACAGAAATCCAAAAATGTCACACCATTTTCTACAATTCAGTATAGATGAGTTCAAAGGAACTCATAATGACATCTTCAGGCTGTGTGTGAGAAACTCAGGCTACCAAAAAAGCAAAAGCTTTCTTCTAGGTTCTATACACACATCACCTGAAGAGGCCAAGCAATTGGTAATTTCTGACACCAGGTCACTCAGCTCTTCAGATGGAAGGGGATGTGGGTTAGAGCATGCACTAGGCAACATTCTGCGGAATGACAACTTTGGCAGCTTTGCCAACAGCCTGACATGGAGGACGTACTACAGGTACAGCCTTTGTCACTTGGCTAATTTCTTTCTCTTCTAGTATTATTGACTGATTTTCCCAGTACATGGCAGTATGCTGTACAATGTTGATTTTGTCAATCTTACAGATATTTAGTCTCTAATGAAACATATGTTATTGAGGCTTTTCACTTTTGAAACTTCCAGGCCTGATTTTCATTTTCTGCCTGAGGCCATGGGGGCCTTGATGAGTAAGGAGTAAGCCTTCTGCTTTACACTACATCTCATTGGAAGTGATGTTAATGTCCTTGTCTTGAGTCCATTATTCATCCCATTAAAGGAAAGGAGCTCCAGTTGCAAGATTCTGTATGTGCAGTGAGCACCTGTTGAAGGAAGGACAACAGCTTACAGGTAAGGGGAGCTGTGCATCAGGAATAAGATCAGTTAAGAGTGGTTGGAGTTGTGATTTAAAATAAAAATGAAGGAATAGCATTAAAAACAGAAAAACAGATTATACCAGCGAGTTACTCCCCCAGCTTGTATAGAAACTTAAATTAAGTAGCTTGCTCAACAATAGATATTATGATGTTAGTGTGTACAGTTTTGCCACATATGCTTTTCAGACATAGCTTTGCAGTTAAACTAAGAATGAGAGATGGAGTCACTCGTCCCAAATTAAAATTATAATGTTTTTTACAGTAGTCATAGGTAATAGCTTAAGTGTATTAATGTTGTTGGCTCAGAATGCCAAGATTCTTACAAGATTTGAAGCCCTGGTTGTGGTTCTAGGGCTGGTGAATCTATGAAAGGAGTTTTTTCACAATGTTCAAATTTTCTGCATCGTTTCCTAAATCAGTGGCTTTATCCTGGCTGCCATATGTAGGTTGGAAACCTAGGACAGAACTGTGAATTAGGGAGATAAAGCTCTGTTCAAAATTCTCTGACTGTGTCTGCCAGTACAGCTTCTCTGTATCCTCTCGCATCACTCATCACTTTCTGATCCTTTCTATTGACATCACCTGCACTGGGATTTGGAAAGCTTTCAGGGATGACTATTGCATGTGTGCAAGTAGAAGATGATTGTTTTTCATTATTGTTAGGATGTAGTGTGATACTTATCACAAATACTGTGACAACTAAGTCTCTTGTTATTTTAACAGATTTTGTTCTTAATAGAAGGTGAAAAATGTCCTTAATCTTTCACTTTTTTGCAATGCAGCAATGAACATCAGTAATTTTAAAAATTAGTATTTTTCTAATTTCAGAGTCATTTGAAATATACCCCAACTTTTTTTCATTTTATTTTGGTTTTCTACTTCAAGAATGGAACCTCTTTCAGTACACAGTACAAACAAGCAACATGTTATGTTATGAAAGATTATCATAATAGAATAATATACACATCTTTGAGGTATATATGTAGCAATGCTTCAGTTCTTTCTATGCTACAAATAGCCCTGGTTACAATATTTTACACCACAGCTCCGAAACTGCTGAATGGCAATGGGCTTCAGGGAGCACAAGTGTGATCTACTGGTCAAAGTATAGGACTGAGAAGGGGAAAATTTATACTGCCAGTCTGTGTTTGTGGCCGTATCTAAATCATTCTATCTGATCAACTCAAAGGCAGCTTGGTTATATACAATGGTATCTCAGCCATACCTCATGGCTTTCCTGTCTAAAAAATGGAGTAGGAACAAAAATCATTATCTTATTGACCACAACACTCTTTGGCCCTTGAGAAAGATCAGTAATATATATGCTCCAGAGAAAGGCTCATGAACACTAAATCAAAGAGATTTTGAAATAATTTAGAATTTCCCCCTGCTGTTCTTTTTGCCTCATAGTGAGGCTGGCTTACACTGTGGAGTACTGAGGCTTTAAATCCCTTGTGACTGTTAAGCTTTGTGACATGTTTTGATAACTTCAGTTGAGAAACATTATGTAAGCTAAAATATTATTATTACTAATTGTTTTATTATACAGTGCTCATACGTGTCAAGAAATATAAATACTGGAGGCGGAGGGTGAAGGGTGGGGTGCGGAGGCAGCATTTGTCAGCCACAGGTCTAGAAGTGTTTATGTAACTTGGAATGACAGGATTGGAAATTTTAATAATTTTTTCAAGTGTTGTTTGCAGAAAAGATTTTCACTTTTCAAGTCCTTACAGCAAGGAAGAGATTTCCTTCTGTATCCCTGAAACAAGAGCAACTATCTCTCTCTCCTGACTAGAAAGGGAGAAAGCATGTGAAGTGAGGAGAGAGGCTGGCTTCATCTATTACTATCATGAAGTTGTCTCTGACCCTTGAAACACTTTTTTTAACATTTTCCTGCTGTCTTGTGTAACAATAAGAATCCAAATCTTGTATTTTGTTGTGTTTCCCCACCTGAACTCACCAAATAGTAAACTGATGTGGGAATTTCAAAATTTCGGACAAGTCTCAGTCTGCATTTTATAGAATTTTACTCGTCTCTTTCTGTAATATTGTTTTAAACGGCGCATAAGATAAATGGAAGTTTACAATAGTAGAACAAAACTACAAGGATCTGCTAAGCCTTTGATATTTTCCTAAGTCACAAAAATATGCATACCCTTCCTGCGATAAACAGCCTGTTCTGCTCCTGAACGTCAACTTTACCATTGACACAGTGAAAATGCTGTCGTCCTGATCTCAGTTCTTCACCATCCCTGGATCCTATAAATTTGTACATTCTTATCAGAGAGGCAATAGTCCTTTTAACTCTTCCATTTAGCTTGTTTGCAGTTTGCTGAGTGCCTGTAAATGATTTTTGCCTTCCACAATCCCTGTTTTAAATTCCTGAAAACCCTCATATGTTTTTGTAGTATTCCTAGTCTCTGCTCATTTGGTTTTAGGAAAATTGATCTCATGTATGGTAGATGCATAGCAGAGAAATGAGGGGCCAAGGCAGTGGGTTGGAGGTCTAGATCTTCTAAGGCTAAATCCTTCCTTTAATTCCTGCATACAAAGCCAGTGATGTTGTTAGTTTTGTCTTTATGATCTATGCATAAATAAATGGTGTACACCAATGTAGTTCATGGTAGTGTTTAAATCATTGCTTTTCTTGGCAAGAAATAGTTAAAAATAAGTCAGTAGTTGTTTTTGAATTTTTTTTTTTGTTGTGCTTTATGCTTGAATGTTTATTTGTTACTATCAAAGGCAAGGTCTTGATTCAAAGAGACTTATGGTAATTGTATGACCTAATTAGAATCAAGCTTCTAATCATACATATTTCATAAATAAATTAAATTACTCTGCACATTCCTTTCTTCAGCTTTTGGATATGTATCTGGAGACAAAAATGTTGAGCATGTGTTACTGCAAATAAATTATTTGCTTTGCCAATAACAGTTTTGCAAATGTTGGCATGGTGCTGTCTCTTTTGCTGTAAGCTAATATTTCTTTTTATTAACCATACTAAAAATTGGAATGTGGACAACTGACATTTTCTTTATTTACACAGAGTTTTAATGAACAAAAATGTAACTTGTTATAATTTATAGGATTTGCACGGTGTTAGTTCTGACTAGGTGCAGAGGGGTGCATCGATGCTTTTATTAACACTAACTACTGTACAGTTGCTGCTATCAAGAAATTCTCAGAGTACAAATTAACACAAAAAGCCTTGGTTGCATCTCATTAAGCAAAGCAGATTATATTTTCAGTCAGTACCTAGCCACAGACTTCTGACTCAAGAACTCATATGATGGGCATAGGGTGATTTTGGACGACTTGGCTGCTGAAAAATTTGAAGCTGCATGGCAACATTTTTCTGAAGTGACAGTAACTTCTCATTATAAATTCAAGAATCTCTGATTTTTAGAAATGGTGAGCTTTTAGTGTTGTCAGCACAAGGCTGTGAGCACTGCTGCCAGACCCACGCAGCAATGATATGAAGATTGCCAGCACAGAGAGATTTATCTATCCACAGTTTTGGCTAGATATTGAAAAGCTGAGATAGTCTGTGGTATGTCATTCAAAGAGAAATCCCAGAAGTAGCTTCTTGTTGCTGTGGGTAATAGATTTAGATTTATATTCATTATATTCATGTCATAACCTTTATGAGATTGACTTGATTTCCCTCTTTGTCTTATTTACAAAACTTCCCTTTCCTCCTATTTCTTTATTTGCTACTGTCTCAGAGGCCTTGTAAAGACAAAAAATTCCCCAAAACCTGAGCACTTTCAGTGTAAAAAATTTCTCAGACTTGCCTGTCACGGTCTGACATTAACTCCTTTTCCTTATATGATAGGGGGCGGGTAGGTGTCTTTGTTGTTTGAAAGGATACTTGCCTGGTGCTCCTCCCTGCCCTTTCACTTTTATACAACATTCTCTTATTTCTTTATGCTATTAATATGAATTTCTATAAATTTGAAGAAAGCCAGAAATTACTCATTTTTCACTTCCTTTTCACAAATTCCCTTATTCTTTGTTGTGCAGTATAAATTCTGACTGTTTCTAGTGCTTTACCCAGATATTTCAGCAAGCTGAAGAGCTGACTGAGGGCTGCTACCTGCCAGTCAGATTCTGTAGAGGGATGTCTCCACATGCAAGATGAGGGACTTTGTAGCAGGGTCAAGTGTGCATGTTCACTTTGCTGAGTGTCAACTCCAATTACAAAATGCTACCTCCCAACATTTTAAAAAATGTCCCTTCTAAAAGTACATGGAGTACTCTTAATTGCAGGAAAACTCTCTTTTAATTTTTTATAAAGCTAAGCATAAAAAATTTAAGTGAAAACTTTTAAAGGGTGTACCTTGAAATTTAAGGTTTGCAGTGTTGCTGCAGTGCATCTGGCTCCAAATTCTAACCGTAAATTGGCACAAGTTTCACTGTGCAGTCATTTAATTTCAATTCCAATATCTTTTTCTTAGACTCAACATGAGGTGATTATTCCTCTCTTTGGCTAAGCAATTTATCTCTTTACTATTGTAAACCACAGACTTGAATCAAACTCTGAAGTCATTTGAGTGTGAGAAAGTGCTTCTAGTGTCCTTCACTGAAACCAGTGGTGTTGAAACTCAACTCTTTTGTTATAAATGAGGGTGGGTGGTAAAACATTGGAACAAGTTGCCCAGAGAGGTGGGCATTTTTCCATCCCTGGAAAAATTCAAGGCCAGGTAGGATGGAACTCTGAGCCACCTGATCTAGCTGATAGAAGTCTAGTTGAAGACTTTAAAGGTTCTTTACAAGCCAAACAATTCTATGATTCAATGAAATTATGCAGTCCTTTTCTATCCAGAAATAGACAATCTGCAAAGTCAAAATGTGTTTGATAGTGAATACAGAGTTGGAAGAGGGTTCAGGACACACAATAGTCTGGAGTCAGAATGATCAGGTTTAATGCAGTGCATTAAGATTAAATATTTTTCTGTGGCATCTAATCTGGAAAACAGAGTATAAGCACTAAGGGAACCTCTATGGTACAAAACCCAGTGAACTCAGTTTTAATGAACTCAGTATTAATAGGAGCCCTGTGCAGTGTGATTTTAAGTCCCCCTTTTGAATTAGGCATTTGGACACAGTTATGTAACCATATAAGCACTAACTTTCAGGGTTAATCACTTGTCAGTGCACTTGCTCGCAACACCAGCCTGTCATTCCCTGGATCCTCCTTCCAACCCTCCTTGTAGATGAGTCTTGCATTTGCTAACTTCCTATTACCTGGGACCTCCCTGGTTGGCCAAGACTTCTGGTAAACGATGGAAAATAGCTTGGTGAGCTCTTCTGCCAGCTCCCTCAGTATCCTTGGGTGCATCCCATCTGGCTCCATGGACTTGGGCTGATGTTGCTCAACATTTAAGGCAGGGGGAAGAAAGAGGAAGTGGGGAATGTTCGGAGTGATGGAGTTTGTTTTCCTGAGTTACTGTGATGCATGATGGAGCCCTGCTTTCCTGGAGATGGCTGAACACTTCTCTGCCCATGGAAAGTAGTGAATGCATTCCTTGTTTTAATATGCTTGCATGTGTAGCTTTTGCTTTAAACTGTCTTCATCTCAAACCATCAGTTTTCTTGGGTTTACTCTTCTGATTCTCTCCCTCATTCCACTGGAAGGAATGGGCAAGTGGGTGTTTGGAGTTTAGTTGACAGCTGGGGTTAAACTCTGACAGTTGATCAATGGTATCAAATATACTGTAAGTTTGTATCTGAAGAGAGACCTCAAATATATTACCTACAAACACAGTGAGTACCCTAAAAGTAAAGCAATATAGTGAAAGTAAGGAAGCTCAACTGGTAAGAGTAGATCATCATATATTTGTTTCATATTGGTTTTTAGTCTGCACAAAAGATGCTGAATGTTTCAAGCTAAACAATCAAATGATAATGGAAAACCTTTAAGAATGGGAAGTTGGGTGAGAAACATTATTGCATATTTAGATACATTTTTAAGTCTGCAAAGTTATTTCAAAGAAAGAGAATTAAATTTTTTACAAAGTTGCCAGTGTGTTAAAGCTAAACTGCTGGGAATGTTTTTGGATAGCTTGTGATAACAGGTGTAAATTGTAAGCTTCATGGTTATAAACAACACATACATGACTGCATTGCATCTACTGTGCAGTACAGAAATCTTCTCTGCGCTTCTGCATGTGGATATATGAAATGTTTTGGATTTTGTAACTGTAAAAAGCTGTTTTGCCATTTAAAGTCAGTATCACTAAGCCTCAACCAGCAAGATTATGACTCTCCAATCCACATTAATAATTCAGTATAAAATATCTTCCTGACTCTTGTAGCTGTGTCAGAGATAGAAGGTGTTTATATTTTCTGGCTACATTACATTAAAAGCAAAACTTATTAGTATGCCACATGCATTTGCAAATCTAGCCGTACTGGATGTGCTACGATACAAAGACTATAATTTTGAACCTGCATTACCACTATGTTAATTTCTGTGCACAGTACTGATTTGTAACAGGCAACTCATGATAAAACTGTCCTGCCTGGGCAGGTGATATGGGTAAGGTAAAATAGTAAAACCTGAATTCCAAGCAATATTATGGTCTCCATATGGGCTACGAGGTTCTTCAAAACCATTGTTATTAAAATAAATTTTAGGTTGGCATTTTGTTCAGTCCTTCAGTTTTTCTCACATTTCCATCCAGAAATGTCAGAATGACTTAATGAAAGAAGCCTACCTACTGTTTGTCAAGCTCGTGCATGTCATATTTGCAACACAATCAGCCTTTCGAAAGCAGAGGCTTATGTGATCAAGTCTTCCTTTGAACTTCTGGATTCTCATTAGAAGCACAAAGCTTTGTCATGCTGTTGCAATAAATCATATTTTAATAACTGTTAAAACCTTTCAGGACTTAAATACTTTCCTTGAGCATCCGTGCTTATGGCCTAAACCCATTAGATGTTCACCACTTGCCATCTAAGGTGGGGACTGGTATTTGCCTCAAAACAGGGGCTGATTGCAACGAACACTGAATAAATATAGTCCGTAACAGCAGAAAAAAAAGGGTTCTGTTCCGGAGTTTACAGTTTAAAAACCCAGGCCTGAAGTCAAGTGTGGAAATGGGGCAGAACGTGCCAGATGTGTCATCAAGGGTTTCTTTCCCATCTCTTGATAAGTTGCTATTTTTGTAAGGAATCAGATCTGTTTCAGGAATCACCAGTGGTGAGCAAGAATTAGTCAAATTTAAAGACAACTACAAGAGAAGGTGTGCTGCAAATAGACTGGAGGAGGAAGTGGATAGCACACGCAGACTGAAGGTAGAAAGGATGGTGAGCATTAGTGGAATGGGAGGGCAAAAGGGGCGCGGCATTGAGAGGCAACTGGTCCTGCCGGATGCATGGTTAGTTCTGCCAAATCACCACGGCACCTGTGTTTCTGCTTAAGGTTCTCGTGTGGCCTGTCCTGAAGGGTCAGGATTCTTCTCAACCTGCTGATCTGGATTTGTTTAGAAATGTTGGCCCTAATAGGGGAAGTATTAAGCTGTATGGCCATACTGTCTTGGAAGTGGTTGACCACAAAGGGCTGGAGGATGCAGAGGCTTACAGGGTTATAATTCTGGCAGGGCTGTGTCTTTCCCACTCCACTCAGCCATGGCTAAGGGGCTGTTTCCCTGTCTGCTCTCACGTTCCCTTCCTAAAATGCTTTTCCTCAGCTATTGAGGTGGCACTAAGCACCTACGGGTGTTATTAGTCACAGCCCTGACAGTGTCAGGGGACGCACAGCAAGCCATCAAGAAGGCACAGCTTTCTCAGCGATTCTTCTTCTAATAAGATATTTAGGAACAAATCCCAAGTGCCATGCCAATGCTTTTATGAACCTGCTTCAGAGCTGGAGTTAGTCCTTTGAGTGCTGAAGCATATTCTTGTGATTTGAATCAACAGCCTCCTTCCACTTAAGCAACCAAAAATATATTTTCATGCTTGCTTCTGCTACAACTAGAGTATAATTGCTGGGGTTTTGTTCATGTAAAACACTCATTTTTAGTTGGTTGTTTTTTTTTTTTTTTTTCCCTGAGTGGAAGATTGCCACAAACCAAGAATCTAAACAGTTCACAATGATCATCCCTAATTCTGAGGAGATATATCGCCATTTTTATTACTAAATACAACCATCCATGTGCAAAACAGAATACCATCTGTCAGTGAAAAAGTAACCTTTTTTTTAATTATTGTGTAGTTTGGGTTTTGTGTTTGTTTTTGTTTTCACAGGGATAAACTAGAAGTTGTAATCTTGACTTTTGCCATGCCTGACCTAGCAGCTTTTTATAGCTAGTGGTCTCGAAGAGCCATATAAGTGGAATATTTATAACTAATTGTAAGCATGTAGTGAATTAGATGAAGTTTTCCTTATAGTTAATAAACAACTGTTTACAATTAGTAAGCATTAGAGTTTCTGGTCCTGCACATCTCTTCAGATCAACCAGTCAATCAGAGACTAGAGCACTGTGTGCCTACAGTGGGACATGTGCTCTACAATCAGCAAAATAGTCTCTTTTCTTTTTATTTTTCTATGACACAACATGCAAAAGAATATAGGAAGGTGAATTATATTTTGTGTATAATGAACAAACAAGAAGGGCTGTGTCACTCATAAACAAGTAGTAAGTGTAATCTGGGCTGTGATGATTTAGTAATGCCTTTCCTAACATATAACCACAAAGGGGAGGATGTGCCTGTACTAACCTCTGTGCTGTAACATTCATTTTCACTAGTGTTTTCAGTGCCATTGAAGGATCAAAGCAGATGATGGCTTTCTGCTGGCAAAAATTCTGCCTCTCCATTCCAAGACCTTTTTTGCAGTTTTCACATATACTGCATTACATTTGTTCTTAATATTCTGTATGGTTCTGTATTATTCCAAACTACTTAACTCTTTAAAACAATATCTGGTCATGTTCACAAGCTCTGTTGCTTAGTTTTCATTAATTTATACTGAAGGCTACTTAAAAGAAGGGATAACGGGATAACCTCTCCTGCTTGTACAGTAGACCAATTGCAGAGACAAAAGCCAAGTTCATGGCTTTCTATGTCATTAGTCTGTGTATTTTACATGGCCCTGTCAGAAAAGCTTTGTCAAAACAGGTGACTGTAAGATGTGCCTTGGGATAGTCACGCAATATAAAGCAAGCTGGGTGTGACAGAGATCAGAGATGAAAGTTGATGACTGGACTTAATGTGATGTGAAATGTTTTTGTATAGTAGCTGTCAAATGCTGTGTCATAATTATAAAAGACATGGTTGTTACTGGAGATCAGTGGCTTAATGGTGAGTAACCACAAATAAACAGACTGAAGCGGTTGGAATTGGTGAGCTCCAGGGGTTCCTTTCAACCTTAAGAAACTGTTTCTTAAATAATTTTGTTGATATGAATAATTCACTGCTTTGTCAAATAAGCCAAACAGGCAGGGTATTATTTTTTCTCTTTGAGCAGAATTGCCTTTACTGCTATTTGCAGCTGGTAGAGATGTGGCCCACATTCAGTGCTGTTAAGCTGGTTTGCATACAGGTAGGATGTATGAGAAATACAGTCACAAAATGTGCTTGAGAGGCGACACAGAAAGGTTATACAATCCATGCTCCTGCTCTGGAACAAGGTTTTCTTGTCTGCCAAGCTACCTGAGAGCTGGTGCTAACAGTCAAATATTGATTACTTGATGATTTTAGTGACCATTAGAATTATTTATTATAGAGAGGAGGTTTAGAGATTAGGAAGAAATTCTTTATTGTGAGGGTGGTGAGAGACTGGAACAGGTTGCCTAGAGAAGCTGTGGATGCCCTAGCCCTGAAATTGTTGAAGGCCAAGTTGGATGGGGCCCTGAGCAACTTGATCTAGTGGAAGGTGTCCCTGCCCATGGCAGGGGAGTTGGAACTAGATGATCTTTAAGGTTCATTCAAACCCAAACCATTCTGTGATTCTATGACAGAACCACAGAGATTGGAAGGGACACCTGGAGGTCTGTCAAATATCCTTCTCAAAGTATATTCAGCTGGAGGAGGTTGCTCAGGGCCGTGTCATGGTGGATTCTGAATCTCAGTAAGGATGGAGAGTCCACGGCCTCTCTGAGGAATGTGCTCTGGTGTTTGACCACTCTCATGGGAATTATTTTTTTAAACCTATATCTAGTCAGAATTTTTCTTGCTCCAGCCTTGTGACCATTGCCTTTTGTCTTTCCACCAAGTACCATCTTCTCTGTACCCTACAATCATGTCGTATTGTGACCATTGTTTCTTATTTGCACTGAAATAGACCCTAAAGAAGCAATGTTGCAGTCCCAGCTCTTCCACAGAGCTGCAAGAGGACAGTAAAACCTCTTAATAGAGAAGCATATGGTTTTTTAGTTGTTTGAAAAGCAGTTGTGCAGATGCTGTTTCTTCTTGTTTTAAACTTGCTTTTGAATAGTTGCTAGACAGAAAAAAAGCAGCATTGTCACAGGGCAGTGAAGGACATGAAAAAAACCCCAGCAAACAAACTTTTTCCTATTTTCTAACATCTTCCAAGGAACAGCAGTGTTACACATTAACATTCATGAATCAAGAAATCTACTGACTAGATTACCTGGAGGTATTATTTCACTCTGCTAAAACTTGGAAAGAGCAAGTTAAATCATTCTGTTTCTGCTACTGAGCCTCCATTAAGGAAAGAACCTGCAAAGCTGTACAGGTGTATGCATGCATGTTAGTGCATGCAACTTGTGTGCCCAGTACCTGTGCACACTGATGCCTTCCATAACAGCATTTTATCACTTCACAGTTTTGTGAGCATAACTCTCCAGGCATAGCTGTCTACCAGTGCACATAATTTAATTAATATGCTTGCATGGACCGATTCCATGGCTTCACTTAGTAATCAGAGAAGAGGAAAAGTTACTCTGTAACTACAAATGTGTGAGGTACAGAGGGGAAAATTATGATTTCATGTGGAAATTCCATGAAATCTCCAGCTTTAACCTCAGAAATAGAGTTAGCAGTAAAGCCTAGTTAGTTTTTACAAGTCATACTAATTTTCAAACACAAAAACTTCCATACTGACACAGAGTGACCTTCATGATTCTTGTTATTTAAAGATTCTATTCAGCCTTTATGATGGATTAACTAAGCTCTTTATTGGAAACTCATAGATGCCCAATGATCATTGATCATCTCCAGGCTACACAGAATGTGCAGAGCACGTTCCCAATTAGTACTTTCTCCATGCATGTGTTGCTTCCAAAGGGCTGATATTCAAAAATCATGAGGAAAAAAAAGAGATGGAAATTGATTATGAGGAAACATTTTTATACAAAAGATGTGAATGGAAATTAGGTCCTCAGGACGCATTTATTGTAAGAGCAGAAAGATGCATTCTGTCATTAAGATAGTTTTTGTTGGGAAAACTAGTCTTGGTTCAATAAGGAAGTGAAAACAACTATTTGATATAAACAAAACATGAAAACAGTGAGGAAACTATGCATATTGATCAATATAAAAAAATTGCTCTGCAAATTGATAACACGAAACTAGAAATATGAAGGAAAATCCATAGCAGATATTTTCTACATATACCTGAATTAAAAAAAAGAGGTCATAGTGAAGGCATAGGTTCTTCTAAATTGCAAGGCACAAACTGTTAAAATAAAAGGGGTATTTGGTGCAGGGTTCTTGGTTTTGTTTGTTTTAAAAAAAGTAACTTCAGGAGATCAGCTAAAAACATTCCTCCACTTGATGGCAACTGTTTATTTTTGTCAGAGGCGTTTTGCTCATCTGGAAGGAAATGCATAAGGCATAACTCATTTCGTAATTAGTTTTGGTGAAATCGGCTGGCCAAAAAATGTACTACTACATCTGGGAATGACATAAATTACTATATACCTGCCCCAATCATGAATACAGTTGGGGACAAACCTACTTTTATAGTGCTATAGAAATATATGCCTTGAAGCCAGGGCTATGTGTTTAAATTAGGCAAAAATTCCTAGTATATAAAGCAGGGAACACATTAGCATGCTATTTCATATCAGGCTTATTTTATAATTTTATATATGGTTTCATTTCAGTACCACTTTGTAAGTGAAAATCTTTATGGTTCGGTTTGGGCTAAAGTTTGCTCTTTGTAATTTCCTATTTCACTGATGACTAATTAATAGTAATTAAAACAATCTTCAAAGAGTCTGCCTTACCAGGATTTGGATGTAGGTCCACCCTAACATGTGCAGCAGTATTTTAGTGTTGGACTAAAACTAGAGGTCACATAACACTCTGCAGATTGCAGAGCTGTAAGTAGAAAAATTCATTGCAGGGGGTATGTCAGGGAAAAATTAATATGAAAACAACAAACCAACACCCCTCCCCCCCCAAAAAAAAACCCAAACAAAACAACCAAATCCCAAAACAAGAAGGAAATACAAAAACTAGAACCAAAAAACCCTAAAACCAACCAACCAAGCAAAACCCCACCCCAACAAACACATTCCTTTGGCTATGATTTTTTTTAATGAATGCGTATGGTTATAGCTTATCCCACAAAGCAAAGGCTTTTACATGAATGGCTTTTACATACGCGAACATGAACGTTCCCTCTACACCTGATGACCAGCCCATACCACTCCTTTGGCTTTTGTCTGTGGTACTATACATTGACCACATAGCATCTCTGGCCACTAGAGCCGGTTCAGCGTGATGCAGGATTATCGTACACCAAGAGCCAAGTGTGGGAAAAGTGACCTCCACTATTAGCACCAGTGGAAGAGGTAATGAGGAAAATTTGAGCATCGAATTCGAAAATTTTAGGGAAGGGAGACTTCCACGAGGTATTTTAAACAGCGTACCTCCATAGGAGGGGATGTGAGTAGCGGAACACTTGTTACTGTGATCCCCAAACCCATGTCCCTGTGCTTCAGGAAACTTCTCCTTGCAGGAAACGCCTCCCTGTGCTGGCCCAGTCCCCGGCTCAGCAGCAGCCGGACCGGCCCCGGCCCCAGTCCCAGTCCCAGCCCCGACCCCAGCGCCGCCCCCGCGGCCGCCCCCGGCAGCAGCGCAGGTCGGGCAGGCTGGGCGGGCAGGCTGGTCGGGCAGGCTGGGCGGGCGGCGGGAGGAGCGAGGCGCGGCCGGGCCGGGCTGGGCCGGCACAGCCCGCAGTGCCCTTCCGCAGTGCCCGCCCGCGGGAGGCTCCGCTGCCCGGCTACTGTTCTTGCCGGACTTTCGGGCTGCTGTCCTTTTCCAGCCCTTCTGTGCCCGCGGCATGGCCGGGGTGCCACAGGGAGAGCGCCTCTCCTTCCGCGCCTTCCAGGCCGCCCGGCCCGCCGGGTGCGAGTATGGGTATGGGCACGGAGACGGGCTGAGCGGGCTCCGGGAGCGAGAGTTCCCCCGGCTCCGAGGTACCGTGGGCGGCCCCGAGGGGCTGGAGGGGGCGGGCAGGACTGCGGGGGGCGGGCCGGAGGCGGGGGACGCCCGGGCCATTCCCGTCTCGACTCGTCTTCTGGCCTTGAAATCGCTGGTGCGAGGAACCGGAGGCGGGGATGCTGGGAGGAAGGGACGCGCTCAGCTTGCTGCAGTTCTCTCAGCTATAGGAAGGCGATAAGGGGGCGCTCTCCTCCCTCTCACTCGCTCCCTCTCCCCTAATGCCCCAGAGGTGCCGTGGGTCCAGTGTTTTGATACAGCATTTTGATACAGCAGCAAAATGCAAAGAGAGAGATTCAGGGCGGGGGAAGGAGGGGAGGGAGAAATAAAAATGGTAAACCAGCCCTTGGCTAGCAAAAGTTTGTGGTTAGGCAGGCCTTTGTGAACTACTTTTGCAGATTTGTATGGATTTTCCCATCCCCCAGCATTCAGCATCCTTGCACATGCTACGTCAAATCTAATCGTGATGGTTATAAAACAGCAATTTATTTTACTTAAAGGGGTATTTTACTTAAAGTGCCCATGATATTAGCACTTCAGAATACTTGGGGGAAAAACAAAGTGGGGAGTGGAGTAAATAATATCAGTTTGGATGTCCTGAAACTGCTATTTAGGCCACTCTTTCTGTTAAGTTTCATATTACTTCTCTTTTCGTAGTATCTTTGAATTCTGGTTATCAAATACAGGAGTGGGCTTTCTCACACAGGGGTGTTTAGTAAAGAATGGAGTTACACTTTGCTTCTAGAGGGATGTGGATAAAAATTAAGCAACAGTTTGAAGAACCTTAAGATTCAGTAGTTGATTTCACAGTCTGGTTTTAGGCAGATTAGTTGTGTCACTGAAAGTTTGAATACAAGAAATTGCTTGTTCTAAATTCAAACTTAGATTCTGAAGAGTGGGTGTTTTGTAACTCAAACATTATTTAGGCATTTAAGCTAATGACTTTTCAAAACTCCCAAGTATCAGAGTCATTTCTCAGAGGCTCCCCAGTTTTGAAATGAAGTGTATCTGGTAACGAATGATGTCTGGTAAATCAGTCTGGTTCCCAAAGAGAGGTTACTGCAAAGGCAGAGCATTAGGAGTTTTCTTCCATTTGAAAATATTTTGGCTAATGTAGGCTACTGAGTTACACTTTGGTTATGCAACCTACTAAAATAAGATGTAGATGATAGATAATTTAGAGTATTTGTAGAAAAAGATAAATAGGTATGAAATAGAATCTGCAACACTATTAGCTAATCGAAATCACATAATTGTCTATGGTAAGATGACCTACGTTGCAAATTCCTTCAGCCCTTTGTTTTCCTCTTTCAAATTTTAGCATTATCCAATTCGGAAACCCATCATCCATTCATCTTGAAAGCTTGTCACCTCTGTGAGGAAACTCAACATCCCTTAACTGGTTGCTGTACCTGCGTGTGGTATCCTTTGTCTTAAAAACAGTGGCATATCTCCTCTAGTCAAGAACTTGTGCCTTCAAAAAATTACCAGCAGTGCCAAATGAAAGGTGTCCGGGGACAGATTCCTAGGCCACATGTCCCCTGCCTTACATGTCTTTTTGTCTCAAAGCTGACTAAAAGTCCAGGATGGACTCCAGGAACTAACTGACAGTGGAGCAGTGTGTATGACAAGCATGTTGCTTGTATTTATACCTTGGGCTCCTTTTATTTACCCATGTAGATATATCCCCACTTGCTGAAGGTCTTGGCACATTAATGTTGATGTTATAAAAAGTTTTTTAAAGCTCTAGATTTTGTTGCCTTGTGGAATTAAGGCAAAGGAAAGGTGGCTATTGTACAGGTTGGCAGTAGCAATAGTAAGTAAAGGAACCTTCTCCAGATGACTTAGCAAAAATGAGAATTTAGCTGCTCAACCATTTTCAGTGGCCTGCCAGAATGTGCAGGTTGTGGAATGAGGTAGAAGTTTTACATCTCTAGTGGCCTTGGATCAGCCCTGTGGATAAGTCCTGACTGGACAAACAGTGATTCACTAAGGAACTTGTAGCTGTTCATGGGGTTTATCTCTGCTGGGTGTCTCCCTACTGCACCAAGTTCCTGCAATTTTATCCCTTCTAGTAAAAAGCAATCTTAACTTGTTCCATTAGGCAAAAGAGAATGACTTCTATTTTAAGGAGTTAACAGTAGTCATAGAATCAGAAAATGATTTAGGTTGGAAGGGACCTTAAAGATCACCTAGTGCCAACCCTCTTGCCATGGGCAGGGACACCTTTTACTAGACCAGGTTACTCAGAGACTCATCCAGCCTGGCCTTAGACACCTCCAGGTATGGGGAGTCCACAACCTCTCTGGGAAACCTTTTCCAGTGTCTCACTACCCTTATAGTAAAGAATTTCTTCCTAATATCTAATCCAACCCTGTCCTCTTTCAGTTTGAAGCCATTCCTCCTTGTCTTATCAGTACGTGTCTTTGTGAAAAGTCCCTTTCCATCCTTCTGGTAGGTCCCCTTTAGGTACTGGAAGGAGCTCTAAGGTCTTCAGGCTGAACAACCCTAACTCTCTCATCCTGTGCTCTGTTTATTTGGGGTACGCCTTAAACGTCTTGCCATCATTAAAGCTGGTTAGAAGTCCAGATTTTGCTGCTCACTTTTCTTGTGAACAGAGTTTTTTGAGTCCCTGTCTAGATATCCATGAATTAAGCCTAATGTTCAATTTTGGAAGTGTAATCTTCTGAGCACCATGTGATAATAATTATTGCATATCAATCTATTCGCTTCTTCCTGATTGCTGATGTTTTGTGGCATCCTCTCAGGACATCTTGTGCAAATTATGTTCTCTGGGGAAGGCATAAATTTTTTTGGTGTTTGCTTCCATGGTGCTTGGGCTTCTGTTTTAGCTCTAGTATGAATAGTTGCACAAATGCCTGTTGAGAAGAAGGCACAACAGACGTGTTATAGGGAACACCAGCTACCAGGCGTACTGTGACACCAGGATATTTCAAAGGTGGTCTACCTATGGTCCTAACAAAGTCTTGGGGAGTTTCACTTACAGCTCCATTGGAAGGAAAGTAAGGCTCATACTCAGTTTGTGTTGGGGATTTCCCCTTCAGGTTTTGTGAAGAGATAAAAGGAAGTACTTTACTTCCTTAAATCAGCAGGGATCTGTCTCTTTGGCACAGAAGCCTTAAATTTTCTCTTTTAAGCCAGTTTATCTTCACTTTTGTAATTCAAGGGCTGTTAGCTGATGGCTAGAGCAGCCCCTTCTAAAAATATATGTGGAGTCTGTGAAACGGATCCCTGTTTCACAGGCAGCAGTATATGTGCAATATGTGACCTTGACTTTAATCTTGTGAGCAGCATACCCTTATCTGCAGTGTAGGATTTTAAACTGTGCTTTCAAAATGGATAAGGAAATCAGCAGGAGTTTATAGATTCTGTTGTTAAGTAATGGGGATGAATATACTTCTGTGATGTTTATCATAGCAAAGAAAATATCAGCTTTTGTTTGTATTGTGGTTTTAAAAAAGAAAAAGCTGACGTGATTTCAATGCAGCACTTAATCCCAAGATACCTTTCCACTTTCAGTTGTGTGCCAGTGTTCTCTTTATATAGCTGTGGTGGATTAGTGGGAGATTTCCAAGAGCAATAAGCAGTGGATATTCATCCCCAAACAAAAATCAACATGTATTTGAGAGTATGTATTCTTTAAGGACTGCTGACTATTTGAAGACAGTCTTTAACTGAGGTGAGGTGGACTGTCACACTTAAAGTCAAATTAGTTGCTGTTCTGTACTTCAACAACAGTCAGGACAAATCATCTTACCTTAATAGCATGAATATTTGTGATATGTGTGATTACATACAAATAACAATAATAACACAACTTGCCTGTTAAACAAAAAGAAAAAGCAAACTAGGCTTTGAGTAACAGAATTGGCCTTTATTTCTTTGGAATTCCAATGATGTCCTGTGAACCAGTCAGCTGTACGAGAGCTTATTGTGTTGTTCAGTTAAGGAATAGCTGGGTACTGGATCTGACCTTACACAAAAATAAGTCCTTTTAACTCATATTGCTAGTAATTATTTTCCTGTTAGTAGGAGATCTTCTCTTTGTGCTGCAGTTAGTCCTCAGGGGCTTGGTTAGCAAAAGTCAGCTCTGTCCTCTGAGAACAGAAAAGCCTGTTTTGTCACGTTTGGGATAGTCTGGTGTTTTGGCTGAATTTCAAAAGTAGGAAATACATTCTGATGTGTCAGCTCAGAGTAATTTTGTTGATAGGTAGCTGATGCTCACATTTTATGAAACTTGTGAAGATGAGTGTACTGTAAGCCTGAAGAGTTGTGCTCATCTCATGATTGCAAATGTAGGCGACACCTTAGATTCTCTACTGCTTTGCCAGTTTGCTTGCCTTGTCAAACCAGATATTCTACCAGCCTCATGTCTGAGGTTTTTTCTTTATTTTGAAAAATAAAAAAAAAATTTGGAATAATTTTTGTATCCTAAAATAATTAGAGATTTTATTATTTTTTTACATCTATGGAGGTTTTTGGGGTTTGTTTAGTTTATTTTTTATTGTTTTGGGGATTTTTTGAGAGTATTCTGTTTGATCTGGTAGCTATCTTCTGCATGTGTATATGTTACTTTCTGCTGACTTTATAATTATTAGTAATTTTTATCTGTGGAAGAATCTTTTTAATCTCATTTTTTCTTTTTCTTGAAGACTAAGTGACTGTATTTTCAGCAAAACCTTTTAGAGTTAGGTTCTTTGAGCGATAGTTTTCTCTGACCAAATTAGCGATATGCAAGTCTGATCACGCTGTTTAAAAACCAGTTTGATAATGAGGGATAAGTTTATTTTGATTCATTTTTGTCTAAAGTCTATGCTGAACCAGGCATGTGCCATTTTATGGTCAAATACAATGCTTATTGTGATTCCATGATGCCCACCCACCCATTGCTGGCCAGAGTTAAGCCAGGCAGCTACAGTCCCAGGAGAGGCAGCATCTCCTGGAAAGGACAAATTATTTCACCCACATGCAGAGATTAGTGTATGTAAATGTTAATCCAGTGCTTACCTCTCCTACCAAGATGGCAGCAAAAGCAATGTGATGGCAGCAAAAGCAATGAGACTGCTTTTGTTGCCTCATTGGAAGATTCTGTATAGCTAGAAGCACTGCTAATTGTGCTGGAGAATAAGTCTCACTGAGTTACCTTATCTCTAGCTCATCCTGAACAGAGGTAAAATCTTCTAAACCTTTTGATTTTGGTGTCTAAAGCTCCTCTTCCTACCACTCTGCAAGCTTGTTCGCTCTTTCCTCAGTGGCTGTGAGATCTCTGGTGACCTGCTCCTGTTCTCAGTAGCCTCTCTGTCACAGTGTGATTTAATTTTGTGGAACACCTTTTTTTTTTTTTTTTTTTCCCACTTAGAAGGCAAAAGAAAGCAAAAGCAATTATCTTTTTTGAAGAAGGATGCTGGCAGACAGTTTGAAATGCTAGAAGACGACTGGGAAGATGTGTTTAATGGGTGGGGAAGGTATCCTAAAAAGAAACTGTTGTGTGGGAAGTGCAACCACACAACTACACGACAATTATTTTGTTAAAAAAAAAAAAATACTCAAGTAAAGCCTTAATGCTTCCTGTTGATTTCAAATTTGCATTTATCTACATAAGCTCTTGTCTAAAAAATTGATATCAAAGAGGAAGCGTGTGTGGAGCATAAAGTGGATTTAGTAACAGTAGTTGTGTGTTAGTTTCAGATGTTTTCGTCTGCCTAGATAGAAGTAACAGATACTGTTAGGGAATTCCTTAGCATTTCAAGGTTCAGAAGATAGTCTGCTCTATGCAGAACTGATCTTCCAATTGCTGTTAATGATGGACTTAGCTCTAAATGAAGAATAGTCATAATATTTCAGCACTGAATACAGTTTTAGTTACTTTAAAGTTTAGTTAGATGAAAAAAATTATCTGAAAGTTACAGGTTATCTCTGTTCTTTCTTGAATTGTATTATTCAGAGTAATAGACATAATGCATTTTTAGCTTGAGATTTGGTGTTGTAATACCCATATAAAGATGTTCACTGCACCATTACACTGACTCTGTAATCGCCTGTGTCACAACAAGGCATTTAAAACTCTCCCTGGAATACAGAAATGTGGAGCAGAAAAGCAAAGTCCCAAACCCTATAAACCTGATACAGTTGACATTAACTCAGAATATTCAGGGGGTATTTTAGAAATAAGTATTCAATCAATTCGAACTGGATTCTTTACAGCAGGAAATAATCATATGTGGTGTGGACATTAGATTTTTTAAATCAATATGTAGACATAAAAAGAAAAATTAGATTTGGAAAGATAATTTATGGAACTTCACAGATGCTGCAGGGTATCAGCCACCCATTTTAAAAAAAATGCACTTTTAATTAAAAGATACATTATCTCTAAAATTAATGTCTGTACAAGATGTATATTAGTATTTGAAAGTATTGAAACAGGCAGATGTTCTACTTAGAAAAGCACAAGATGCTTCTTATCTCTTACTCAAAAATTGGAAATGCACCAAAATCTTGTTCCTACAAAATCCCTTATCAGTGGAACTTCCTTCCTTCTCTTGCCTTTGCGTCCTCGTAAATTCTGCTGTTTGTCCTCCTCTGTTGTTCTGATTTTGCTACACGTGAGATGTGTATTGATTTCTTTCCAGCCTATTTCTGTGTGATGTATCTCATTTAATTTTTTAAAATTTGAAATGTAAGATTATTGATAAAAAACTATATGTAAGTTTCCTGACAGAAGTGATCTGCTTCTAGTGTTCCTGCACTTATAATGGAATTTTCTCTGCAAAATCAGAACCTGGCATGGGACGCTCTTGAAATTTCCATCATGTGTTATGGTAGCAATTCCTGTATCTGAGCTACTTGTCAGAAGTCAGTGTAAGGACGAAGAAATGGAGAGGTGGGAGGTGAGATTTTGTTGATCAACTTGATTCTTTGCATACTTGGTATCAGAGAGATGCTGCAAAGGCATCGCTTGGATGTGAAAAGACTGTCATTGAATTCAAGAAGACCATACTGCAGAGTGCTGCAAAGTAAAAAGCACTAATGTGAGAGGGTGATAAATGGGTAGACAGCACAATATGTTTGCACAGCAAGAGGCTAGTAGCATGCTTTACTCTGAGATGAAATTTAGGAAGTGGAATGAGCTCCCAAATGTCTCAGGCTTTTTATAGTAGGTTGTCTTGGCCCAAGCCATCAATGCAGATGTTTTCCTTAATGTGACACTAAAGTACTAGTAAGGTGGGTTTTTAAAATTTTTTTTGCTTCCCTGAATTTAAAAAGGGAACTAAAAAGAAATTCTTGTTAGGAATATGCCAGCTTAGGGTTGGTATATTTTTTTCTCTTCCTAATTTAATAATGCTGTTGCTGTTACCATGTCTGTGTATTGAGAAAGACTGATTGATTCCTGTCTCACTTGGTTGGAGGGGATGTGTTTTGTGGAGGCATTAGGAAAAATGGGACGGGAATGTCAAGAGTTATGGAGAAGCAGGGGTATAGTAGGGCAGGAAGGCATAAAGGCAGGCCACAAAGCCTGACTCACTAAGTCAGACTTAATTAGTTTCATTGCTAATGAGGCAAGTTGTTACGCTCCTGGCAGTATTTGTGGCAGCCCAGATAGATCCTGTGCCATGGTGCTCTTTGCCCCTTCACCTTCTGTCCTTCTATAGAGAAGCAATTGCCTGCGAGATGCCTGTGATGGGGATATGACCCCACGTAGGCAGCTGTTGTGAGACCGTCATGCAGGAAACTGTTAAGTCACTCTTTTTCCATTACGTGAGATACACATATTAAATTGGAAGGCAGAACTTGGGGAGAGGTCTTTCTCTCCCTGCTATTTTATTTCCCTCTTCTTACTTTCATCCTTGTCCTGACTCACTCCTTGTTTCTTGTAACAGCGGGGGGAATATGGCTTTAACAAGAAAAGTGAAAAAAAGATGTGGTTTCTGTGTTCATTCAGATTAGTCCCTGGAGCACCAGGATCTAAAATGCTTTTAAAAGAAAGCTGAGAACATGACTGGACAGGGTTTTTGTCAGTTACGGTCTTCCTAAAAGAGAGAGATGTGATCGCAAGGATGTGATATTTTGGTGACATCATTAGCTGAGGAAAAATGATTACACAACTAAGCTTACTTCTTCTAGAAATATGCAGAATAATATTCTAAATTAAATTTTGGAAAGATGACAGGAAGCTTATTTGAAGAAATATTCATTAATTAAATTAATGTTGTGTGAATCAATTTCATTAATGCACAATTAAACACCAAATATCACTGTTTATACCCCTTTGCAAACTTATGAACAGGTCAGGTGAAATTACACAGTCATCAGAAAGTTTGTCCGGTAATATCTTCCTGAAGAAGAAATTGAAGACCAGGATTTTCCACATTTTTATGTTCATGCCACACAGCACATTAAGTTGTCATAATTCAGTAGTTTGGAACTGATGGTATCAGTAATGGGTTCCAACATGTGTTGCCTTTCTTTAAAAAAAAGGACTTTGTATTGCTGTTGAGTAAAATACACTGTTTGTCTGCTCTGACATTCATTTCCCAAGTAACTTATTAAGAAGTGTAACTTATTAAATATGTGACTTGGAGTTGCATTTTTATTTATTTGTATACGTACCTATAATTTCTTTTAATGGTAAACAGTTACAATTGACTAAAAACAAAATGTTACTTGGCTGCTCTGGCAGTATGCAACTTTTTATAAATGTCATCATTTTTCATTCATCACACACTAGGAAAATATTCATTACAGATTTAATCAATTTAGGAGTGTGTAAGCCCAGTGAGAAGAGTGGTGACTTTTCTTAATACCCTGTCCAATCTCAGTTGTGATGGATAATTTGTTTTGATAATGCACATTTTCTTCTTGTGAGACTGGATAAAAACAGAGAAGTGAAAGTGGTTAACTAGCAAGAACTCCCTACCTGGTGGACTGAATGGCCCAGAATTAAAAACTGCATGAAAAAGAAGCCTTTACCATCTGCAGACATGCTACTTTCTTCACCCCCCACACATAAACCCAGTAGTATTCCCAGCTTAGCTGGGAAGCTGAGTGAACTGGTGTTTGGACAAAACTGTATGTATATTATTGCATTCTGTTGTTGGTCATAGAGTTTGTGTTCACAAACAAATGACATATTTGATTGATTTATAAATTCCCATAAGACTGTAAATGCCTCAGAAGTAACATATTTTTGTCCAGTATTGGAATGGGCTGTCCAGGGAGGTGGTAGAGTCACTCTCCCTTGAAGTGTTCAAGAAAAAACTGGATGTGGCACTCAGTGCTGTGGTTTATTGGACAAGGTGGTGATCGGTCAAAGGTTGGACTCAATGACCTAAGAGATCTTTTCCAACTGTAAAGATTCTACGATTCTGTGATATCATGGAAGGTCATCATTAAGTGTAGCAATATGATAATGTTCCTCTTCTTACCACCTTAGCATAGATGCTTAGTGACAGGTACAATGCTGCCAAGACAGCCTAATATAACAAATGCAGGATGACTGTTTGCCCTTCTAAAAAGGAGATAATCTAATACTAGTATAAGTGCATAAAAAATATGCCATTTAAATTCATTAGAAGTGACTTGGAAGACTTGCAGTACATAAGAAATAAACTAAAAACCATGTAGGATATATTTTGGGTAATGTGAAATTACATAGAAGAGATATTAAAATGTATAAATAACTTTTAAGGGATGGCTGCAAAGGTGTAGTTTTAAGGTAGATTAAGGAAATAAGAGCGTGACACCTCTGAACTGCACTGCAGCTCACTTTTTCCTGGGACGTGCAGTCCCTGTGACTGGGACCTACAAACTCTCCTTTCCGTTTGTTTACAGCTATTTCTGGTTTGACTGAGGTGCATGTCCCTGCCAGATTTTTTTTGGATGATGAAATTAAGCCCTCTATTTTATAGATTGGTAGCTGTCTAGTTAATGTTATATCAATGGATTGTCTTAGTATCTCTCCAAACTCACCAAGAGCAGAAATACAGTAGGAAGGGAGAAAACTATGACAGTTGTAGTGGGAAAATCACTTTCTGTGTACATTAAATGTCCCCAAAAGCCATCTTAAATTGCAAAGCTGGAGTCTTCATGAGGATCACTCTTCCTTCCTTCCTCCCTCCCTCCCTCCCTTCCTCCTTCCCTCCCTCCATCCCTTCCTGCCTACCTGCCTGCCCGCCTCCCTTCCTGCCTGCCTGCCTTCCTGCCTTCCTGTCTCCCTCTCTCCCTGCCTTCCTTCCTACTTCCCTTCCTTCCCTGCAAGTTCTCTTTGATGTAGGTCTTGTTGAATCTACAGTTATAAATCTGCTAATTTTTTTGTAAATTAATTGTGGATTTCAGTGAAACTATTCTAAATTCATGCTCAGGTGAAACTCTCTAAAGTGAGAATTAACTAAAAATTTATGGCACTAGCAGTTTTATCTGCTCTTTGTCCTTCAGGGTCAGTTCCAGAGTAACAGATTAACTTCTCTAATGATCAGAAAATTAATAATATGTTTTGCTTCTGCAGACTAAAACCAGAATAAAGGCCCTGATTTTAGGTTTAGGTGGAAATTTAGCTTTTCATTAATTAGTATAGCAGCTAGTGATGTACTCGCAAATTAGCTAATGGCTCTACAGCATTGAAGGGATTACCATGCATTGAAGTGGTTTTCCTATGAGTAAAACAATGCAATTATAACTGCAGCATAAAGGAAATCTATTCCTTGGGAAGCACCCTTTTTATCTTTTGGATACTCACAGTTTAGGATTTGTTACTGTTAAATATTTTCCTTAAGAAGAGTTGATCATGAGTGGCGATTCCCAGTTTAGTTGCATTCTTTAAAGCTTCTGCTGTCTGTGAAACACTGGGCTGAATGAAGAGGTGACGTATGAGGAAGGGGGAAGGAGGCAGATGTCTGGGACAAAAAATAAGCTTCTTCAATATCAATTTTTCCTGTTGCAATAAGCTCTTACTATAGTGACTTTCATAGCTCATTGTCAAGATTAGTTTTAAACCTTCCATCTTTTATTTTTGTAGAGGCTTAAGTGTTTTTGCTTGGAAAATAGAATTTAAAGTGATCTTTAGGTATAAGCTACTGTTTGGAAAGAAACCAGACTTTTGGGAGTGAGGGAAGCAGTAACAATGAGGTTGTCAGGAGCTGCGTTATGTTCAGGCTTGGTAAAGAGTGCAGAAAGCATCATTGCACCACATGGCTGTGGAACCGGGACTGCCTTCTAGTGAGCACTGCCATGGCCCCAGCTTCTGCTGACCCACTGGGAGAGATGTGGGCACAGAAGAAAATGCCTTCCTGTGGAACTATGGGAACCCTCCTTGCGATATAGGCTGTACAAAAACAAATGCTCCCTCCATCCCCAGTTTTTCAATATCAGCTTTCCCAAAGCATGGGGGCTACTCCAGTGAAATGCCTTCTAGGGGTTGACGCCATCTATTTCTCTCTCTTATAACTCATCCTCTTGGTTGTCCTTCGAAGCCTATAGTATGAGGTTGAGTATTTTGTGAATGATGAAAATGCATAAGTTCTAATAATGGCCAGTCTTCGCGAGCGAAGATTTGGGAAAGGTCATTAACCCTTCGAGCCTGCGCAGTGGATTTTTTAGGTGAGACACAGCGTGCGCTGAACTGAGCCCACCCTTTAATCCTGAGGTTCATCTGCCGGGGCCGAGCAAGCTTGGACAGTGGCAGTGAGGGTCTCAGGACGTAGGTTTGTTTAGAGTGACCTTCTCTTAGATGGATTGCCTTACAGGGCTGACGAGCTCCATCTGCCCGGGGGGCTGGGAATCGAACCCGGGTCGCAGCGGTGAGAGTCCTGCACCCTAACCACTACATCAATACTTTATTTTAGTGAGTTTCCTTTCTACCTGATATTTTTCAAGAGTTGGAGGAAATCTTCCCCTCTTTTCCCCCCATATGTCAAATCTAAAAACATCTGCTTTCACTGGAATATTTATATCCTGATTAGAAATAATAAAGGCAAATCCAGCTTCTTAGCTGAAGCTACCCATTTAAAAAACATTATGAAAACCTCTTTTCCTTTGGATGGGTGGACTGTTGCCGAGTTCACAGTGTGTAATGCTTGTTTGGAGGCACTCAGTCAATTCTCAAAGCTTTGCATCACTGAGCGTGACAGCTCCTGAGAGATTAAATAGCTGTTACCGTCAGAACTTTAATCAGTTTTTCTTCCATTTCTGCAAGTACAGGGAAGGATAGGTGTACTTGTAAAGTGTCACAAGGATTACACTGCAGCGCTTCTGGATAAACTTCAGTGGCACTGAAGAGGGGGAAACAGTACCAAATAATCTCATGACAGCTGTTTCTAAAAGTGTTCGATCAGATCTTCAAATCTTAATACTAGATACCTTGTGTACATCCAGCCTCTGATACCAGTCACTTCTGCATCTGTTTTCTTCCATTCTAGTGGTAGAAATGTGATTAGGTACTAAACTAATCCAATAGCAGTTAATTTACAATGAACTCTCCTCAATCTTACATGTAAAATGATTTATAATGAGTGGGTATTGGGAAGTTTGGGGGAAAACCTGCCTTCAGCTAATTCCCACTCCTTCAAATGCCTCTTAAACTTAATGTTTAGAAAATGTATTTTATCTTTAAAAAGTATCTGGATTGTTTTACATGGGTTCTGTTTAAACAGCATGAGAACTCTCAAATGAGTAAAGTTGATATTTATAATATAGTTATAAAAAATCTTCCAGGTATGAGGGGTGGGGCATGGAAGGGAGCCTCTTGTTTTTTTCCTTTAGGACAAGAGACTGGGGGAGTGGCATTGTGGAATTGATTTGTTTTGATTTGTTTATTTGTTTGTTTTATAATCTAGCTACATGGCTACATGACTTGTAGTCTTTCTACACGTCTCCTTTTTTTTTTTTTTTCTGGCTGTAGATTGAATTTCTACTTAGTTGTAGAAAAGAAATAGCTGAATCTAGAGGAGAAATTTTACTGTTTAGGCTCATAATTTAAATGAGTTATAGCGAGTGTTGCACGCATTGAATCTACTTCACTGCACTGTGTATTCCATGTGGAACGACACAGAAGAAAACTGCGATCGAGTCTAATATATATAGTCTCTGGATATATGTTGGTTGGGGTTCCCAGCTTGTAGACAGGAATATATGAGAAAAATGAAACACTAGAGAAAAAAGGTTATACAAGGAAGAATCTATTCCCGTCAAAACTGATTGTTTCTTATTGTTTTTCCACTGAGCAGTTATTACAATGGGTATATATACAAATCTAAACATAAATAAATATAAATAAATGCCTCTCCCTATATAAATCCAGGAATTTTACTCTCCCTGTGATGCAAACACAAAGTGCCCAACCGTCGTCTTTCATAGCAGAAGGAAGAAAAGTGTTTCAAGTTGAAAGGGGGACAGAGGCAAAAAGAGCATGGAGTAGGCATAGGGAAAAATTTGCCCTTAATGCCTTTCTTGTTGTCCGTCTGTGAGCAAAAGTGGGAGAACGGAAGCCCATAATTTGCTCTGTAGGAAAGAAAATAGTCTGAGTACAGCATGCAATAACTGATCTTACACGGTTCACTGTATATCTGTACCCTGACTTCCTGTGGAGGTAAAATATGAGATACCTGGTGTCTGTACAAAATTTTGAGGAATACAGGCTTTCCATCTGGAAACAAACTTCCTCAAAGCAGTTATCTCGCATGAAACCTGTATTGTGTTCTGTGCAGCTAATTGCCTGAGTTCATTCTAGCTTTACTAGTGGGGAGCCATTAATTGCATTATGATCGTGATTACATGACATAATAGGGATCATTTCCATTCTGGTATTTATGGCACAGACTTGGAAAGGAGTTCTTAGAAGTAAAGGGGTTTGGATTGAAACATATAGAACCAATTGTTGTATGCACTGAGTTAGATGCATTCCTTGAGTTATCGTTGTGTCAGAATATTTTGACCCAGATTTTTTTCCCTTTAGTTGTTTGAAATTTGGGTACTCTACTTTGAAATGTGGTGGGCAGGTTGAGGCAGCTAGCTGAATCTGATTTACAATAGTTGTGATTTTACAATTCTTTGAAAATCCTGTCCTTCTTGAGGTAACTGTAACTAAGGATACAAATGACGGCACTGTAAGATACTAATTTTAAAATTTAAATTTTTATTTAACCAGTTTGATTTTCTTGTTGCTTTGCTTAGAGTTATAATCCTTTCTCTTACATTTTCCAGAGCCCTAACCCATACCTTGGCCTTTCTGGAAATGCCTCCACTGCGAATGTTTTGTAACTATTTTAGAATTGATGTGTTTAGGGTTTTAATTTTTATATGTCCAGAGTATTCTTTTGGTGAAAAATGTTCATGCAGTTTTGCTAAAAAGTAAACAGGAATTACAAATTAATTTCATCTTACCGACAAATAAGTAGCTTTAAAATGCAAATGTACTATTGTTGCCTTAAACATACTTGCTTTGAGGGAATAGGGTGATATTATGTCCACAAGCACAAATTCAACAAAATATAGAAGTTTTGGGATATAATAAGAGCTCATTACAGAAATATATATATCTCAATGCTATTCTGAGTTGTTACTTCTAGTTATAGAAAGTCTAAGGAAGTATTTGAAAATTAACAGTGCATAAATTAGCTTTGAAATATTAGCAAATTACTATTACTTTTCCAATTACAATAATATTGTTCATTATTAATTTGATAATTCATTGTCATAAATAATGCTCACCTCACTTAAAATTCCTCTCCACCTTCACTTCATCTCACAGAATCAATTCCTGAATTTCTTAGGTTGTATCACTCTCCATGTGTCACCTGACATCCTTTGCCCATGTAAGGAACAGGTGTGTTCAGCCGTCTGGTTTGTTCAGCATTGGTAGAAGTGGTCTGTAAAGAGGGAACAGGCTTTGGCCTGGCTGGGGAACTCCAGCAACTCCAGCACTTCAGTATGGCTGTGCTAGTTATGGAGGCTCCACATAGGACCTTGCTACCCATAGTCAGGATCCAGTCCTGTAGTCAGTTCTGGAGGCAGAGTATGCTATGCGTGGTTTTATCTAGATACTATTTTCAAGTATCTTGTGTCAGAAATTGAGTAAGATATGTTGTATGAATGTTCCGTCTGGTCTTGTCATTTATTCAAATATTATACAGTTCGTGGGGAAAGACCTTGATTTTTAAATACGTAACGTTTTCTCAGCTGCCTTGAGGCAAAGTGCAATAGCTGATGTTGTGGCAGAGTTGTTATTTTAAGATCAGAATTCAGAGATTAGGGAAGCTATAATATTTGTTTTCCTGTGCATAATATTTTACTCATTCTCAAAGCTAGTCTAGTGTTACTGAGGCCATTTGTACTGAATAATTTATGGTGAAATTATAATTCTTTTTAATTTCTCAAGTCGTTAGTATGGAAAGAAGTCCTTTAATTGAGAGAAATTATGCTGTGATTTAGTGAAGCACAGCAAAATATTCTTCAGGTGTGTGCTTATAAAATCAGGATAATGTTGTAATTGCTTTATTGCTGGGTCCATTATAAAAAAAAGGAACAACTGTAAAACTCATTTTTGTAGCCAAAAGTATCCACTTGAAGGTTGCTACCAAATATAAAATTCTGTATATTTGTGTCAGTAGTGTCAAACTGTTACTGGGTTTGTGATGCTCAGATATTTATGACTCTTAGTACTAACATAAATCAGACTAACTTCACAGGTGGCCCCAAATACTACCTTTATTTAAATATAGAGCATCCTTATAAACAAAGTAAAGCTGCAAAGGAGAAGTAGTTGACTGAGTGGACTTGCATGGAGATGAACAGAATTAGAACTCAGTCCCCAGTACTGGAATTCTCTAGTGAATGCAAATTTATTCAAGTTAGAATTGTGCCTGACTCTCTTCAAAGACATCCACCGATAACTGTTGTTAAAGTATTGTTACCACATGTTGATATTGTTTTTCTTGAGTGTTGATGCTGTTCTGTAGATGTTAATTATGATTGAGATTGAAAGCAGATGTGATGACTTCTACGTTATCACTGCCAAAAATATCAAAATGTACAATAAGGAAAGCGTTAGAGAAGAGAAAGTGGAAAAGAGCTGTAAGGGAAGAGAGTCTTCAGATTCACATCTGCTTTGCCTTATGTTCTGCTACAAGAAGCGATATGAAAACACTAATTAACCTCTTAAGGGGATACTTATGTACCTATATTCATATAGCCATCTCAGTGCTGCATACACAGGCATGTTTGTGCATATTTGCAAATAAAGGTGTATAATATGTGCTTGGAGGAAACACTTAATCACCTAGATGCCTTGAATATACCTTGGGAGCAGTTCTTCATTTGATGTAACTAGTAAGCTGATTTATGTAATTTTGAGATTCTGTTGCTGTTGCCTGTTATTATAACTCTCCTATTCCTTTTGTCAATTTATTATTACAAATGTTGCACTTATAAAAATGATGCCTGGACTTCTACAGACTTCATGCATACCCCAGAGACTGAAGACGTCTGTAGATGCCAGGTGAGGATATAGCAATATGAGCTATATTTTATTAAAGAAAGGAAAGCTTCATTTGTTTCAAAGGTCATTTAAGCTACTGTACAGATCGTAACCCAGCTCTTTAACTTGGCCTGGGACCAGAAAGGTGATCAGTGCCGTGTATTTAGAAAGTGCTGATTATAGTGTGTTTGTTACTTATTTAACTCAGAGTTCAGCAGAGCCTTATAATTACTTCAAAGGCTCTGGATACCTTGATGTGTGTTCTCTTGTATTCTCAGGTTTGAATAGAGCTTGCTTCTCTTTGCAGACTTGAGGTCTCTGTGACCTGAAGGCAAAGTTCTGCTTTGGTTACTCATTGTAGTACAGCAGAAATGCAATCAGACTTCTCATGGGTTCCTTTAGATTCTCTGGACTTTAGAAAAGACTTTTTTTGTCAGGTTGCAACTCTTTGAGTTCAGAGAGCCTGTCCTTTGAAACTGTAATATCTGTACCCAGTGTAAGGTAATGTCTTTGGAAAGAGCCATAAATTCCTCCTTCTGAACAGCTTTATGGCAGTGTCCAGCAGTGGATTGTTGCTGTCCAAAGTCAAATTCAAAGTAACAACTAGGCTTCCAAAAGCTGTGTCATGTGTTCTAAATGATGTGTTTGTGTCAACAGCTCAAGAGATTTTTGGTTTTCTTTTAGAAAGCTTTAACAAGCTGGACATCAGTGAAGTTAAAAAAAATAGCGTATCCGGAAGCTGCATGCTGTTGTTCCTATTTAAAGCAGGCCTGTGTTGGATAGGATTTCTCTCACATACTGCGGCATTCAGACTTACTCATTAGGAAGCTTGCATTTTTGTCAGAAATAGATAACAAGTCTCTGCAGTTGTCATACTGTTTCAGACTTAAAAACCGTGGTTTCCTGTAACAGTATTTTTTGATAAATGTACTTTTTCATTCCTAATACGTTCCTGAAAATGGTTGTTGAAGAATTTTAATCCATGCTCAGGAAGACCCCTAATAAATGGAAAATAACTTGTAGAAACTAATTTAGACCAAGTATATTAGGGTAATACAGAACATTTATATCAGTGTATAATTGCATACCTATTAAATTATTGCTAGAAACCTGTTTGTTAGATTTTTTTTTTTTTTTTTTGAGTGGGAAAAATTTTGTTTTCCAATTAGGGGATGCTTTTTGTGCTGAAGTATTATTATTTTGTGGAGGTATCAGGAAGCTACAGTCATCCTGGAAAAATTTGAAAAATAATTCTTATTTTAAAAAGTCCCTAAATAAGAAATAATTTATTTAATGAATTATGTTATTGACATCTGTATACCTAATGAACTTCAGTACAGGTAAAGCAGTTGAGTATAATCTTACCATTTAGATTGGTCTGCTTATGGTTGAATAGTCTCACCTGAGGTGAAACTTGGATCAAGAACTATAAAGTAAAAGTTAAACTGTCTTGCTTTGTGGGGAATTGGTGCCAAAAGATTTTATGATGGAAAAATGTCTAGATTAACCCAATACATATGCAGAAGAAAAGCTTATACGTAGTTTTTCATGCATACTTACTATCTCTGTAATAAAATCTCTGTATTTCTCTGTCTTATTAAAATTAAATTCTTTGTATTAAATATGAAGTAGTTACTCAGCAGCAATACTGAAACTCCTATGCCTAAGATTTTTATGTGCTATTGTTGCTGTCTCCTGTTTGTGATTTTAGTTTATGTTGGTGATTTCTCACTGGTGAAAAGGTGATACAGGAGGTCTTGGTCAAGAACTGTATGGGGACATTTCAAGCATTAAACCTCTCCTTGGTTTAATAATGATGTTTTTTTTCTGACTGCACTGCAATCAGTTAGGAGTGTAAATCATGTCAGGAATAACAGTTAGGAGTGTAAGCCAAGAGATATGGATGTGGTTGTCTAAGGAGGTATTTTTCCAGTAATTTTCCAGAATTTTTCCAAAATTCTGAGATCATCTTCTGGAATGTGGGTTCTTCTCCCCCACCTCATTCTCTCCAATCCCCTGTTGCTCCCAGAGAAAGGGCTTACAGCTGGGACTGAAATGGGTTGTTGGAATTATCATTCATTAAGAATAAAGGAAGATGACATTTTTAGCCAGTGCAGGTGGAGAGGAATTACGGGGTTGTCCAGCAGAGATATATTTGTTGAAACCGAGTGGGTGAAGATAGATATTAAAGCAAAACAACACTGACATGGGAGATATGAGAATACACTGATCATGGAAAAGCACAGTCTAGAGTTTAAGATGTAGTTTCTTACTAGGAAGATGCAATTCTGAGTCACTGTTCTGGTTTGAGCAATATAGACTAGCAACCTACCTGTTTTTCATATGGAATTAGCTTGGCTGATGAGTGTAGTTCTGTAGTATAGCAAAGGACTGCCACTGACTGAGGGCCAGGAGAATCTTCTCAGATCTCTCATCTTACAAAAGGGTGGTTTTGACTGACAGTCCTCCCACTCTTCATTTCACATTCTTCAAATTTATGCACGGTTCCTCTTGATAATGTGGTCATTTGGTTTACAGGGTTTTATCCCCGAAAGATAAAATTTATGCTGAAGGCAAACTTATGTTTTCCTTATTCTTATATCCCTGAAATTGATCTTCATTACCTGTTTCTGTCAATGGACTTTTTGCTGGATGGTATAAGTAAATCAAGAGCTGAAAGTGTCTGTGGGGAACCTTGTGTGAAGAACTTCTATTTGAGAATAAATTTACTACTGGTTTGCAGTATCAGCCTCAACTCTTCACCGGAAAAAGCAGCAGAGTGAAGTGCTGTTGCATTCACCAAACAAGGTAGTAACGTGGTCTTGTCACTGAGAAGGAATGATGTCTGGGAAGTACTTCTGTAGGGCCTCAACAGTGAGGATAACTGATTTTCGCTGTCATTTTACATGCATTGTGTGTACCAGTTCTCATGTGGGTGTTTAATTATTGCTATGGTTGCAAGTTCACCCCAAGGCTCTAGCTACCAGAGGCTCATAGTGAATTATTTCTATGTAATGAAATGATATTTAAGGGAAAAGGGTGAAGAAAAGGGTTACTTTTTTTATTTCTGCTGTTTTGAACTTAGTTTGTCTTCTGTGTTTCTGGAAACTCATAAAATAATTTAAAAGGCTTTCTATATATCCCTACACAATTTAATTTGATATATTTTGGAGAGAATATTTAGAGTCATTATTTTGTCCTAGATTTTATACGAAGCTCATTATTTCAGGTCACAGAGCAAGAAGTAGAACTGACTAGAAAAGACAGTTTCAAACATCTTGGCATGTTGTTGAAAGTCTGGATCTGTTTTATGGAAAGAATGGGAAGGAAAAAGGAGCGGGTGTACGCTACTAGAATATGTAGCTAATGACAACTGTTATAAACAATTATTATTATGACTCCTTAAACATTGCTTTTTACCATCGTGTTTTCATCTCTAGAGGGAATTCTAATTGCCTTTTGCCTACACAAAAGTTTATGTTTCTGTGAAATTTTCAGCAAAATCAATGCAAGCATTTTCCAGTAATAGAAGAATGGGGAATATGTTCTCTTTTGACTATTCTTTCATTTGATCAGTTGCATCAGAGAGAAAGGGAAAAAAGAAAGAGACTAAAAGATGGTCATATCTTTGCTAGGGAGGTGTGAGAGCTGGTTTCGGTCTGAGCAAGTTACAGTTGTTTGAAGACTTGCATAAATATGAATCACTTGTGATTTATATTTCATCCAAAGACTGCAAGACAGCAGGCTGCCGTATGTTATTCACATGAAGCTGAGGTACCTCTGATTCATGCCCACAAGTAAGACTTCAATTGGTCTCACACAACCTGTTAAAGGTGTCTCTGGAAATAACATCACTGACTGCAGTTGATATTTAATCATGCCCCAGTGATGCACTGAATAAAGCAGTGCCTTACAGGTAGTCCAAATGGATGAAAGTGGGTGCTGATTGATCCCTTTACTGCAGTCCCACTTAGCACAGGAGTTGGCAAATGAAGAAATTTGATGGCATGTAATTTTATTTTTTTCCGTAGCTGTAAAAGATACATTTCAGAGGCTTGGATGTGAGTTCTTAATAAATGTGAAATCCTTACTTTCTTTTGAGCTCACATCTACCTCAATACCAGGAAGCTGTAAACGGAAAGCTGCAAGTAGGGGCTCGTGTACACAGAATAGTATGCATACTGACACTGAATAATCTTAGCCACCTAAATAGCTTTTGTGGAGTTGCTATAGTCCCTGCTGAGGAGTACAGCAAGCGAAGAGGGTGTACGGTATTGACTGTGAAGGGTTTTAATGTTCTGCCTGCTTTGCTGTAGGTAATAATGCAATGAGACCAAATAATGCAAGCCGATAGCAAGTGGAAAAAAATAATGGGAACTTATTACAGATAAATGTAATTGCACATTTCATGCTTTGCTTTTTGTAATGAGTCCATCAAGTCAAACACTAACATACATTAATTAAACACCTTTTTCCACAGGACTCAGTAACTGGTTAGCAGCCCCTAGAATATCGGTACCATTATCCAGGTTGGTCTCAGCCCAGTGCCGATCAGCATTTCACAGTCGGCTCAAGCTGTGATTACTGAAATTGATGAACTCGGTGGACTGGCAGCAGAAAGCAGAATGTGCCCAGGGCTACAGGCTGACTGCTGCATTACTTCACCAGGCCTGTAGCAATTAAGTCGTATCATGCTGAGGAACAGTGTCTTCTTTAACTGCATGGTAACTATTCAGGCTTTGAGCATCTGTGGCCTTGTCCATCAGGCACTATGCTTTTGCGGTCTTTTGAATTGCTCCTCGGCCCTAAACAAGGGTAATAAAACATTACCTTGACTAGCAGAAAATGACTGTTCAGGTGAGAGGCATGTTTTTATTGAGAAAACATACTCTGGTTTTGATAGTTTTTGTGTAAATTGATGCCAAAAAGAAACTGAAGGTACAGGTAGCAATATTCATTAAACATTTAATCTACAAAATATCCAGCAAAGGCAAATCTCAAGCTATATTAGTAGGAGGTATTTTTTTCTTTTTTTTTTTTCTTTTAATGTACTAAATTAATGGTTTTGCATAATGAGATCTTTTACTGTCTATCTGTCCTTACAGTGTGTGGACATATCATGCCCTGTGTCATCGTGAGATTTCAGGCACTTTTATAAAGGTTATATGTATTACATTACATAGTTAAAGCTACTTTTGACATTTAATTTAGGAGCATCCTTTGGGGGAGCTAAGTTCTTATGCAGTCACTGGAAAGAGGGAGTTGGCTCTAAAGAGTATCAGACTTGGATTAATAACCTGGAGGCTCAACATGAGCCAGCAATGTGCACTCACAGCTCAGAAAGCCAACCATATCCTGGGCTTCATCAAAAGCAGCATGGCCAGCAGGTTGAGGGTAATTCTGCCTCTTTACTCCACTCTCTGAGACCCCACCTGGGATGCTGCATCCAGCTCTAGAGTCCTCAGCAAAGAAAAGACACTGATCTGTTGGAGTGAGTCCAGAGGAGGGCCACCAAGATTATCAGAGGGATGGAACACCTCTCCTATGAGGAAAGGCTGAGAGAATTAGGTTTGTTCTGCCTGGAAAAGAGAAGGCTTCAGGGTGACCAAATTATGGCCTTCTGGTACCTGAAGGGAGCTTACAAGAAAGATGGAGAGGGACTTTTTACAGGACAAGGGGGAATGGCTGCAAACTGGAAGAGAATAAGTTTACACTAGATATTAGGAAGAAATTCTTTACTGTGAGGGTGGTGAGGCACTGGAATCCAGAGATGTTGTGGATACCCCATCCCTGGAAGTGTTCAAGGACAGGTTGGATGGGACTTTGAGAAACCTGGTCTAGTGACAGGTGTTCCTGCCCATGGCAGGGGGGTGGGAACTAGATGATCTTTCAGGTCCCTTCCAGCCCAGGCCATCCTATGATTCCATGAATCTGAGGTAGCTGATGTGAAATTACCTGTTAAAATGTCACTGTATCCAAATTATATCATACTTGTCTAGGACCTCTGTAGAGCCCTCTCCACCCTATTTTGTCTTTTGTTTTTTTCTCCTTTTGTTTTCATGTATGAAAATCTCATCTTTATCTTTTGACAGATAATGCTTTATTCTACCTTCAGCTTGTTTTCATATAATCTATTTCATACTGGTTTTGTTAATATTGCTGTACTTAAGATATATACTGTCTCCCCAGGGCATTACTTCCCAAGTAATATTGTGTAGATAATACTACTGAATTGCAATTATATCCACCAATCAAAATTCATGACTCTGTAGAGTTGCTGCCTTGTAACTACACATTTCATTCTTCATTATGAGACTTTTGGCGATATAACTGGCAGCCTGTAATCAGTTGGAGTGCAGGAATTTTTATGTTTCAGGGCTGTGAGAAATAATCTGTGAAGCCACAGAGCAGGTTGGCTTGTTTTGGTGACTGTGGTAGAATCACAGGATAACAAAAGGTAAAGGAGGTGAACATAGAGCAGTCACATGGTATATAGGTAAATTGGTTATTTTTGGAAGTGATGGTCAAAGTTCAGAAATGTGTAACACCAAGAACAATTTCAAGGATTAAAAGAACAAATTACATAATACCAAGGTAGTAATAATTAAACCAGATAGGAACTGGGTCACTCAACAAGGGTTGTGAAGGAGAAAGCTTAGTCTCCATGTGCCACCAGGCCATTTTAGGGGGTGCCTCCATGGTCTCTCGTGCTCCTTCCCCTCTAGACCATCCTCTGGGTGGTAGAAATATACATAGCTTAGTAGTTTCTAAGAGATTTAGTGAAGATGTAACTGCCTTGTTCTACATCTAAAGACATCAAATGATGTCTTTAAATTTCTTCTAAGTCAGGTGGAGTCACATTTTAGGAAAGTATGCTTTTGTCAGAAGCAGATATTTTGGCTCCCAAGGATTAATCTAGTAGTTTCTTTTTGCCTTGTATGTTTTGCACATTGTCAGACTTTGTGCAGTTGAGTGTTGTCACTTGGTCTTAAACTTTAATGTTGAAAAGCTCCGAATTAAATTATCTTTTTTCATTTAAGAGATAGAAATCTTCAGTTAAACTGAATGGTCCCCTGGCGTTTCTGAGGCTGTAGGTACATGTGCACTCATGAAGTTTTACAAGGAGCCAAGGTAGGCATTTGGACATGGTGAATGCTTTGTTAAGAGTGATTTGTAGCACATAAGAAGATCAGAGAGCTGGGCTGGGACTTTCTTCAGCAGGGCAGACTGGCCTGTGTTGGTACCCAAATAGTTCCCCGTGTAAAATTAATCTGCAAGGATATTAGCATATCAATATTGCAGCTTTTGAACCAATACTCTGGCTGAATAACTTTCCATAACTAATGCCAACACATTGAATGGTTTTCAATACTCTTTTAGAAAAAAAACCTACTTCTGAAATATGATTTTATCAAATAGTTGGTATATTATTAGATCAGTGAAGTCAGTTACACAATCCAAACATAATAGTATGTAAATTAAACTAAAAGTTAATTGTACTTTTTCCCTGAGCAATGAAACCATGTCCTGATGGATATTGCATTGTAATTTTCTTTTGGTTGATCATATTATATTTTCTTTCTCCTATTACTTCCTGTAAACAGTATAATTTCATAGTGCTGACAGCCTTTATACTAAATACCAGAGTGAAAGGGGGAACTGTATTATTCTCTGTATAGTGACAAATTTCTTTGGTTAATGTGCATTCAATAAAGATAAAATAGCAAATGTTATTAAACCAGGGGAAAAGCACAATGAAAGTTATTAATATGCTTTTTGGTGGTGTTATACACATGCCACTTTTTTTTTCTTTCCTTTAAAAATACAATTTTGTTGAAATAAGACAGCAAGGAAAAAATACATCATAAAAGTGCAATAGCAATGAAGATATTTGTTTCAGTGCAGTCTCAAATGATGAAAGATCCCATTTAATTTTTGGGTAGTGGAGAGAGAGTATTAAATGCTGTTCTCTGTTTTCAATTAAACAGCAGCATTTAACACAAAATAAAAGTTTAAGAATTAGTAATTTTTCCTTCCTCAGCCAAATTTCCTCACAGATTTCCAAAGCATTATACCCAGAGGAGGAATTTAAAAATCACTGCCTGTTTTTTTTTTTTACTTCCATTTCACAGAACCACAGTATTATTCTTCATCATGAGCCATGTAAGGAATCAGATTTGAAAAACCGCTTACGGGGCCTTTACCTAGAGATCTTTTAGTCCACATTGCCTCACAGGAGTGTTGGTCAGGATGGGAAGCACGCATTCTTGTGTCAGTGGATGGTTTGAGGAACCTCAGGTGGTTGCCTGAAGTGGTTTCCTTGTGCTGTACGGTTGTGTAATCACTTCAGTGCTGTCACCCTCTTTAGGGCTGGAAGGGTCCAAAGACAGCAGCTCTCTGCACCCAGAAGAGCATCTCTTGTCGGTGCTCCTGGTGCCCATGAAAGCTAATGAGCCAAATGGCACCTCTGTGTGGGCTTTGTTGGGAGAGTGTTGGCCAAGATGTCACCTCCAGGACAGCAGTCCTTCCCCTGGTGTCTGGCTCAGGGCTGCCTCTTCCTGTTCTTAGCTCTAGTCCTACCTTTCCCAGCTCTCGCAGCTGTAGCCAGTGACCGTGGGCTGTTTATTGCCCTGACCACAAGACCTGGTGTTGGTGGTTGTGGCTGTTGCTCCACACTTCAGCCCCAGCTCAAGGCAGAGGCTTTTGGTGCCAAGCTGCAGGTCCTGGGATGGCTATGGTGAGCGTGTGGCCTGCTGGAGGGAAAGCTGCTGTCATTTAGCTGGCCGAAGCCATGCCGCAGTGCTGGGAAGGGCCTGGTTGTGTCCTACTGTAAGGCAGCGTGCCTCTCTCTCTCCAAAGCCCCTGCATTTCAGTGGTGAGCTGAGCAGCTGTCAGAAATTGAGCAAGACGGACGCCTATATGCATTTTGACCTACTGTATTCGTGTTTGTGCTGTTGCACAGCGTTTGGGAGAGACTTTCCAGGATAAAAACCCCCCAAAACCCTAAAAAGCCTGTACAGCTAAAAAATTGACCCACACTCCATCCTTGGAAGCACCTCAAAAACACTCAGTTGACTTCAAGCCATCATTAGAAATTCTGCTTTTGCTAGGCACTCTAAGTGGGGAAATCTTAAGGCAGGAGAGGACTCTTAAAAATAAAGATGGGTGTCTGCATTGGTTTTATCATTAGCACTGCCTCACAGCTTACCCACTGAATCACTGCTACAGTAACATAATATATAATAATATGTATTTCCAAGTGTCAAGGTTTCTCCTTTAAAGCTTAACTCAGTTTTAAATCCCTGTGGAAAGTGAAGACCTTTAAAATACTTAATAAATTCTAATCTTAATCATATTCATCATTATTAGAATTTGAAATAGGTTGAAATACTTAAGGTAAGTGAAATGAAAAAACTAATAAAGGGCATGAAATGCACTGGAGAAATGGAAGAATAATTGCTAAAGATTAAGAAATCTAAAATGGCTAAACATGAAAAAACCTTCATTTCCAATAAGCATTTATTTAAAAGTTTTGAAATATCTTTATAATATAAAAGGAGATTTTAAAAATGAATTGAATGTTAAGTGCAGCAGAGTGGTGAGACATATTTAAATACATTAAAAGTTATACTAGTCCTGTCTTTGGGCTTCAGGCATAATTTAGGCTTTGTCAGTTCTTGAGAGAATTGATTCACCTGCCAGCATAGGGACAATACTACTATTGCTGTTGCTATTAATAATAATTACTATCTTTGTGGTAATAGTAGTTTTCATAGTAAGTAGTGCATAGGAGTAGGAAGGTACTGTGACTGAAGACACCAGCTTGCTCAGTCTTGTACAGGCCGAACAAAAAGATATTTCCCTTCTGAAGGAAATCTGAACATGAAAGGAAGGACCTTTTTGCTTTTAATTAAAAAAATATGCACAGATAATCAAAATGTTTGGTTTCTCTTGTTTCATCCTTATTTTATTTTTTTTTCTGCTAATGAATGAAAAGGGGTGTTTGAATGATACACTTCAGAATGTAGTCTGGGGGAGAAAATGGACTTTAATATTTTAAAAACTGATTCTAGTAATTTTGTTTGTATTTTAGGGATTACTTACCTTGACCATGCTGGTTCAGCACTCTTCCCAGAGAGTCTACTTAAAGCTTTTACTGATGACCTCCGAAACAACGTTTATGGTAAGTGCAAAACACTGTTCCCGTTAATCTTCTCAAATTTCCATCTAAATAGTTTAAAACTCTGCCTCTTGGCAGAGACCTTCTGCAGGTATTTTAACACTGCAATAGAGTAGTTGGAAGATGAGTGATTTTACAAAGGAGGCATAGGCCCTCTGTGTAATTTCATTCTTTGGTGACCAAGGATGTGTTGGTGTTGGTGAAGAAGAGAAATCAAAGGGAAATCTGTTGCCTCAGAGTTAGGGCACCATGCTTGGAATAAAGAAATACAGTGTAGCTATAAGCATTTTTTGTTCTATCTTTATGTTTTTTCCACACAAAATGCAAAACCAGTTTCTTATGCAATGACCAAAATCTAGAACCACCATCCTTCTCAATGAGAGTAATCACAGGGAGCTTATAAGGACTCAGTATAAATATTTTATTTAGAAGAAAGCCTAACTCAGAAGATCCCAAGTGAATTTAGGCAGGGAATAGGTGCTATACCTCTCTTGGACTATTGGACTTTGGTGCATACTCAGAAAAAGGATGTGTACTGCCAAAGCAATCTTGCCCATAAGAATGTGAGTAAAAATATCTACAAAATTATGCTATATCTGGGTGGAGATTTAGCTATTACAGCTGTGAATGAGGCCACTTCAGCACCACCTGTAAGCACTTCATCCCCAAATCCTCTACCTAAACCTTTTGTTTCTTTCTAATATTATTATCTAGCCAAGATAAGTGAGAGTGATTTTATACAAAGGCAGCAGCATCCATCGTTTAGGAAATATTGTTACTGTGTGAGACACTTTACATTGAAGTGAGTCATGCTCAAACAGAAAAAAATATACTGTACAGTGTTATGCTGTGAGTAGTCCCACTGAAGTAATCAAAATTTCTTATTGTGTTTTACTATCTGTCGTCATGTGTCCTTTCTGCTAGCTTTGTGTCTTTCTTATGCTCCCTGATACACAGAACAAAGGAATTCCTCACTTGGGAACTAGGTATCACTGCTTTACAAGAAAACTGTTCACTCTAGCACTGGCACACTTGTGCTTACTAACTGGGCAAGCCACGTCAGAGTTTTGGGTAGTCTAATTTTCCATGTACCATTGTATGTGCCATTTTCCCTTATTTTTTTTTCCTGAATGCTGGCAAGGCCAGGATCCAAAGCATGGAATTAAGTTCCACTGCAAAATAATGTTATTCTTGATAGGCATAGAAGTTTTTTTTTTCTCTTGTAACAAAATATGTTGATTACATTTAAGATCTCCTATTGAAGTGCATGTCAGTGATATTAAAATTAATGTTTTCTCACAACAGACATTGTAAAGTGAAATGTATGCTCTGATCTTAGTTATTTCAAGCAACATTGGGCTCAACCCTTATAATAAGTACCATCTGTGGCAGAGAAAAAATATGATTTGTGAATCAATTGAGTGCTTGTGAGTAGAAATAGTAGTGCTGCCAGTTTGGAGCAGATTTGCATAGTACCTATAATGCTATAGGAGAACAAATTTATCTTTTTCATTAGTGCTTTCATCTAAAATGATGACGAGAGCTTTAGTATGGTCAATTCTCTTTTTTTTTAAATTACATCTCGTACTCTGAGGACAGCAACTGTTGTATAAAAAGAGTTAATTTAACAAACACAGATGTGACTGAAAGGGGAGTTTGACTTGCAGCTTTTTTTATTTTCTTGGTGGTAATCCACAGGCCGAAAGAACTGTAGTTTAACTGTTGCATGTGTCAGTGAGGGAAAGTAATATAAGAAAGAGATATTCTCACTTCTAAATTGAGAATATTTGAATTGGAAATTACAGAAATGCAATATCAGACATGAAAAGTGCAAGTATTAGTTTTTTGGTTTGAGCTTGAAATTTATTAATTTCAACACGTTCTCTCAATGGCTTTCAGCAGGGTGATTTTTAAATTTTAAAAATAGAGTAACTTATGTTTGAGCCTACTGCAAAAACTGTATTTGTATAGCAGTTTTTTTCTTACACTCTTTCCAAACTCTTTTGGCTTAATCTTTGGGTACTTACTAATATGAAAGTGTTCTGTGCCTGGGTGGATATTACTGTAATCTTTTTTGCTCAAGAATTTTTTTCTCAAATTTTTTGTCAATTCATGCCCTCCTTATGTGCTGTCTTATTTGCTAATACATGCTTGTGCTGAGCTGGTCTAAGGTGGCTACTAATTTTGCAATAAAATTTATATTTTAATGAATTATGTGAATTTCAGACACTAAAACCGCCAGGGTTAATCCAGGTGTTCCATCATTAATGCCTGTTGTTTCTAGATGCTGTCTCTTGCTTCTTAACTACTGCACAAATACATTTATGAATGTACATTCTGTCTGTAGTTTTTCCTAGTATGTTTGTGCATATGCAGTTGCATTTCCTTGTTGGAATAACTGCCTAAAAAGAGTTCCAGCTGAAGTTTCCAGATCTGTCATAATTGCTTTAGCTTGTTATATGTCCCTTCTCTTGACTAACTAAGGAGCTTCAGAGCATTGCTATGAAGTATACATTGAATCTTTCTTTGTCACCTCTTGGGCTGGCTTGGTGTAATATTTTCATTAAAGAGAAATTTAATAGCAAAATTGTGAATAATGATTAACTTCTGTATCTCTGTTGTCTCCTAGGCAACCCTCATAGTCAGAATATCAGCAGCAAGCTGACATATGACACAATCGAGCATGTCCGATACAGGTAGAATAATCTTTCTTTCAGATCTTGTATAATGCCCTTCATAGTTTTCATTTTTATTAGGCCTGTGTGATGTGATGCCATTTTCTGAGGGTCATCTGTCATGCCTAAAGAAAACACCTCACTTTTAAAACACAAGGTGTTTGGACAATCAAGTGTTGGACCATATCAGTTCTTTTTCTCCCAGATGCCCCAATTCTCAAAGTCCTGTAGTTAGCTCAGTGCTGTAATACAAATCCACAGTTTTAATTAAGATATAGAAGTTGGAATCTAAAAAGTGATTATTAGTAAGATGGTATGGTAAGATAGTAAGGTGGGACTAGGTACCAGGAAACGGTTAAAATTCAAATAAAATTAAATAAGGCATAATGGCTTTTCAGAATTTATAAAAGGCTTATGGAAATGTGTACATTGTTTTACAGCGGGTACTTACTTTTGCTGGAGTAATAGAATACCTTTGAAAGTAGTTTTAGTAAAACTGTTAAGAGCAAAAACAAAAAGAAGAGGTAAAATTGAATTTGGGGCTTCTGGGTACAAGTAAGAAAATGAACTGATTCTCTAAATAAGGTATTCTCCTTAAAGTTCAGGATGGAGTGTGCTGAAGTACACTTCCTGCCATTATTTTACACCATGAAAAAATATACAACTTAGGTACTTGTTTATTTATTTCAGAGGTTTTTTTTCAGGTAATTCTTGCTATTTTATAAAATATGTCTTTATGGAAGAATATGTATGCTTTAAGTTTATTTGCCTGCTTTTAATGGCACTCTTAGTGTAAGGAAATAAGCGTCATGGATTCGTCTTTTTTATCATCTTCCTTGAAAGCAAATATTTCTCCAAAGCACAATAGCATTGTCGTGTTCATAGTTGTAATGAAGAAAATCTGTTTTACACCTTTTTGTTCCTTTTTCTCTGACTGCATTTTTATGAGGGTGTAAAAAACACAAGATTTCTAGCTGCTTGCTGCTGCTGGCTACTACCTGTTCACTCCTCCCCACCACCAGCTTTCTGGAGAAAGCATTTATTTTTACTTTTTCTACAACCGTCTCTTATTGCTGTGCAGGATGACAACCTATAGCCAAATGGAAATGGAAGAGACTACCTACAAGGAATAGCTGTTTTCAAAAGCAGCCACTTATAGCCGGATAGAGCAATACCTACAGCCCTTCAGAGTCTTTTGAGCAGACCTGTGTGCTCATATGCAGTGTTAGCATTCTGATTTCCATTTACTCTCAGTGTTATTGCAACGTTGCTGTTTCATCGTTCTGCTTATCAAGGCACAGTAGGAAGTGTAACTGTTTCTAGAATAATTGCTATTGTACTCTCTGCTCTTTGTCGTTAGTGAGTAAGGAAATAGACTTTCACCTTGTAAGAAACCTAGATTACTTTAAAAGAGCTTACATCCTCAGCTTGTATTATTTTGGATCCTACTTTATGACTTTTTTAAGAGCAGTATGGGAGTTGACAAGAACATACTAGTGGTTTTGTTGGGTGGTTTTTTGTTTGTTTTGATTTTTTTTTTAAATTCCCTCTGCATCTAAATGAACATTTTCAGTATCGTACCTAATAGAATTTGTCATCGGTCCCTATAAAAATTCAGCCATTATTCCCCAATAAAAATTTAAAAAGCATAGTCATCAAAAAGGCGTAGTCATAAAAATTGAGGAAGAAAATGCCCTAAAAGCACTGTCAGTAAGTCAGCTATCTAAAAGGCAATAAAAGTATATTAAAAATCTATACTTCTATGCCATTGCAGCTAATCAAAATATGAAATGTTACAATACAGGGAGACAGGCAGCTCTGTCCTGCGTTACAGTGCATAGACTGTATTTCCTCTGTGAAAAAATAATTCAGCGGGTAATTTCAGAAATCTTAAAATTAGTTGCTTGCATGTAATTCTGATTTTGGCACATGGCTGCAGTCAGAAGTATACCTCTTTTTTCAGTGTTTGACCCGAAGAAAATATAATTTTATTTTGGGGGGGTTTCTTTTAGTTTTTTGGTTTGATTTTTCAATGGCATGGCACAACCAACTATTTAAAAATAAACACAAAACTTAATTTCAGGTTTATATTTGTCAACATTGCTAATAGCAGCATCAGAATAGACTTTCCTAATCTGGCAGTGTACACTGTTTCATGGTACAAAGCTGAATGATTTGGTTTTACCTTCATATCTGCTTGACAGAGAGAAACCACTCTTAGAATGTGGATTTGCAAGAAAACAAATAATTAAATAATTGAGTCAGTGGATGTTTTCTAAGATTTACAAAATTATAATAAGATGGCTTACCTCTTGACCAACTCAAGTGCAATAAGAGTAGAAATAGCTGTTTTATTCTTAAAAACATTGCTTCTCTTTTCTTGAAGTGGAACTGCTGAGTGATTTTTAACATTGTGCATATCTCCACATTAACCATGAGTGATGCTGAGAAGAGGAAGCAAGAACTGTAATAAACCTTACCAAAATGTATTAAATGTATGCATCAAAAGATTATAGATCCTTTTTATGACTTTGCTTATGGATGTATGGAAGTGCCATTGCTCCACTTAAATACAGCTAAAGAACAGGAGTACAGTATCTCCTTATGATGTTGCAGTTAATGCAACTAGGAAATTCATTACATTGAGTATTAAATAACCCTTTTCCCATATACAAGCATTTAAAAATACTATCTTTCTGAATATTTTAAAACACTGTCCTTGTGGATCTTACCCTTGCAATATCAAATAGTGCAGCCGTGTCTTCTGACCAGAGCCAGACTGAAGTTTTAGTGTTGTTTGAAGTTTCTAGTGTGTTTAAAATATACAACAGGATACTTTTTCATTTAAACACAGTGTTGTTGTAATAGGCTTTTGATGTTCATCCTTGAACTTTCAGGTACTGTGGTATGTTAAACTGAATCCTACTTCAGGAATTCAAATAAATATTTCAAAAGGCCAGAAATTTCATCTGTGATTTCAGTACCAAGCATCTCCTAGATTGCGGCAATATGTGTATTACAGAATTTTGTTGCTGAAGCTAAAAGGATTGGACATTGAGCTAAATGGGATCAAGTTTAAATATAGAACCAAAACATGCATTTTTATAAAGGCTCCTCTCAAAATATGCCATCTAAGTGAACTATAAGAGGAGAATAATCTCTGTGGCCTGTCATACAAACAAAAAAAGGTGCAGCAGGCATGCATAAAATGACTGTAAATGTCTTAGTATTTTAAAAATATATTTTTTCTGTGGTAAAACATACAGGTGGTACTAAATTTTGCTAAGGAAGCAGTCCCATAAATGCTGTTTATAATTTCATTTGCATTTATTTGTAGAGAACATTTCATGATAGCAAGGTAAAGCTTTACATTCCTTCTATACACATCATACTTTGCTTATGAAATGTTTTCATTCCAAGTCTTGTTTTTTAAGTTATCACATATTTTGAAATGCTGCTACGTGCGAGATAAGAATTTTTTATTGATTCCCAGGTTTAAGCAGTTCTGTGTCTGAAAACAGTAGTGTTGGAACTGATACATACATGAAAATGAGTTGACCTTTCCTACACAGTTAGAAGTAGTAGATACAGTATCTGCTTAGTATTGATTTGCCCTTTGCAAAGGTCATTGACAGGAGACCATACGGATGAGTGACATCTGAGCACTGCATCCTGTCCTCCTTAATGGCACCTATCAACTTGAAAACCTTGTTTTAAAACTAGGATGGTTCAGCCCTTTTGCATGCTTGTTTTATAATGCCATTTGCAAATCCTGCTTTTCCTCCTTGTCCTGATCCCACTGCTCAGGGGGGCAAGTCTGAAATACCACAGTCGGTGAAGTCCAGCAAAAGGACTGAGGTGACTCTGTACATGGCAAATGGGAGAAGCATTGGAAGACAATTATAGATAGGTTTTTTGGAAGAGTTTACGCAAGAGGGTGATCTTTTTCTCGTGATTCATAAAATTATTTAGGCGTGCAGTAAAACAATCCCAGTGTGCCACAGTGAGGTGGCTGATATCCCCACTCTGTGCTCTGTTATGTACTGAATGACAACAGAGCAGTGGCTTTGGTGCAGATGCTTCTTGTTTTCTCCTTGGCCACACCTAGCCTTTTATGCAAAGGACTCTATTTTATGAACAGCTGTTTCCAGGAGTCAATCATTACTTTTGCTGGCTTTACTCTTAGCAATCCTATGCAAGGTATTAAAAAGCTTCTGGTCACAGTAATAGGTACTGTTATTTTTGAATGAGAGACTGGATTAAGAACAAATAAAATCAGTCTGTCTTACTTTGGAACTTTGCTCCTGGACTTTCATCTCTGTTTTAATAAATTCATTAATCATTAACTTGATAAACTGAAGCTTTAGAAATGAGTTTGCTAATACCTTCTGTTACTCTCCCGGTAGTCAGCTTTATACCTTCATGGTTTATATAAAGAGATTGCAGTAAATAAAATTGGTACATTGATGGTCATGGTCTCTGGCTAATCTTTGTTGCAAAGAGAGTCAAATCTGGAATGCTTCATTTATTGAAGGAAATAAATATTTCAGTAAAGTAAATTAAAATCTGGAGGTCAAGATTGCTAGTTTATGAACACAAAGGATGAAATGCTTCTAGGCAATTCTGAGTTTAATTTGTATGGGTGGTTAGAATGTTTTGTAAAGAGGTCTGAAAAAGACTGGATACAACCTTTACTTTTTTTTTCTTTCTGATTCAGAAAAAACCCCTCAGGAATCTGCCTTTTTAATATGGCTGCGACAAAGGAGCTATGGAGACTAAGTTTAAAACTGATCTTTCTGTGCCATTGCTCTCTAGATAACAGAGTAGGGAGAGTGGTACAGGCTTACTTGGATTCAGGCCACCGTTTTAAATCACATTTTTAAAACGCACACAGCCTCCCTACCTCCTCAGCTGCTTTTTTAGCAGGGACCAGTGGCCTCTGAGTCCATGGGGAAGTCTATGAAAGGGCACATGAGCCGATGAATGAGATAGTCCAGTTGGAACAAAATACTGATTAATAAAAATACTGATTGATAAAAATAGTGAGATTTCCCCAATGCAAATTGCTTTTTCCCCCCCTTCTCTTCATCTCTTTGTCTTTTTCGGGGATTTTATGGAAGCTTTTTTCTGCTCTCTAGGCTGTACAACATTTATAGAAGAAAGGTAGTGTTCTTCCCTCTTCTGGATTTGCAGTTACTTCCTAAGAAGCAGTTCAGTGAGACACCGATCTGTGACTTTTCTGGTAACACCTCTTGCCCTGGCTGTTCAGTGAGCAGTAACATAGTCCTGACTGGCTCTTGGGAACACTAGCATCTCCTTTGCCAACTCCAGGGGAGCCTGACAACTTCATTACTGGCCTAGATGGTTATTTGTATTTTAAGTAAGGCTTTTGGCAGACCAGATATTTAGTACAAATAAAATTTCTGCCGTCCCCTGTGTGCACCTGCTGTGCTTGACAACTCTGTTCTGACTTCAGCGCACTTCTATTTCTCAGTACAAGTTATGTAGCATTGGAGAGGTGCTCCATCTGATTGAAGTCAAGAAATGTTGAATGCCATCTACAATTATGTATGTTGTCCAAAGTTCTGCTGATATTTTTCCTCATGCCTAATTTTTTTGAAGACTGTGGACACTTTCTGGTTTGCTCCATCTGAAACTGACTCAATGATCCTCTACCAAGAAATGCACAGGTGATGAAAGTTTAACCTCTGCTGCTTGTATCTTATATTTAAAATCATAGCCTTGGAAAATAGTCTTTCTGTGAAGTTAGCAAACCCAGTATTGAGCTCCATTTTGAATCTTGCTGATTTCACTTGTAAAACAATATGAGTACTTCATCTGTTGTTATAATTAAGCTGTAGAAGACACATTAAAGCATTCCAAAGGGCTTCCTTGGTGGCATCTGTGTCTCAATGAATCTGAAATTCCTGGTGTCATTTCTGCTGCAAGGCACAGCTTTTTGCACTCATCCTTTATTTGCCATCTGAGCCCCACCTTGCTGCAGTTTTTACCAGCAGGCTTGAATCCTTAAATGGTCATCATTTGTATTATGACTTTGTTTCCCCTCATCCAAAATTCTGACCGTCAGTTCTGACTCTAATTACTGTTCTGTTCCCTCAGCACTTTGGTACTGGTTTTGTTGCCCACTGTTGATGATCCTGAATGATCATGATTTTTAGTGCTTTAAACACTGATATCCACTGAAGTAGTTTTATTATGAACTTGACCTAAGTGAATAGCTGTTAGTGTTACTTATATAACACTATATAAGGGGGATAGTTAGTTCATGATGTATTATTTGAATTTTGAGTATATTTGTTTTTAACCGCTGGTGAACTTCTAACTTCCTGAATATAGCAATGTATTCAGGATCTTCTGGGTTTTTTCTCCAGAAGCAGATATGATCTGCAAGTAATAGTAACTTTGGGGCAGTTGACTCTGTGTTTGAGTGATTTCATCACTTTTTTTTTCCTCTCAGTTGTGATGTAGCCTTAGAATTATCTTCTATCCCTGTTACATCAAGTGTAAATGTGGCTGCCTTCTCATCTCTGATAATGCCATTTCCTCTGTGCATTGTTCCAGGCTATCTGTAGCTCAGCCAGTCTTCTTACAGGCAGAGCAAATATATTTGCTTTGTCAAGTGATAATGCATGTTGTCAGCTCTCTTTCTCTAATGAGCAGGTTATTTACAGCAGCAATACTAGATGCTGTAGTCCTAAAACTTTTTTTTTTCTCTGCCCTCTGCAGCCTGCTATCTTGCTTGAATTCTCAGTTAATATCCCATGTCTTTTAAGAGTTGTTTTCTTTTTTCCTCCACCCCCCCCACACACACTCCCGCCCCCCAGCACTGAGACAGCACTTAGCCACAGGCTGAGTGTCCATTATATATATAACAGCCTGTTAGTGAGGTCATTGCTGCCCTAATGAAAACTTTTCTATGGCAAAAAAGCAGTCAGCTGCATGGCTTTCGGACTGCTCAGAGATCGTGTTAAACACCAGAGGGAGCAGAGCTGGTGGGAGCATTGCAGCAGTAGAGTTAAGCAGAAGAAACTGAGAAGGGGAACTGCAGAAGGATGGCAGGTGACTGATGGTAGGTGGCAGATGACAGGTGATGATGTGGTGTAAACCAGCCACCTTAACTCCAGCGGGGATGAAACAAGTGTGTGTGGGCCCAGTAAGGGTGTTAGGGGGCCTGGTTTCAGGACAGCTGGGTCAGAAATGTATCCCAGCTGGTATGGTTCAAGTGTATGGGAATTCTTGAGAAGCTAGTATCCTTCTGTTCCTACACCAAAATTTTATGTTGCCTATAGGCTTTTGTGGTCTTTTCTACCATTAACCCCTTCTGATGCATTTGTGTAGAGGAGTCCTTTACCATTCTCCTGTTTTCATAGGTTGAACAAGATAAACTCCTCTAGATTCTACTTCCAAGGTGCATTCTTCATCCACCGCCCCAATCTGTCTCTGGGTTTGATCTGGATTACCCTAATCTTTCTGAAATGTGTAGCCAAAATAGAATGGGGTTGTTGAATTAAGTCCTGCGGTATGGCACTTGAGTGTATGGTAATTGAGACAGCATAAAAGATTCTTGAAATGGTGATGTGACTTCATCAAATATTCTGGGTGCTATGAGAAAACAAAAATATTATAAAGCTAAGGGAATGGCACAAGCATTTCAAATGAATAGAGGAAATCTGTAGGCACAATGGATTTCTAGTAAGAAAGAAAGCACATATTTCTGAAGATTCTGCTAGAATGTAATAAATTTATTGGAACATGATCTTTCTTGTTTGTTTTTGTTATGAAATTTCATGCTATGCTGAAAGTGATAATGTGGTCCATAAACTGGTTGATACTTATATGAATGGGGCCTCTGGTGGTCTAGTGGTTAGGGTGCAGGACTCTCACCGCTGCGACCCGGGTTCGATTCCCGGCCCCCCGGGCAGATGGAGCTCGTCAGCCCTGTGAGGCAATCCATCTAAGAGAAGGTCACTCTAAACAAACCTACGTCCTGAGACCCTCACTGCCACTGTCCAAGCTTGCTCGGCCCCGGCAGATGAACCTCAGGATTAAAGGGTGGGCTCAGTTCAGCGCACGCTGTGTCTCACCTAAAAAATCCACTGCGCAGGCTCGAAGGGTTAATGACCTTTCCCAAATCTTCGCTCGCGAAGTCTGGCCATACATACATACTTATATGAATGGAGCAAAAATTAAAGGAGATTCTGAGATTTTGTAGAGAGGGTTATTGTTTAATGAGATCACATTGACTTATAGGAGAGAAAATGATTTTATTAACTTTATCACTTTAAACATCTAGTTCTTTCAAGCTAAATACACTAACTTTCCTTGGTAGTTTGAAATTATAGCAAATAAGTACCTAAAACTCAGATGGACCTTTGTAATATATGCTGGCAATATGTGTGAGTTCCTTCTATCTTTCATTATTCTTTCATTTCTCTGCTTATTTCATTGATTCAAGTTTCTTACCTGTTTTAAACCTTATTTCTAATTTGAACGTTGTAAGCAAAGATGATGTCCTTGAAATTAAAGGGTGCCTTTAAGAAGCAGCACAAGTCATGGTAAGATACAGGAATGTGAAGGATAATGAGGGAAGACTGAATAGAACTGTCTCCTTTATATTAAGGTTAATACCAACTAGTGAATCCAGGTTTAATTTGCTAGATTTTATTACTATATTTGATATGTGTCAAGGCAGAAGAAAATTGCATCACTGATATTACTGAGTGCCAGCTCAATAATGTGTTGCTAATAATTTAGAATTTATTGTAAGCTTTTGGATGGTGAGACTGTTTAGAGGAGTAAGATGTATATGCTTTGGATTTTATGGAGAATCCCTAGGCTTGTAATGAATCCAGTGATCACAACCATGGTGCTCATAAGAGCTCTTCAACACTCAGCCATCCTCTTACCACTTCTAGTTTGTCTGCCTTTACTCTTTTAAAGGTGTTTAGTATTTCAATAAATTTTTTTTTGCAAATACCTTTCATGTGATAGAGGAGGTTTTAGAGACATGAGTCACTTCTTAGTAACTCTGTTAATGTTCACAGATATTTCTGACTTGTGATAAACTATGTATGAAAACGGTGTTGTCTTGCAGGACTTAAAAACAAAACAAAACCAAACCAAACAAACAAACAAAAACAAAACCACAAAAAGATGAAAGATGATGAACAATACTAAAACTGACCTCTGGAATATAATGCTGAAGCTTTTGAGCTAACAAGGGAAACACTGCAGCAGAGGTGTGAGGCACAATACTAGTTAATTTTTGCCCTGCTAAGAAAAATTTCACTGACCTATTCGTTCAAAAATCCTGGTGCCAAAATCCTGTGTGGTGTCCAATTCAGTCTTCTTTTAGGAGCCTGACTCTCTGGTGAGCTGACTGTGAAACTTCCAGTTCAATGACTGTCCATGCTAACTTGCAATAGGAGAAAGCAATCTGCCTGCCAGTAAGAGCTGTCTCAAGATGCTTACACTCTTGCTGTAAATTCATAAAAGCTGAAGGTTGTTTTATTTCACACAGATCTGTCTTTCTGTGGAAGGTGAAAATGAGAGTCCAAAATGGTCTGTTAGAAAATAGCTGCCCTGCTCGTCTCTCAGGGCTGGAAAGCCTTTAGTCCCACACTGAGACACTCCAAACCCTTAAGTCTCCTTGTACCAGCTTATTTGGAAAGTACCTGTCTGGCCTTCCAAGGACTGAACAGCCTGCCATATATGTAGAACTTTAATTGTGCCAAAATGTTTAATGTGAACTCCATAAATATCGTATACAGTACAATGGAGGTTTTCAGTAACATACTTGGGAAATGTTTCCTTCCCTGCAAAAAGTATTTATGGATGATTTTGACCACTTGATTGTTATTTGCATTCATTTTTAGCACTTCGGGTGTTGCCATGCTTTGAAACTGTACAGACCTCTGAAGTGTTGTGGCTGAGACAGTGTACAAAGGCAGTGACTGAGCCTGGATTAAAACAGATCTTCTAACCCTTCTTGGTTATATTCCTCCTATGTAAATAGTGTGCTACAAGCACGTAATTTCTGCATTATTGTCCATGACTCCAGCACAAACCACCTGTGTTTGATTGTGATGAGTTAAATGTGCTGCTGTAGTAGATTGAAAGGAGTTTGCAAATCTGTCAGCAATAGGTTACCTCAGCTAAGGAAGAAACCTAAACAACCATGGTATAGTTTGGTTAATCAAACTTGCCTGAGCCAAAATAGGTAGCAGCAGTGCCTCTCCTCCCTCCTACAGGGCTGACATAGTTGCTTAGAAGAAAGAGAGAGGCCTCTGACATTCCAGTAACACTTGTCAGCTGTCTTGAGTGGGTGTCACAGTAAATAGGATGCTGTTGCTTGCATTCAAGTCTCCTTCTCTCTCCTTTGTGTGGGAGAAAGTTTTACCAGCCTTACATGTGCCAGCCTTACAGGGCATGGTCTGGGCCATATGCATTGTCTGAAGGAGGTGTACAAGGGTAACTTTCTGTCAGTCAGTGGAAAACCCTTGTGTGGGATGTAGCCCAGTTATTAGTATAACATGCTGCTTCATTTGTGAGAGAAAAATAAAATAAAATAAATTAATTTACTTTATAGGCATAGGTACAAGCAAGATAGTTTTTCAATGCCTTGAGCTATACCTGTGAAAATCTAAAATCGTGGATACATCATGTAGCTCACAGTTGCAGTTCAGATACAAAAGGCTTCAACTGAAAAAGCCATAGAACATTCACAAACCACTGCGAGTTTATCTGACTGTGTTTGCCTATTTAAACATCCAAATGGGATGGGATCACTATAGCAAATAGTACTGGTGTTTAGCGTTTGTAATGAACTTCAGAATGAGTTTGATGAAGTATGCTTTTAGTATAAATTAGACTTAAGCTGCACTGCCAAAATGTGGTATTATAGGTGGCATTCTTAACAGTGAAGTGCAAATGAAATTCTGCCTGCTTTTAATTAAATAAGCACACACACCACTCAATTTTGGAAATTTAATTCTCCTGATCTGAAGTCTCGGGCCCTGAACAGCTATTGTAATTTGAAAGATCATGCTGATATATTTCAAGGCTGTTTGTACTTATCAAAATACTCATGCTGTTTTATTTTGTAAATTTGGGGCCCTTTTGATTTCTGTGGTTATTTTTTAAAAATTGTGTGAAAAAGAGCTAAGGTAACCTTTTTCCTTGTTGTGACTCATGAACATCAGAGCTGTAAGCACACAAGTATCAATTGCTAAAGCACCTGGATTCTGGTGTTTCTGCTGAGTAGCTGGTGGTTTTGGTTGTCCCTTGTGGACAGTGCAGTGAAGTATGTTGCTGTTCATGAAGTAGTCTTGCCTGGCAATTCAGAGCTGTCACAGGCCTTCTGAAGTGGAAAGGGTGTGACCACAAATTCTTGCTGGGAAGGTTCCCTGCCGTTTTTAAGTGCATGGCCTTGATAAGATGTTGGCTGATGTTCCTTCCTATAGACAGGTCATAAGGCTGGAAGGAGAGAGTCTTCTACAAGACATAATGAATTTGCCCATACCAGTGCTAATTACTTGATTCTCACTGTAGTGAGAAGATCTGCACAGCTAATTTAATAGGGGGGCAAAAATAGGAAAAATAAACATCAACATTCATCTAATACTGTGCTTTGAGTTACAAGTCTTTTAGAGAAATTAATATGTACTTAATTCATTTCCTCTGTGTCTACTTTCATTACCATATGATTGAAGTTACTACAAACTAAAACAAAGGTAGATATAAAGTCTTTAAGGGATGAGAAATACAATTTTATTTGACAAGGGTACATGATATGAAGTAAGGTCTAGTTAATTAGCTACTATGTAAAAAAGAGTTGCTGTTTCTTGAGCTTGGAATAGTCAAATTTAAATGTTTTAATGAAAGGTTTTTTGCATACAAATACCTGCATTCAAACTATTTCAGAGGCATATATAAGAGGTACCAATCTTTTTGAAAATGTTTATATATGGTTTATGTGTTTTGGAGCCATCTCAATTTTATTTTCACAGCCTAAAGTATTTTTGCACCTCTATTATAAGTAATTTAAAAACAGTGGCATATAATATTTTCTATGACACTTGCTTGACTTTCATTTTCAAGTCTAATTGAGGTTTACTTGCAATGAATTTGAGCTATCAAATCACTTAAGCCATTACTGTAGCAGAAGCACTTTGCCTTTAGGGTGTACTTGTATTTCTGCATTAGTAGGTTTGTGCTTTGTACCTGTATTGTGAAAGTCCCTGTATCAAACTCAAACAAGAGAAATGGAAATTAAATTCTCTCTTTTCGTTCCCTCTTCCTACCTGAGAGAATTTTTCTGATGTGGCTATGTTGATTTCTTAGCGTATACCTGACCAATACAGTAACTATGATAGTAGACTTAGGTAAATATGGAATTAAGCATTTGGGAAAACAATATTCAACATAACTTTTTAAGAATTCAGAGTTATAGCATGCAATTAACAGCTTAATGGACCTTTACCTCTTCTAGCAGCTCATTTTAAATGAGACAGATTGCTTGGCAATGTTTAATAAAAAGTTTGATTACATACAGTATGTAAAATGAAGACTTTAAAATTAAGCATGTTCAGAAGTAATTTCTCTCAAGCACACGTGGGTTGCTACAAAAGGAGAGTGTGTGTGAACTTGATGACTTAGAATATAATTACTGAGGTGCGTAGCATATTGTAAGTCATTTAAAATTTGTGAATGGGAGTTCTGTGGGAAGGTTTAATCACAGCAAAATATAAATGTTGCTAAGCTTGTTTTTACTACCACAGTGAAAGAATCACCCTGGTGATTTATTCTGCGTAACCTACAGGTCAGTACCATTTTCTAGAAGGGAAAAGAAAAAACAGCAAAACATTATTTGGTGAACACAGGTCAGCAGACTTACCTGGTGGGGCATTCTGTGTTTGCAGTGGCTTTTAAGGGAGCCATGGGATGAGTTGTGACATAAATAATGCTCTACCAGCTTTGGTCACGTGCTGTTACTATTTCCCATGGTCTCCTTCCAGGCCTTTTCCAGAGGTACACTCATGGTACTGTAGCCAACAGACTGGAGCTGCTGACAGTTGTTTCAAGTCCATATGCTGGATATGGTGCTGAAGCAGTGTAGTCACATACGCACTCAGTGTCAGCTGTGGCAAAGACGGGTAGTTTTGTGCAGGCAGCAGGGCAGGCAAAGGGAGGTGGTCAAACCACTGCTTCCAGACTCAGAGCAGCTCATAATAATGCCTATAGCATGTGGCATGCCTAAGGTCCCTGCTAGGCTGGGGTCCTGTCTCTGAAAGTGGGTCTGTAAGATGGCAAGTACTCCCCTGGAACATGGCCTTCTGTCAGTGCTCTGAGTGGATGCTCAAACTGCTTGAAACTTGCACTGACTTGTGGATGTGGGGCTGGAGAGTCCAGAATCCTGGGTATGACTTGGTAGAGAACAGCTTTCAGAAGGCTTTACATCTGGACATACTGTTCTAAACTAGTCTTAAACATTATTCCCACTCTTAATGGTGTTGGAGAAGTTGTGGTAGATGGCTTTTGGCTCCAAAGTTCTTGGGTCTAGCACAAGGAATTGTGATGCTACTGATACAATGTAAAGAAGAAAATAAGAATCTTAAATTCTTCCTAGAAAATCGTGAGGAGATTATTATTGTGTTATGCAACGTATTAAGGTCTATTAGACCTATTAGAAAATGAATGCATCTTCCTCCAGTGCATTGATAGTCATACTGCCACTAAACTTTCTGAACTTAGAGTGTTTAAGTTTGTTGAACACGATCTGTTATATGCTAATGGTGTTATATTTTCTTATTTATGTAGGTAATTTTAAATGGAGCCTCTCACCATTGTACTAGGTGCTTTGCAGAAAAATTAAAAACATAAATTACATAAGCTACCTGCGGTGGATATAGTAAGCTAAGGCTGTTGATAAAAATGACCACCAAATCATATAGCTGAGTTCTCTGAAATAAAACTAAGAACAGAGAAATGGATGCAAGTCAGGAAAGGAGAACTGCTAGTCAGATGCAAAATTAAACAGTGGGTCTGTGTACTTTCTTCTGGGTCCCAGCAGCAGTTTGTACCCGTCCAAAATGATTAATAGACTGGAAATAGGGTTCTAGCAAATTTAATCATATATTTTCTACATTTCTTGAATAAATGATTCTTTCTTTTTCCTCAGGCTCTCTTCTCTAGATATGTTCTTACAGGTTTATCTGCTGATTTAATAACAATGCAAAGGGGTTATTATGTTTTTGTTCTGCTACTGTGGGCAAGTGGTATGGCTACAGGAAAAAACTTTGAAAGGCAGAGCAGAGCAGCATTGCATGCAGAACCCTATTTTTGTGCTCTTTTATACCTGTGTAGTGCCTGTGATGTGCCTAGGAGGCTGGTAATGTGAAGAGAAAAAATACCAACAACAAATTCAAACCTGTGGGTGGTAGGCTACTGAGAAAGAAAACTCTTTGGTCTTTACATATGCAATTTTATTTCTGTGGAGCAGACTGAGATGAGACGCCCCAAAATAATTTTGAAACCCCAGAGGGTTCTTATACTGCTATGTGGCTGCCATGATTTTATTTTTATTGGTTATACTTTTCTCCATTCCACTAGCACACCTTTTAAGTTTTCCAAGAAATTCTGGTTGAGAAGTTTCTCAGCCATTTTCACATCCTCTTGCTGCTGAGCTCCACATTTTAGGACTTTGGACATTCTTTTCTATCCTCTAACATCATGACACAGGATAAGACTGATCGCATACTATTACTACCCAGGGAAGAATTACACTTTAAGGAGAAAAGACATACTCCCATTCATCACTGTTTTCTGTGATCTTATTTTTTTTCTTGCTTGTTTTCTATTCTAAATGTTATTTTCTCATTTCATAGACTGCATGGGTTTTACCTAACTCCTCAGCCTCTCTTCACGAATTTCACTGTCAGATGCTTTACTTCATGACATATTTTCCAGTTAAAAACACCTATATGAAATCGTCTTCTGAAGAGCTGCTGGAAAGCAGCAGCCTCTAGCTTCTTGCACATTTCCTGCCTTGAAAAAATTTGACAAGGCTACTGTGGACATGAGAATTTTGTAATGGCAGCAAACATTAAAAAAATACTCTGCGTTCAATAAACTACTAACCAAGTAATAACAAAAGAAACTCAAACCTCAAAACAGAATTTAAGATTCCTGCTTTTTGTGCCTCCATGGGACTTCAGGGTTCTGCACCTGGGTCTGTATCTTATGTCTGTGCAAAGGCTTATCTCTCTCTTGTGTACATGAGGAATGGTGCTTGCATTGACCATGAAATTAAAATTGTGAGACTGTGGGTGTCAAAGTCTACAGCTGTGACTTCTGCTCCCAAGAGAAAACCCAACATGGGCTCTGTAAATATTAGAAGACTTGCGGTGTCTTGCTTTTCATTTTTGAAAGCTTCTTGTTTGCACTTGTTTGCACTTGTTTGGGCTCAAATGGGCATTTTGCTTGATGGGCTGGCTTGGCTCCTGAGAGGGGGAATGCTTCATAGCAGGAGCCTGCTCACTTTTTTCCCCACTGGTAGTAGTTACTTGGCTCTATTTCAACTGCAACTGGGAAATTCAGTATCTGTTTTTCCCTGTGCCAAAGGTCTCTGAGACCTCTTCCCAGTAGTCATACTGGTTTGAAGTTAGACAGTATCCTCAGCAGGAGCTTGAGGTAGAGGTGCTACCAGAGGTTGTGTCATGGCATCAAGTTACTCCCTATTCCCCCAAGAGGCTAAAATTATCACTGTGGTTTGGCTTTCTGGTCATCTGTGAGTTTTTACTGTGATGATTTGCTTGTAACAACAGGACAAAGAAGTTACAGCAGCAACAGAGAGTCTGGGTTGGATAATCAGAGGGAAAGAAATGTATGAAGTAAAAAATATCAGGTAGATCCTATGTGTGCATGTCTAGTGGATGCCCCCAAATATATTTTCCTAAGTAGTCTTTTGTATCTGATTTGAGCCAAGGGTTTGAAATCTCATTTTTTCCCCTGAAGATGCCACTAACCATTGGTCAAGAGACTTGGTCCCTAAAATACCTCTTTTATCCAAGTAATATTAGTTATATGGGAAAGAAGTACAAAGTGGAGAAAGAAAATAGATGCACATTTTCTCTGTCTCTCTCACCTAGATTGTGTGATACTGGTCTCAAACTTCCAGTCTCAAACTTGCATAATGAACGCTGTGGTTCATTTTGTAATGGGGTTTTAGCTCTTCTGGGATTTCCTTTTATATCTCCTGGTGTTTTTGGGTTTATCCTTTGTGAAAAATGGAAAAAAAAAATCACAAACACTTGTGGATTCAAGAAAACCTCTCCAAACCCTTTCCTGTTCAGCATTTGGAGAAGTTACCTGGTTACCTGTGAAGTTTTCTTACTTTAGTAATTGCACAGACTCGTGATACTGCCAGGAAGCCTGGAGAAGAGGAGGCTGAGGGGAGACCTCATTGCAGTTAAAACTTCCTCATGAGGGGAAGAGGAGGAGCAGGCACTGATCTCTTCTCTGTGGTGACCAGTGACAGAACCCAAGGGAATGGTCTGAAGCTGTGTCAGGGGAGTTTAGGTTGGATATTAGAAAAAGGTTTTTCACCCAGAGTGTGGTTGTGTGCTGGAACAGGCTCCCCAGGGAAGTGGTCACAGCAACAAGGCTGACAGAGTTCAAGAAGTGTGCAGACGATGCTCTCAGGCACATGGTGTGACTTCTAGGTATGGTCCTGTGCAGGGCCAGGAGTTGGACTCAACGATCCTTGTGGGTCCCTTCCAACTGAGCATATTCTGTGATTATTTGATAATAGCTGGAAATCTGTGTGTGTAAATCAGGAAGGATCCACATCCTTAATGAGAAAAGGTCACTTCAGTTTTATGGTCTATTCTATATGCACAAAGCTAAAGAGTCTATACTGCTGTAAGTGGTTTCTGATTTCTTTTGATAACTTGTGTTTAGTTGTCAGACAGTATTTTTTTGTTTATGTACCACTGTAGTTTGGACATGCTATAAGAGGTGGGCTGTTCCATTTAACTTTTGCACTGAAATCTGTGCAGATGTTATGCAAAGGATTGTCTCCCAAAATGCATGGAGATGTGTTGCCAGTACCAAATATGTACTAATATCCTTTTCGTCTGCTCTCCTTATCTTTCATCTAATAGAAGAAAGTTTCATCTTGGTTTCATCTGAACCAAGAAGAGGTTTCTTTCTGCAGGATAGCTGAAGCAAGAGATATTATAAATTATAATAATTAATTTAAATGAAAGCTCCTTATTATTACCATAACCCAGAAAGAAAGCAATAGCACATGACAAATGAATGTGCAACTGTATGCATTATCTGAAAATACTTTCATTTCCTTGTTCCTGTACAATATTTGAGTTGATTTGAGCAAGGAAGAATACAGGGAGTATTTAGCCTCATGAAGCAGTGTGGGAGTGTCTGGGAGCCACAGAGTGTTGCAGAGATAGGGGTTGAGATCCCAGTTTTCAAGGGGGATTTTGCACAGTAACAGGAAAAAGTTCCATCAAAATCAAGGATATGCTTCTTTCTTCAGCTTAAAGAATTTAAAGTATTGGAGGAATCTGTAGATTTTCCAAAAGCTATTACTAAGTAATTACTGAATCTTATGCAGTTTTGGCATTGTTAGGGTTTGTGTTTCAGTGAGAGAAGCTATTTTAAATCACTATTGCCAAAATCTCTACCTTGATTAAATTCAAATATGGTAGAGGTCATCCTCTACCATGTCAGTTATTCATATGGGAGATTGATGATCAATTCTTGACTCAAATAGCTTAGCATTCCCTCAACACTCAATATTTTGAGGTAAATGGTGACAGAAGAGGAGAGAGACTGGTTTTTTTCCCCTTAGTTTGCAAACAGGCAACTGTGGTACAAGAAAGCAGAAAGACTTGCTCAAGATCACCCAAGAAACTGATGTAGGAAGTAGGTCTGCAGATCCAAAAGTCTCACTCAGCTTAATCTCCAGACAGCTCTTTGTCTATACACACAAAAGTAATTCTCTTTAACCAAAGCCACATTTGATATACAATAATACCTGCATTATTTCCCCCTCCCCACCTTTTTAAAATTTTTGGTATCAAGTTACAGAATCACAGAATCATATAGACTGGAAAAGACCTCCAAGATCAGGTCCAACCTTTGACCTATCACCACCGTGTCAAATAGACCATGGCACTGAGTGCCATGTCCAGTTATTTCTTGAACACCTCCAGGGATAGTGACTTTACCATCTCCCTGGGCAGTTCCTTCCAATTCTTAACCACCTTTTCTATGAAGAAATTCCTCCAAATGCCCAACTTAAACCTCCCCTGGTGCAGCTTGAGGCTATTTCCTCTTGTCCTATAGCTAGTGGCATGGGAGAAGTGGCTGACTCCCACCTTGCTGCAACCTCCTTTCAGGTAGTTATAGAGAGTGATAAGATCACCTCTGAGCCTCCTCTTCTCAAGGCTAAATAACCCAAGTTCCCTCAGCCGTTCCTCATGGGACTTACCCTCTAGACGCCTCACCAATTTTGTTGCCCTTCTCCGGACTCGCTCCAGCACCTTAGTGCCTGTCCTGAAGTGAGGGAAAAACCAGTTGTTCTCTTTGGAGAAGCTTTCTAGCAATTAAAGGAGAGAAGGGGTCTTCATCTCCACTTTATTGTTCTTGGGCATTTACCATCTGTCCTATCCCAGTTCTGTAGCTTATCAGTACTTTCTCTGAATTGGTGATTATACCAGTTCACACCATCACTTGGGTGGCAACAGAAGTGGAAATCTGACGGGTTTGGCACTGCCTTCCTAAAGTCATCTGGGTTGTGCCTTTCTCTGCTTTTTATATATATATATATA